>NC_090947.1:42779643-43087893 GCF_040807025.1 Struthio camelus | reverse complement strand
CCTTTTGGGCCTCTAGAGAGGGAGAAATATGTGCATTGTTTTAGTATTTGTTTTAATTTATGGATCTATATATTTGCTAGAGATAGTAAGAACACATGTGATAGTATGGTTTGGGGTCTGGCATGGTCTCTTCTTCCCAGCAGGGTTCGTTCCAGTCTCGGGCTAATTGCAAGAAAACTTTAATCTGGTAACTGATAGAATGAGCTCTGTCTTTGCCTCCTAATGGGGCTATGGCTATATTAGCAAACAGCGTGGCATCGTGGGAGCAGGGCTGTAGAGCAAGACCTTTGCTTCTGCGAACCCGTGATCCACATTTGGTGGGATAGTACTCCAGACCAACTGCAGTCCGGTCCCCCGCAGAGCGCCCTTTAGCAGTCGGAGTGCATTTGGGGTGCTCCCAGGGCGTATCTTTCGGTGTTACTTTCTCCAGAAGGAGTCCAGCTCTGCAGAGTTAGCCCACGCCCAGGGAGTAGGTAGGACTGCCCAAAAGCCCACTGCTTGTCTGAGCTAAACGCATAGCGTGGATGTGCCCCCCAGAATGTAGTCAATCAGAGAAATGAAGCCTGGGAAAAAATCTAAATGCTTACCAGACGGATGAGCGCTGTCCTAAAAGGTGTCATTGCCACTGAGAAACTTTTCACTGGGTATTACTTGGCAAATATAGTCTTGCTATTTTATTACACTGCAAACAGGAGAAACAGTCAGAGCACCACTAAAACCTTGCCACGATTACTTTCTGCTGCAGACTCCTGTTCTGTTCTCTCGTTACCTTGTAGACAGACATTGACCTCTCTACACAGCGTTCGTGAACCAGCCTATGTCTGAATGTGCCTTCTGTGCAAATTATTTTTGTTAGTTCAGCATGTCTCTAATAATCAGTCTCTATAATTTGGTTTTGTACATTCATTTATTGCCCCAAATATGATTTTGCAATGCAAAGATCCCCTAGTCATAACTGCAAAAATGACAGGCAGTACTTTTTGCAATCTCCATATTTGACGCATGAAAGAAGGCTAAATTCCTGTTTGAATAAACAACATAATAAGGTTATTGAGAATAAGACCATTACTATATAAAATTATGTCTAAGTGGCAGATATAATTAACATTGGATTGTAATTATACTAATTACAAGTCACATTAAGATACTCCAGTAATGACAAAGTGAGCACCCTATAATTGAATGGAATAAGCAGGGAAACATGCTGCTCACACTAATTACCTAAATGAGCTAATATGTCTTCAGAGTGACAGTCATGCTCAGTGTTATTACACAGGCAAGACAATTTTGTAAGTTAAAAAAAAATTTCTAATTTCCTTCCTTCCTTCTCTTCAGGACCTATTTCAAATCAGCAGCTTTAGAATTTCTCTCTTGAGCCAAAAATAGAGAGATCCCACGGTTTAGGCCTTTTCTAATTTTGCTCATCAAAATACAATTTTCGGGGTTACACTGTGATTTTGACGTATTCCAGCTGCTTTAAAAGTAAAATTTGTTTATTGGTAGCCTCCTTTGACAAGCCAATCCACTGTGATTTCTTCACTTGTCTGAATTTGAAACAAACAAAATAATGTAACTTAAGCTCAGCATAAAGCATAGTTATTTTGTTGGCTCCAGAGTAACAAATATGGCTTATAACAGTCTGGCTCCAGTTGTGCCCTTGAGAGTGGTAAAATTTGAATTATTCAAGGCAATTAGTGGGAGCATTGCAGTGGAACTCAAATTTCAGCCCTAGCTTCTAAGAATAAAAACTAATGTAAGAATAAGAATTCTACATATTGTGGAAAAAATGCATATTACTTTTTTTCTTTAAACACCTCCAGCTGTCTGGGGCTCTGAGTTGGGAGGAAAAAAACCACAACAATTTAAAACAGTTTGTTAAGACAAAAAAAATAAAGCACTTCTTCAGATTGTCTGTACTTTAACCTTATCTGCAAGTTTTATTATTTTTTTTTTTTTTACTTTTTTACTTTATGTGTGGTTTGATTCTTAGGAGCCCAACGGACCGATAATTCCCATTCTTCTGGTGATAGCCAAAAACGAGAAGCATATGGTTTCTGAGCAATATTTCTACATGCTGTTGTTTATTTTTATCTCAGGGCATAGGAGGTTCACTCACAGAGCAATTCAATGCTAGCACTTTGATGAACTCTTTTCCTGTCACCGGGCAAACCATGAGTCTTAGGGGAGCATTTGACAGAGGATGAGGAAATAGTTCAGTGGGATGTTGTCCTCAGATAAAGAGATAAGGCAAAACCGCTTATCGGAAAGGTAACGTGTGGGTGTCTTGGTGGCTCATCCTCCCCTGTAGAGAGTGGAAAGGAGAAAGGTGGTGACCGAGCCTTGGAAGCTAAGGTCAGATTGCAGGAAGAAGAACACAGCAAGGATGGAATAGGCAATCGATGGGATGAAGAAGATGAAGAAGTAATACTGTATTTTGAGGTTAACATGCGATTTGGGAGATTTGCAGTGTTCATATCCTTGAAAAGCAGTATTTTGGTGGAAGAAATCCAAAGGGAGGGAGTGGAGGGAGACAATCTGAAATGCAATTTGGGGGAAGGCACGCCAGAGAGAGGTGGCAAAACATCTTCCGAGAACTTGGAAAAAAGGAGAAAAAAGGGAGACCAGGCAACGGGAAGAGCCAAGCACCAAGAAGGACTTTGTAAAGTGACAGAGGCTCGATACATGTTTATATCATGAGGGGAAAGAAGAGGAGAGCAAAATGTTAAAGGTATGTGCAAGGAGGAAAGAAGAAAGGAGGGATCAGGAGAGGAGCTGGAATGGGGCGGGATTGTTGAGGAAATAGGAGAGTTTGAAGAAGAGAAGAAAAATTATTTTATATTTCTCTCCCTTGGCTTTAAAGAGACTATGCAGAATGAGCTGTGATATAGACATCTGTATTCTAGACAGTGAAAGTTTTATTTGGCCTACAAAGAATCACCAGTTTGATGGACCCCTGAATCATCCTTTATTTTTCTTATGGACTGGAAGAGGGTGTAAAGGATAAAGTCATAAGTCTGCTTAAACCTTTCATCTGGAGTACACCTGGGTTCTTTGTCACCTTACTCCTGATTATTTATTCATTTAGGGATGCAAGTAATAGTAGAAATATGTAAATTCTTCCTTGTGAAAGTGTCAAAGTTGACAAAGGTTTTAATACTCCACACTAGCTACAATTTTGGCTAGTCATATGTAATAAACTGTATTAAAAAAAGAATAAAATTATCTCTGAATTTATGCTGGGAGGAGTTAGGTTGATTCATTAATCTGCTGCAAGCACAATGCAGATGCATGTTTTACGTCTTGCAAAATGGTGTTCTTTATATAAATTAATTCCTTATTTGAACAAATAAATTAACAGTTGTTGCCAAAATGTATAAAACCATTAATAAAAAGATCTCCAGTAAGCAAAGCCTTTAGATGGAAAGTATTATCCAAAAGAAGTTACCTGAGAATTTAAATTCCACAGAAAATTGTGATTTAAATTCACAAAACTATCAAATGAATAATTTTAACAGATTCTCAGCTCTTCTTAAACAGATGACTGTGTGTTTGCAACTGAATGTTTGATAAATGAAAAGAGACAAAATGTTCTACTTTTCAGCACATTTTTATCCGCAGCTGGTGCACAGACTGAGACCGAGTGTATGTTAGCTTTAGCTGTGATTTTTCAAGTTGAAGTTTACTATATTTAGCTCTACATATATTTAGAATTGATGGAAGTAAATTTTTTAACTTTGAAAAATGTTGCTGAATGGAGAGACTTTGGTCCAACTAAAAAATATCAGTGGTGCTCCTTGATCCTACCATCTTCCTATCTGTGAAGAGATCTTGGTGCCACGTAGAGACTTATCGACTCCAGGGACCCCAGCCTCGCTCTGGGATAGGTTTTCATCACTCCTAATGGGCGTCGTGAAGCAATCATGAGGCACATTAATTTGTTTCCTGAATATGAACACACAAGCATCCTGCACCCAGATACGTCGTGTTGTAGGCACCCTACTTTAATATATTTGTAACAGAAGGTGCACAATCATTCGTTAGCTATGATGCTCATACATTTGAGACATATCAAACACTTTTAGGATAAAAGAGATACCTGGGAATTTGCCTGGTCATTTCAATAACAGTTAATATGTTAGAAAGTATTTAACTTGGCAGATACTTTTAATATATATTTTTCTAAAGGGATATTTGCCTAACTTGTATGATAATAAAAAGCAATTTTATATTCACATTCCTATTCAGTAGGTGTGACTGTGCTTCCACACCTGCTGAAACATACCTTGAGTCATCACAGTAATTAAGAACATACTTAATTTCATGTAGGTGCTTTATACATTTCCTATTAAGCATATCCTTCACTTTTACAGAAATAACCATTATATACGTCCTGCTAATACCTTTCTGTGTGGCTAGGCAGAAGTCTTTCAATGTACTGCCTTGTGTTCCCAACTGTAATATGGGGTAATGTTACATTTCTACCTATTGATTATGTGCTACTATGGATATCAATATTGCTAGGGCATTCAGAATTTGGTAAATGCTTTGCAAGTTCTAGCTTATAAAAACATTATGATAAAGCTGTTGAACAAAAAAAGTTACTTGAATGACTGTAAAATAAACAGCTCAAGGCTCTTGCCGTGCTAACTGAAATACCAAAGTTCGTACAGTAGTTATACAGAAGAGTAATTAATTCAGTTTGGCAAAAGCATGGTTCACAGCCACTTGAGATAAATAACAATCACTAAAAAAGAGTTACTTATTCTGATTTGATTATGTCAGCATAAGCACAGTACGGCTGGACTGAACAGGAGATGCTAAAGCCTCTGTAGCACTTCCGTTACAGCTGTCTCTGCCAAGCTCCTATAATAAAGGTGCTAATGCTGCCTTGGGTTGTGTCACCATTTATGGGACAGCCACCCTACGGCGGTGTAATACTTTCTCCTAACACATTGCTCCATCACTTGACTTTGAGACTGGCATAATGTGCCTTATCTGCGAGGTGGTATAGCTGCACTTTTTGTATTGTAAAAACAGAGGGAAATTTTTAACAGTATCTGTATGTTCACAGAGCTCCTTTCAGCTGGACTTCCACTATGCCTTGTCAAGTCACGTGTGATCTAATTCTTACACACGTCCTCACTGTAGTTGCCATTTTATTTTAGGCTGCAGCACACAAGCAGGAAAACGTTAAACTCTGTAGTGAGGGCAGTAAGGGAGGTCTCATTTCACTAAGGACATAAATTGAGCTGGTGATGGCCAGCAGTCCATGCCATTGGAGAGCCGTTGCATCTGAACAGTGTTTGGCAATGTAAACAGCAATCCACTCAGTTTACTACGTAATTAGATCTCTTTGATGAGTCACTTCTTTCACATGATGCAAATATTTATGACTTGTAAAGAATATGATACCCAGTCAAGAAACAGACTTTTCTGGTTAGCGTGGAAAAGGCTAGACATCTGAGAATGAGAAACTCGGAGATGATATTTGGTTTGTAAAACAGAAACGCTTCAGCAGTACCAGATGTCTTCCAAAACCAGCCCAAATCCTTGATTTAAGAAGTCCCAACTTTTGTTCAAACTTTTACTGGAGAAGGTGGTGACTCTTGAAAGCTCTGTGATAGGAAAACAATGTGCGGAGAGGTATTAGGCATCTAGATTCAGCAGCTTTGCATCGCAGTGTATTAGTCCCTCTTTGGAGCCACAGGGCTTGAAATTCTGTGTTTCTCAGCCAAACACAAGTTATATATTCCCTTCCTGATGGACGTTTGCTCATATGAGGAAAACGAATCTTGTAGCCTCTGCGTCCCTACTTCAGAAGCTGGTGGCAGTGCGGTCGTGGGAGCAGGCTGACGAGGTGGCCTCTACCTCTACGGCTGGGTTGGTTATATGTATTGTTTGTCACTCACCTCCGCGCACACCAGGTTGAGGCACGTCAAAGGGAGCGAAAACACGATTCATTTATAACCCAGTGAAGTGCAAAATGAATTGATGTGCCTCAGTCCTTTCAGAGCCTGCATGGCTCATAATTTATTTTGAGGAGAAATCTTGTTCGGGTTTTAAGCATAAGCAAACAGAACCCATCTGGCGATTTGACTGCTCGTGGACTACAGAAGAGATTGAAGTGACTGATTTTACAGTTCTGTTATCTCACAATCTGAAAACATTAATAGTTTTTCATCACAAGGAAGTACTGACCAGAAAACTGGCTTACGCTGGGAATCCACATGAAGGGCAATAGCTGACCAGCTCGTTGATATATGGAGTGCAAGTCCAGTTTAGTAGTTTTAAATTTTGTCCTTTTTAAACAGATAAATGACTGTGTGATTAAAACATCCAGCGGAGAACTCAGGCTTGGAAGGAGCAGTGACCAAATTGTTCACTAAAAACTTACCCAACTTACTCCAATCTCTCTTTAGGTATTTGAACTGTTTTTGCTAGGGTTGAAGTTGCTTCTTGATAGGCTTAAATATAGAAGACCAGGAGGACTGCTAGTTCCCAAATTCCTTCTCAGTCTAGAAGTATAATTAAGCCCTCCTCCCCATCCCCATCCTGTATAAGAGCTTGAATTTGGTCTGATTAGCATCAGTTGTTTATTATGTAGCTTCATTCATATAAACTCTCAAAATGCGCCTGGACATGGTCCTAGGCAGTCTGCTCCAGCTGACCCCATTGAGCAGAGGGCTTGGACCGAATGATCTCCAGAGGTCCCTTCCAACTCCGGCTCTTCTATAATGAGTATTTTTTTAGTGTTAATCAACTAAAAATAAAAATATTCCCAATGTGATTGGTCTTTTATAACTGAAAATTTAATGTAGAAATGCTGAAATATTGTAAACTTGGAGACCTGCTAAAATGACTGCATTCTAACAGCATAGGTATGCACTATGAATCAGTACAGGTTAAAATGGCAATTTAGAATGAAAATTAAGAGACCAGAGAAAGTGTATATGAGCTAAAGACATCAAACCTGTTGCTAAACAGCAGTTGTCAGTGCTACTTTTTAATAAAAGCAGTTTGTTTACAGAAAATAGGAGGAAAAGCAGACAAAACGGAAAAACCACAATCTTGCTTATTAGAAACAGTTATTAAGAGTTTTGAAATTATAAACTGAAAAAAAAAACTGAGATGAATCATGCCATAGATGAGCATGTGAAGGAAAGGATGTTTCCTATTCTTCTAGCTCATATGCCTATGTGAAACGATTAAAACAGTGTTATCTGCCGTCAGACTTAGAGTAGAGGTGATGGTCAGGATTTTCTGCCTTCTCTTATTCATCTTATTCTTGTGCAAAAGATGGGGTTAAGGCTTGAATCATAGCGAATGCTGCAGAAGGAGGGCATCAGGTAAGTCCCGTGAATGAAACACTGCTGGTCAGTGTTTGCTTCACATCTGAGATAAAGCAAAAATGATTTCATTGCATCTTATCTTCACCCTCTTGAATCTGGGACTAGTTGAGGAGTTCCTTTCAGGAGAATTACAGGCAGGCTTGCAGGCACCTTTCTGCTCATCTTTAATGGAGATTAATAGTGGTTTCCTGTTCTGAGAACGTGTGAGACGTGTGAGAGGCATCATATTTTCCAGTGACCTGAGACACAGGTACATCTCAAGATTTTAATTTTCCTATTATTTTTTATTTATATTTTTGTTCTTCTAAAATTCCATAGATCGCTGAAGTTTTAGCAGTAGATTAGAACTACTTCTTGCCTATACTTTTCCTTCCAGTTTCTTCCTGGAGTAGAACAAAGGCATTAAATCAGTATAAAGCTTTTTGCCCAGTCTGGAACGAGCTCTAGCTACCGCTCTGTTGTGTACAGTTGTGTCAGCCAGTGGTCTGAGCACACTATGAATTCAGTACAGATGTCAACCGCCCAAGTAGTTGGGCGGAATACAGGGACGTTGTCAGAGTGTGCAGGGATGCGACAAGGAAGGCTAAGGCCCAGTTGGAATTAAATCTGGCAAGGGATGTCAAGGACAACAAGAAGGCCTTCTTCAAATACATCAATAGCAAAAGGAAGACTAGGGAAAACGTGGGCCCGCTGCTGAAAGGGGCGGGTGCCCTGGTGACAAAGGATACAGAGAAGGCAGAGTTATTGAATGCCTTCTTTGCTTCTGTCTTCACTGCTAAGGCCAGTCCTGACGAATTCCAGACCCTGGGGACAAGAGAGGAAGGCTGGAGAAAGGAAGACTCTCCCTTGGTTGAGGAGGATCGGGTTAGAGATCTTTTGTCCAAACTTGACATCCACAAATCCATGGGCCCCGATGGGATGCACCCACGAGTGCTGAGGGAGCTGGCGGATGTTATCGCTAGGCCACTCTCCATCATCTTTGAAAGGTCCTGGAGATCAGGAGAGGTGCCTGAGGACTGGAAGAAAGCCAATGTCACGCCAGTCTTCAAAAAGGGCAAGAAGGAGGAGCCAGGAAACTACAGGCCTGTCAGCCTCACCTCCATCCCGGGAAAGGTGATGGAACAGCTCATCCTGGAGGTCATCACTAAGCATCTGGAGGACAAGAAGGTGATCAGGAGTAGTCAGCATGGATTCACCAAAGGGAAATCATGCTTGACCAATCTGATAGCCTTCTATGACAGAATGACTGGCTGGGTAGATGAGGGCAGAGCAGTGGATGTTGTCTTTCTGGACTTCAGCAAGGCTTTTGACACTGTCTCCCATCACATCCTCCTAGGTAAGCTCAGGAAGTGTGGGCTAGATGAGTGGACAGTGAGGTGGCTTGAGAACTGGCTGGATGGCCGAGCTCAGAGGGTTGTGGTGAATGGCGCAGAGTCAAGTTGGAGGCCTGTGGCTAGTGGTGTCCCCCAGGGGTCAGTCCTGGGCCCAGTCTTGTTCAATATATTCATCAATGACCTGGAGGAAGGGACAGAGTGCACCCTCAGCAAGTTTGCTGATGATACTAAACTGGGGGGAGTGGCTGACACACCAGAAGACTGTGCTGCCATTCAGAGGGACCTGGACAGGCTGGAGAGGTGGGCGGAGAGGAACCTCATGAAGTTCAACAAAGGCAAGTGCAAGGTCCTGCACCTAGGCAGGAATAATCCCATGCACCAGTACAGGCTGGGGACTGACCTATTGGAAAGTAGCTCTGCCGAGAAGGACCTGGGAGTGCTGGTGGACAACAAGTTAAACATGAGCCAGCAGTGTGCCCTTGTGGCCAAGAAGGCCAATGGGATCCTAGGGTGCATTAGGCAGAGTGTTGCCAGCAGGTCGAGGGAGGTGATCCTGCCCCTCTATTCAGCCCTGGTGAGGCCTCACCTGGAGTACTGTGTCCAGTTCTGGGCTCCCCAGTACAAGAGAGACATGGCACTCCTGGAGAGAGTCCAGCGGAGGGCTACCAAGATGATTAGAGGGCTGGAGCATCTCTCCTATGAAGAAAGACTGCAAGAGCTGGGCCTGTTCAGCCTGGAGAAGAGAAGATTGAGAGGGGATCTCATCAACGTGTACAAGTATCTGAAGGGGGAGTGTCAAGAGGATGAGGCCAGCCTCTTCTCTGTGGTGCCCAGCAACAGGACAAGAGGCAATGGGCAGAAACTGAACCACAGGAAGTTCCATCTGAACCTGAGAAAAAACTTCTTCACTGTGAGGGTGACAGAGCACTGGAACAGGTTGCCCAGAGGGGTGGTGGAGTCTCCTTCGCTGGAGATATTCAAAACCCGTCTGGATGTGATCCTGGGCAATATGCTCTAGGTGACCCTGCTTGAGCAGGGAGGTTGGACGAGATGATCTCCAGAGGTCCCTTCCAACCTAAACGATTCTGTGATTCTGTGATTCTGTGAAGTATGCTTTCTGAAATCTGTTTCAACGGCTTTAGCCGTTTAGCTAGTAATGTGGAGCAATTAAAATCATAATGCAGTGATTTCAGCTATTTTAAAATGGTAATACCCAGTCTTGCTTGGTGAGGCAAGTGGATAAATCATTGTAATGCTGGATGAGAAACTGAGGCCCAGAAGGGTGATGTGATGTGACCAGGCTATTTATTGCTCTCAGCTCAGGAGATCCTCTGAAGTAAGTGGTAAGTGCTTGCCTGCTCCTCAGGCACAGTTCATTCCTGGTGGCAGCTGTTTTGATAGATTCACAATTTAGTGGTACTTTTTTCTGTGGTGGCCACAAAAGAAACTTTCTGTCGTTCAGTGCTGCCTCTGTGGCTGCGGTTATTATGGCTTGCTGGTGCTATAGTACAAATCAGTATTCAGAAGTTTCTGGCTGGTTTCTGCTCAATTCCTAAACGTCCTCTTTATTAACAATTTAACAGTTTTGTTTCAGAAATGTGCACAATCTCAGAGACTCACGTAGAAAGAAATGAGGTCAGATTCCATGCTTCCTCCAGGAGCTGGATTTGTGTTACAGAAGCATGAAAGGGCATTTTTATTGAATGGCCTCCTAGCTGATAGATATTGTCAACATATTCTGGAGTTCTGGACTATAATCAGAAGTATAAGTTTCAAAAACTAAGACATTTTGGGGCTAGAGACTGTCAAAGATGAATTTAGCAAAGCTATCCAGCATCAGTCTAATAAAATGAGACTATAAATTCTGTCAGTGTGAAGTGAAACACTTATTAGGTCTGCTGCCTCAAATGGTACTAGCAGCATCTTCCCTTCTGCCATGTGATATAGTTTTTTAATTACAGCCACAGCTGAAATGACTAGTCTTTGGGAATTGGAATGAGTTCATATAAGCACTTACATTATCAGGAAATATAAATAGTTCATTTATTTGTAGGACAGCCAGCATGTTCCTACTATCATTTTTTTGATGGACAGTCGCACTGTATCAATCCACTCAAAATTCAGAATTGTTCTTTTGTGCAAGGACTCAATGGCAAAAGCACTATAATTTAATTTAGTATAATGTCTTTAAAACAATGATGTTTGTTTCTTAAATGAATATTTTATATGTTGTATTTAATTAAAATAAAAGTCTGCCACTGATCTAGGAAACACAAAACAGACTTGAGTTCGTATTTATGAAGTGTAACAATATTGGCAAGAAACAACTTATCTTGTTTATGAGACATGCCTCCCATTACTGCTACAGATTGCAGACGTTTTATTGCTGAGCTTTACATGGTTTACAATTCAACAAATGTAGCAAAACTGTCATCATGAAAATAGGCCTATAAATGTAGGTTTTGAGGTTTTTGTTTTTAAGGATAGTATTTACAGATCAAAATGTGTTTCTGGTAACTCTGCACTCTGGAAGATTTCTTGCTTTTAAATCCATATAAAGACAAAGCAGTCCTAGGGAACGTTCTTCCAAATACAAAAGGGACATTGAGGTGAAATTTTGGCATCTGTTTCAAAATTGCCTGTAAACGACAAAGCTTGGCTTGACTCCTTAGAAAGGGGGGTTAATTAGTTTGAGAACAGGGTGACTTTAAAAGATCAAATCCAAGTATTGTCCATGAATACTGAAATTACTGGCTTTGCTCGTTGGCCCGCGGAGCTGCAGACATTGACTCTGGACAGCCCTCGGCGACTAGGAGTGGGAGCCTGCGAGCTGAACTCAGGGCAGCCTTCCCGCTGCGCCCTGCCGTGGCTTTTGCAGGAGTTTGTTCTAGTTATTGAGCAGTGCACCCAGGTCAGACTATGACTCAAAACTTTTATATTTTTCCTTAAAGCATCTAATGACATTAAGCATCTCCAATACCTAATCGTTTAGTTACAGATGTTTCCATGATACTCATTACTGTGGAGTATCTGCACTTCAATAATAATAGTAGCATTGTTCGCTGAAAACTCTGCTGCAAGAAGAGGTAATTAATTAAAGCCAGACCTTTGTGATGCCAGCAGATTTTGTTTGTTTTTCATGTGAGAAAAGGAGAGGTGAGCAGTGATGTGGATTTGCCACACTTGTGCCATGCATCCTTGGAAGAATAGTGACTAAAAGTCATGACCTCTTTCCAAACACAGTGCATAGTTAAGTGCAATGACACTACTCTGATGTCAACTCTTAGTGGTAACTAGATGCTGCTAAACCAGGCAGCTAACTCGGATGCTGGAGTAAGTTTTTATACAAGACTTTTTCTTTTTGTTTCCTCATATCCAGATTTACTTCATGGAGAAAAAATAACAAGGAAGAAAATAGAGTAGGTTCAAGCTAAAAAGAGGTGCAAACTTCTGAACACTACAGTGCAAGACTGTTTGACTGAGACCTCATGCCCATCTTCTCGTCAGCTCCTCTCAGTTTCATCCCGATCATGTTCCACGCTTCTGGCTTCCCTGCAAGGATTTTCAGACTACTCCAAACCCAGAGATTCATTATCCTCTGACATATTCATTTTTCACATAACAATATTTTGACCAATTTAATCATCTGCATGGAGAGTGTGGAAGTCTTGGCAGCTACTTGGCATACTGGGATAGATTCTCAAAAAGACCAGATACACTTCTGAAATGTTGGAGAAGTGGTGATATATAATTTGCTTATTAATCATATAGGAGAACAGAGCAGACTAACGTGTCTGCTTCTCAGTTACTTCTCCTCTTCCTTTCCCCAAATTCTTTCTTATCTGAATATCTGAGTCACTTAGGATAGAAACTTGTGAATCCTTATTTTTTTATTTATTTGGCTGTATGTCTTCTTTAAAAAGCAGAAGAAAAAGGGTTTCTTAAACATCATGTTTATTTAGTTTATGTATTTGTGGTTTTTAATGTAGTTCTCTCAGTAGTTTTGTAGTGACTAGCTTTTAGCTCTTACACGCTGGTCCCATAATTTTTTCCTGTTCCCTGGAAAAAAATAGTTAACTGTGCACTACAGCAAATTATATCATCTTTGCCTTCATTAGTCATTATAACATTGATGCTATTTTAACACCTAGCACTTTAAATTTAGAAGATTTTTGCTGAAACAAATAGGATTATTTGAGATAGCTGGCTTCTCCTTGGTAGTAAATCTATGAGAAATTGAGCTTCTATTAGGTAGTGTCAAATGCCTTTTCCATGTGAAATGGGAGGTGGTGTGAAATAACACAGCATGGAGAAAACTAGGTATTATGTGTTCTCTGATGTCTATACAGACAACTATGTATCAGTGCAGAAAGTGATTTTTCTAACATATTTCATACCCATATGTTTATTCCTCCTTTCTTGCAAGATGGCAGCTTGCATGCAATGAAAAAATGTGCAATAGACTTAGATGGGTTGGTGCGTAAATGCAGCAAGGTTTTTAAACAGAGGTGATCTTAATACTGGCCTATATCAGAGCTGAATGCGCTTCCACCATGCGTGTTAGCAAAATCTGCAGTATTGGGTCTAGCAGATTTAGAAGAAGTGCCCAGAACAGCGTTCTGGACTGAAGACAAACAAGTGGGTCGTTGCATCTGTCTGGAAAATATAAAGGAAAAAAGGAGATGAGACTATTGCAAAGACTAACAGGTGCTCTGTAATTTTTATCTTTCTAACTAGCTGTTGCTTGTTGAACGAGATAGGAAAGCACCAAAAATTGGAGTGCTGTGCTGAGATTTCTAACCCCTCTTATTTTGGCTCTTGCTAGTGTCAGAGAATGCAAATGCAGTGGAGGTAATGAACATTTTTTAGATATGGATGGGGCGCAGTTATTTAGCTTCTGTAGCTGAAGAGGCCATTTTGTGAATATACGAGTTCATGCAGATATTAGTTATCTTTTATGTCAGAATGAGGAGAATATATTTGTAAAAATTGTACGTTCATTACAGCAATTGGCTTTTTAAATTTACAGTAAGTTATAATAAATAAGACTGAAAGCCTTAGGACCCAACTAAATGCTGATGCCCAGTGCTTTCACTCAAACCTGTGAGAAATTTAAAACTGAGGTGTTTAGTTTATAGTTGAGGACACACTTGAAATTGAAAAATATTTAGTTCTTAGCTTTTTATTCCACATAATTGAAGCAAATAGGTTTTATTTTTATTCCTTGGACTAGCAGGTAGACATTTGAAAGGCATTATTGTAAGAAGAACTACAGAAATGCTAAATGTGATCTCAAAATTATATACCATCTAAACAAAAGTATATACAGAGCTGTACATCAGCTGTGTGAATGGACAGGTGTCAGAGTATTTAGGCTCCATATATAATTTTTGAATTCAGAAAATGAAAACTTAAGGGGTAAAATCCTGACTGGATCTAATTAAATGACAAATAGCATATTGACTTTGATGGGGAGAGATCAAGGTTTCATCAGTTTCTCTGTCTTTTCTTATCCAAATAGATTTGGCACGATTTAATTTGGTCCATTTTTCTCATGAAACGTACTATTATTTATTTTATGAATCATTTATATGCTCCTTTTTTAAGTATTTGAAAGTTATAACTGAGTAAGTTGGAATCTGATCTAAGCTTTGAAAATTGTTTCCTTAGTTATTCAGTCTTTTGTGTTTCAGGACTGGTCAGCAGACTCATGTTTGTTTTCTGATTGAATAAATACAAGTTGAAAAAATATGCCAAAAAATGTGTTCAGATGATAACTTTTCAGTGAAGGAATACTTGCTTTAAAACCAATTAAATGGTCATTTTCCATATTCATGTTCAACGAGTTACTCGGTTATGCTGGACACTCATGTCCATTTCTGACACTCCACTAATGTTTCAGATAAATCCTTCTGTGCGCTGCTAAAATGTTTGTGATGCCCCAGAGGTTTACTTGGAGATGTGAAGCAATTCATATGAGTGATGGAAAGCTGGATACAGCCCGTGTTTCGGGCTCCCCAGGCGTCTCCCGGCTGGCCAGTCCCTTTGAACACGACTCCTGCTTGCACAAGCCGGTTTTCTCTGCAGAAAGACTGCATTTGGGCCAACCCACTTTGGCCCACTTTGCTCGGTAGCCCAACATGGACGAGGTTTAGACCAGAAGGGAGTGCGAGTTTATGCAACAAGACTTAGCAAAAATTAAGGGGAGAGTTACAAAGCTCAGGCTTTTTATGGGAATTTACAAGAGAAAAAAAATCAGTCCGAGCTGATTCGTAAGAAGCTGCTTCCTGGATTACTTCAGAGTATCTCACCTGGAATGACTGGGTTGATATGGGGCTACTGACCCACCTGCCGGAGGCAATCCCCATCCCCTTCCAGCAGCCGTTTCTGAAACAGTCCTCTGCGTTCCCTTAGCTAGCCGGGGCCTCCTGGTTCTTTTCAGTGCAACCACGTTAATGTTTCATTCCTCTCCTGTTGTTGATTGTTTTTTTTTTTTTTAATTCAACCTCTTCCACTGTGTTTAAGTGTTCCTAGGATTTTTTGAGATTCACCCGTTTTGCGCACATCATACAACATAAAAAAAATACTAATAGCACAAGCATTGCCTAAGCTGTAGTTTGCTGCGTGCCCTCAGACTCTGCAGGTATCACCCATAGCGTCCGGGGCCGCACTCTCAGCAGAGATGGTAGAGCCAGGAGCACATCGCCCATCTGAGCCCCGTTAAGTTTGGCAGTGGCAGCTTTTTCCTCTAATGTAGCTCTAATCTCAGCTCAGCACTGAACTAAAAGGGAGCTGGAGGAAGCTTTCTTGCGTTTCTCTCGTTTTCTCTCTGTCTGGTGCCTCCTGCCACCCCAGCTGAGGGCCACATGCTCCCCCGGGGCCCTGCCTGGCCTCGCTTCTCCCTCTCCCCCCCGCTGATACATCGGCTCCTGAGAGTCGACTCTCCTGCCACAAAACCCATTTCCGCTGTCTGTCCTTCAAGTGCGTCTCCTGCCACAGCATTTTAGCGACATTAACAGTCCTAGAGCTGCCTGTTTAGATTTCCAGTCCCTAAATCCGTCTGAAGCTGCCTCGCTTTCGTGTTGGCTGCTACAAGAGCGAGAGCAACAAAGCTTTTATGTAGAAAAGATTTAGAAAAAAGGTCTCAATGTGGTGAAGCTGTTCTATTTTACTGGCACTCAGAGTCATTTTCACTGGTTCAGTTCAGACCTTTGGCAGCTTGTTAAACTGCGTAACTTGGTAACTCAGGGTTGCCGAGATGACTTCTGTTGCACTAAACGCATAATTATTTACTAAGAGTACTCTTCACCTCGCTTCCTAAATGAGAAATGGCTAATTATAACTCTTTTTACAGTCATGATGCTGGCTCTGTGGACATTTTAACGCGCTTGGATAGCAGATAAATGCTGCAGGTGATTTTTAACGTTCTGCTAACATAGTTACCTATCCAAATATTTGAACATAAAACTGCATTGAAATGATGCAAGGGCAAAATACTTATTGGGGAAATAGCCTTGAAATGTCATTTCAAATGTTTGGCAAAAAATTTAAATTTTGCTTTGATGAGCTGCCAAGAACAGTGTATACTCTGGGTAATATTTACATCTCAAATGCAGAACTTAATAATAAGCAAGCCCTCCCACTTTAGTCTGTCAGCAACACTTACGAGTGTGCCGGAGCTACTGTAACACACTATCATGCTTCCTAATGACTATAATTCATCGTGGGAAGCTATCAGCTTGAAAATAAAATATTGCTACGTAGTGTGGAGATTGATAGCCATGACTTGTTTGTTTATTCCTCTGGAAAGGTGGAAAAAAAATAGAAAAAGATTAATTTTTTTAAACTGATATCACCATGATAACCGATTTGAAATTTACCACATTCTTTTCTACAGTTTGGTATAAAGCGGCTCCAGCACAGACCCACAACGAAGGTACCGTGTTATGTTATCCTGCAAAAGCCACTTTTGTGTTATTTTTCTTTTCACACATTTTTCAGTGGATTAAATTTCTAAAACCATGTCATCACTCTTTGAAAATTAATATACGTGTCAACTCACCCCCATTAGTTCTTCAAGTTTCAGTCTTTCTCAGACTTTGAAAAGTCTGGAACTCTATAATAAAAAAATTCTTTGAAATAAGTGGAAAGTTGATTGAACAAAGAATGTAAAAGGGCAATGTACCTTTTAGCTTAAATAAAGCAGATAAAGTCAGATTTTCTCCTTAGTTTGAACTGAGTGAACCAGATTCCTGACTCTTTCACTTAGAAAGCTTCTGGTGTCTAAATATATCGAGGCTCTGAACCTTCATATGAAAACTTGAGTCTCGCCATTAGAAACAGATTTGAAAAAGGTAAACCTTCATTTATTCTGAGGTGTCTACGGACAATCCTGCTTTTCCTGCCAGGTCTTTTCCCTCCTCTTTGCTTCGCACATCGGCCGTTGATGCTTTGGGGGCTTCTTTCCTGGCGGGAGAACAGACTGATAGAAGAGCTAAAGACCTTAAACTGTGGGACAGGTCAGTGAGGCCTCAAAAGCAAGTAAAAAATGGGAGAGGGAGGACGATCTTTGGACAGGGAAGACTTTCAGGAAGTGCTTGGCTGCAGCGTGCACAGCCAGGCCGCTGTGTCCGTGCGCCTGCCTCGAGCCCCTGCGTCGTTGCAGCCTCTCCGTCCTCTTCCCCCAGCTTAACCACCTGCAGAATGAGGGCACGGGAACCTGAAATGACGTGAGTCGTTCCTGCTGCAGCGTGCT
The DNA here is from genome assembly GCF_040807025.1 of Struthio camelus. Classification (NCBI taxonomy): domain Eukaryota; kingdom Metazoa; phylum Chordata; class Aves; order Struthioniformes; family Struthionidae; genus Struthio; species Struthio camelus. Next base: position 43,070,455 of record NC_090947.1, on the reverse strand, counting down.
GTTGTCGAGTACTTTCAGTTTCTGCGTTGAGCAGTCCATATTCTAAGCGCGAATTCCCAGAGCTGAATGCAGAGTCCTCAGCTCGCAAAACTGCCGCAAGCTTGGATTTCCCTCTCCCCGCCTAGGGCCCAGCTTCATCACTCTGTGCTGTCACAACGTGCGAGCGGATGCTACAGACTGGGCTAACGTTAATGGGCCCGATGAATTTGGCGCGGATAGGATAGGTCTCAACTGTTCCCTATTTGGGAATTACTGCAATAGCGATTAAGAAGATCTTCCATAATTTTTCACGATTTTCGTGGATCACAATTTTTGTGGCTCAAGTAATATATGTTATTTATGCATTTTCCGGCGTTCCAATTTCAGCAGTCTTATTTGGTTCTGAATTTAGTCGCTATGGTCACAACCACTCAAAAGTAATCTCTGCTTTTGGAAAAAAAATGACCTTAATGTCCTCTTGTGAAAGCAAGAAAGTGCAGAGACATTTCCAAGTATCTATATTTGTTAAACTCCAAATTGCCTTTCTAAAAATACTGATAGAAATGCTTTGGGAATTAGAAGAAATGTATTTCAGAAAGCACATTTTAAAGCAATTTTATGCTGAAAAGAGTCGTACAATTCTGGCCTTTTGTTCTTTGTCATGGAGACATAAGGATAGAGAAGCCACTGATCATCCTTAGTTTAAGTGATCAGAATAAAGAATATTTTCTGATCTTTCTTCTACTTGAGCTTTTGCTAACTTTAATGGAACTCATCATCTTTTTTTCAGCTGAAAATTCAAAGACCAAATTCTGTTTGTATAATGCCACTGTAATCTGTGGAGCTGGTTAACAGATAATTTGTTTCAGAATGTTTTAACTCTAATGGCAAATTCAGAAATGGTTTATAGGTCTTTAATCTCTTAATTCTTGCTTGCCTCCAAATTTGGAAATGACTAAATAGTCTAAGAATAAGAAACAGAATCAAAGTCAGTGGAATAATAGCTATACTTAATAAAAAAGGCTTAATATGTTTCAGATGTTTTTCTGTTAAAACTGTGATTGAGATTTTGCAAGGTGAGTTTATAGTGTTAAGACTTATATCACTTCTAAGGTTCTACCTTGGTCCATCTTTCATGCCAGTCAAGTGATGTCATAAAAACGTCGTGCTCTTTTCAAAATCTTGAGCAATTAGATACAAAGGCACACACTGTAAAAATGAAAATATTCAAAAAGTGCAGTCAGAAGGAATAATGATTAAATTGCTTTTGTTACATCATTAAGAAAATGCCATTTTTACATATCATAATTATAAAAAAGAACAAAGTCTTCAGGTTCAGAGACGAGAAAAATGTCACTAGGGAAACTGGTGATTTCTGTCCTTTGTAGCTAGCGTCAAGGATATTTTCGGTGCTTCCTCAGTGATTCTTGCCTTTCACGTTCTGGAGGTATTCTCTTTGGAGCTGGAATATTGAAAGTCTGGTTTCCATGAGGAGCTTCACATCTCTGGAAGCTCTTGGTGACATTTCCATTTATGTCCCAGAGGAGTTCTTGCTTCACGCTTTGTTCTTTGTCCTTTTGTAGTTCTTATTCCTATCAGGAGTCTTCCCTTTTTGCTCAGGCAGTTTCTGAGAGGCAGAGCAGGTAGAGGATCTGGGGAACTGCATTTACTTACAATTAAATGTGCCCCAAGTTCTGTTTCCTTGAACTCAGAAGGACCAAATGACAGCAGATCCTGCACAAGGTCATTCCAGTTAGCTTACTTCTCCCAAGATAACATCTCCTTGCACCCATCCAGGGCGCATGCACAGGAGTCTCTGTCCCAGGATTTCCACTAGCTTTTTGCTTCATCACTAAACTCTTGGTCCTTGTGTTTGCGTTTTTTTCCAAAATGAGGAACTGGTAAGGTTTCCTCAGAGCTCCTCTCCTGGCCTGTTACTCAGAGCAGCAGCTTCAAGGTACTCGTTCCTTTGCAACGGACCAGGACAGAACTGGGCCGCCACCAAACCTGGAAGCATGGTTTTAATTGACTTTGTGTTAAAGTTTCGTCTAATGTCGCCTATTAGCACCTTTAAGTAAACATAGGTGAAGGCAATTCCTGTAAAGTACATCGCTGGAGGAGATGGGAGAACTCGGTTCTGTTCTCCAGATCTGTCATAGACTTATTTTACGATCTTGGACAAGTCACTCCATCACTCTGACCCTTGTGTTATCTAATGCTTTACGCTGCTGTGAGATCTGTGGCCTTCGTTATAATTAGGAAATTTAATATTCTGAAGAGCCAACCTCAGCTGAGACAGAAGTGCACAATACGGAAAGTTATTTTTACTGAGTTGTTGCATTCTGCAGTGCTTATTGTAGCAAATAGTCATAAATGGCATGAACTGTGGTCCAACTAATTACTCTAAATATTTATAAGATAGTTGTAACCACTGCAACTGAAATCCCCACATGTAAAAATAATGTCAGCAATATTTAAGAAAAATATGTGAATAAATCAGAATTCAAAGACATGCATGTTCATCTATCTGTTAACTCCACAGTCCCACATAAGGACGTCACCACATCTCATTTCTTATTTTACATATTTCTGACAGCATATGAAATGTCCTGCAGTATCAAATAGATGAATATACTTTGTTTCCAGCTATATTTCAAAGACTTGGTGTCTGTAGATGGTTTACAGTGTAAGCTAATGTTGTCAGAGAAATGCATTCCATTAATAATTTGAGAAAAATTGAAAAGCCATTAAATCAACAGGCAGCATGTTATGTTGTCATGATCTCTAATATTAAACAAAGGATATCTGTGATTTTTATAATGGAAGAATACCTTCATGGGAGCATTTCCTCCAGAACTGACTTCCCCCCCAAAATGATGGATGCGGTGTGAGTGTAGTTTGTAGACATTTAGACATGAGGACGAAAAGTGCTGCTTGGGTAGCTCTCTGCTGTGTATTCACCTTTGAATTACATTTTATCGTATTTTTAAAGTATATTCTTCATATAAACGTACAGTTTAGTCTTTGATAATACTAGGCTCGTGTGGATCTGAAATGGAAATTTGCACAAACTGTTGCTATGAGAAATCTCATAAGAAGTTGCGAACTGTGCTTTTCTTATGCCAGAGAGGTTCTGCTAAGACTGTTAAATTTGTTGTCATAGTTCTACTTATTTAACAATTAAACCAAATGTACCAGTGTTAATTCGCTACTAGTGAAACTCTTTATCACTGTCCATCTTTTAACATTAAATATATGGCTGTTACTAATTGCAGAGAACACTACTAAAGAGGCAGCTATTTCTAATATTAGTACTTAGAGTCTTGAAAGACACTATCACGTGGAAGGAATCAAGTTTTCACAGAATAGTTTGATTGTTTGGATCATTGAAAGTTTTTTAACATATATATATATATATATGTATATGTATGTGTGTGTGTGTGTATATATATATATTTATATTACAATGGTGAGTTCCAAAATTATGTCAGTTAAAAATAAATGATTCCAACATGTCCAGTCAAGGATTTGTTTTAAGCAGAAACTATAGCTCCTAGGACTTTGTTACATTTTAATTTTGCTTTCATACAACAAAGAGGAGCCTTTGTTTGCACTCAGGAAGAGCACCTGTGGAATCTTTAAACGTTTTTGGGCATGTTTTAAAAGCTCATCTTTGTGGTAAAGATTTAATCTATCAAAGCGGTATAAATAATGTAGACATAGCCTTAGGTGTCACTTCTTCCCCTTGCAGGTCAGAAAATAACAGAAGTGTTGCTTTGCCGCATTTTAAAATACTGCTTAGGCATAGCAATGACAGGGTTCTGTGCTCTTATTGAATTATAGGCATCTAACTATTTATTACTTACTTATTATTTATAGGCTCCAAAAAGACACATGCAAACCGTCAGGCTTCTGACCAACTTTAGCACAAATATGGCAAAATAGTGCCTTATTAAAAAAGAAATAGTCAAAAGTACACCTTTGAAGGTTTTGCTTTTCAAGTAATTAAAAAAAAATTACTCAGCAGTAGTGAGCTGATTTATGTTTCAAGTATGACATACTGTTTGATGAATGTTTCTTGAAAACTAAATCTCTCTCTAAGACAAAGCCACCTCAGTTCTTCATTATATTTAAATAAAAAGACCTGATCTTTCTGTCAATGGAATATCCGCACCTGAATAATCTTCATGGTTTGCACCACCTCCCAGCTCCTGCTTTTTGCTGTGCTCGGTAGCTGTTCTGGGCCAAGTCCAACGGAAAGGTTACCCTGCTTCGCGACTTCTTAATTGTCAGTCCTAAGTGCAACTATACCCTTAGATTTAGAATGAAGCTTGTCGCCACCTCTTTCCTTTGGCGCACAGCAGAGGCTCTGGCTTCCTCAGACCTGGTCACTTGGCAGTTACCTTGCTCATGGCGTTGGCATCTGTCATGAGAAACCCTTAACTTGCTTGTTTAAACAGAGAAAATGTGTCGCCTTCCTAGCGGTGGGAGGAAAGTTTGAAGAGGTTACAAATAGAAGAAGGAAAATAAAATTAATTATTAATAACTGATCAAGATGCTTTTGGTGTGGGATCTTACTTTAGATCTTAGGTGCCTTTTTAAGGAAGATTTGAGGCTTTCTTCTATTAATGACTTCTTGCTTTGGCATGGGAATGGTCGTTTTCAGGGGAAGTGAGGAATGAAGTGGCTTTTCCTGCTAGCCAGCTCAAGGCAGACTAACAAGGAGGTGTACCAAGCCTTGGTGCACTTCACCAAATGACTGTAGCACCTGGCAGGGATAAGCAGAGGAAATTAAGTAGGGATTAATAGGAAAAGAATGTCCCTCTTCCTCCTGCCATGCACCAGTGTGGAGAGCCTGGCTCCATCTTCTCAATGTCTTTTACTCTTTTCCCTTTATTTTTCTATCTTTCCTTGTGCTTTTTCTGTCTTTCCTTATGTTTCTCTCTTTTCTTCTAAAAGTTTGTTTGTGTCTCTTTCCTTATTCTGGACATCTTTCATCTTTTCCTTTACATACTAGCCTATAGTACACAAGATAAAACATACTTTTATTCAGTTGGGCAGAATTCACAAAATATTGATGTTTTGCCCGAAAGACTGTTTCCAAAACATAATCCAGAAGAACATCCAAAGTTAATGATGTGATTTATCTGCCTCAGAATGAGTCCTGGATGGACTTCACAATTCCTATGAAGCACTGCAGTGTTTTAGGTCATTAGTTAGAAGAAAAAACAACCCCAAAGCCTTTCTTCCCATTTGCATTAAAAATTTGTATTCTGTATGTTTTGAAAGATGTCTTTTGGCGAGGATGTTGATGTGAATGCAGATTAATTTAATAAGTGTAAATTAAATTTTCCCATGCTGCACTGTACTTATGATCTCATGTCGATTCAGAAAGGCATTTTTTACTATAGCATAATGACTGAGAACAACAATGATTTATGGGTGAATCTTTCATAGGAGACTACACATGAAGGGCTCGGTTGGTTACGCTGCACATATACGGTTACCACCAATGAGACACTTCATGTGTAGTTTCCTGTATAGGATGCACTTAGAAATTATGGCGTTTCTGTCACACATATACACAGGTATGAAAAGATCGTTTTTAAATTTGAGGACCTGAGTTGAAGAAGTCACCTTTATCAGTTGCTGTTTCAAACCTCTTGAGTTGTGTTCTTTGTGTCTGTTGCCATGTACATATTCAAATACATCAAAAGAGCTCCTCAGTTGGGAAACAGGGCTTTAAAAGTGGGTTCAATGTGTGTTTGGGTTTGCTGGGGATCAGAATGGTTTTCTGGGAAGGCCCAGGAGGTGTTGGGTTCTGTGTGACAGACAAAGCAAGTCTTCCAAGGCTAACGAGATTAACTAGGGTTAATCACATTTTAAAGGTGATGGATGTTCAGGCATGTCAGAGGACTGTTCTTGCCTTTCTAACTTCTGGGATTGCATTGCTGGCCAAAACCATATCAACATAAGCATAGCGCTGACAGTTCCCCACATATCTGAAACATTGCAAGCCTCAACATAACAGACACCTGCTCATTCTTCAGTTCAGCATTTCAAGACGACTAAGCCTGCGGAGGGTGTTGCTGTCAGCTCTTGTTGGCGTCACCTTCCAGGCTGCTGTGTGCACTTTGGAGAGGCTGCTAAAATAGCACTGGCTTTGGAAGGTCTGCCCCAAAGGGAGAAGTGCCTCCAGGAGGAATTTCTGTACCTCGTCCCATAAAACGGAGCTAGCCCACCTGCGGGTCAGCAGGCCCTGGGCCTTGCCATCATTCACAGATGTTCAAAAGGTTCAACTACATATTATTGATTAACAGTCTACAGCTGAAGCATTTACCCTTGCAAATCTGCATGATACTCTACACAGATGACTTTGGTGTCTGACCAGTCCGTTGTTGAATGTGCACATTTTGCAGTTTAGGATTTTCCACAGCAGTACTCTCAAAACCTGCAGGATGAAGGTACGGCTGGTCAGAAAGCTGTAAAGAATCAGAAACAGCGAAACAAACCCATACGCAGCATCGATGTCACAAGTTCAACAAGTGGCTCTTTGTCTCTTTTGGAGTTTCGAATTAATTCTTTGAAAACTTTCAGCCGGATCTCTAGTGGTAGCGAAAGATGTATAAGGGTAAGGGGAGAGGGAGCGGCAAAAAAATGTGATTCTTTTGCTTCCAGAACTGTGTCTGGGAAACAGAGCAACTGTTCTGCACTTGGTTGGATGCCTCCATCGTGGAGGAAGGGAGGGACATGCCACTAGCTGGAGGTGGGGTGAGACATGTGCTTTTCTTCTTGAGGTACATTACTTGTGTATTTTGCCCTGATATGGAGCTGTAAAGGAAAACGAGATAGGGGCAGGGAGTCAAACTCTGCTGTTGTATACCTGCGATTCCTGTCTGCTGGGAGACAGCCCTGGCTTAGGCCAGCTTTGCACTTTGCAAGAAGCACCGTGTTGGACCTGGGCATGCGAATGGGACCTCTTCTGTATTCTGGACGTGGCCCAGAAACTTTTGCATGCATAATGGCAATGGCTTAAAGTTATTACTGGTCTTGCTACAATTACTGGAGTTGATCTTAACCCTGCTGTCAGCAAATATAACTCAGTAAGACAGGATTCTGTTAGCCAGGCAAAAATCCAGAAGTGCTCAACATTTGTTAAAATGTAAAATTGTTAGAAATATTTGTGCACATTAGTGCAAAACATTGGGCAATTTTGGAGGGGTAAAGGAGTGGCAGTATTTAGATAGAAAGTTGCCGATTAAAGAGTATAACGGGAGAAATGACTTAGACCTAAGCTGATACAATACGAACAGAAGGACGTTCGTATGAAAGTGTAACCTGAACAACAGTCCTGATGCTTGAAATCACGTTCATCTCCAGTGGTATTCCGGGGTTAAATGTAACACATTAAGGTGTAAAAATACCTAAAAGTTGTTTCTTTTAGCTCTGATGGATTTATCTAATCATGGAACTAGTGTATCTCATTTCTTTCTATGAAGATTAGCTTTAACTTATCTCCTGATTTTTAGTGCTGGAAGTGAGCTTGGGAAGTTCAGGAGTTTCTGTCTCGCTGCACAACTTCTATAATGCAAGTCCACCCTGGCTACAGACTTTGCATCTATTTTAGCTACTTGCTCTGCAGAGCTGAAAAGCTTTCATATCCCAGTAAGTAATCCCTGTTGAACCTTCTAATTCCCAAAAACTTTTCTAGCTCTCCCTTGGTTTCATGTGCCAAGGATTGAATTTTTGAGAGGGAGCTATTAAAAATACGTCAGCTATATTCAGTTTCAGGTACAAAAATTAATTAGCCAAAGGATTTCAATTTTAGGACTTGCAAGTCATACTGAATTAACTTTCCTGTGGGAAAAGAAAAGTTCAATTAAAACAAAAGACCTGTGTGGAATAGATTCTGCAAACTCTTTCAAGTTCAGTTTTCAGGGAAGTGACAAATTAACAGAGATACTCACGTTTGCATTTTGAGTATCTGTAACTATATCGGTGTGCAAAAGATAAATAGAGTCTACAGACAGTTCTGCATGACTTCTGATATAAAAGCTAATAGGATGGAAAATTACTCTGAAGTAGAAAAAGTGCCTAGATATTAAATAATTAACACAACTTGAAGTTTGGTAAAGGTTGACTGACAACTAAGGTATTCAATATCTACACCATCAAATTAATGTCCCTTTCTTGACAGAGGTGATTTAAAAACAGCAAAGACAATAGAAAGGTCTGTACCACAACAGAGTCCTTTAGAAAGGACTGGCTCACAGCTGCATGGCCTGTTTCACTGGATTTCTTACTCTCCTTCCCTGCTTCTGGTTTGTTTTTGGTACTTTTGATTTTCCGTCTAATTGCTTGCAGTGTTGTAGTGCCCAGGTACCCGGATGCAGCTCAGAGCCCAGCTGAACCAAATGCTTTACACAGCTGCCTCAGGTTCATCTCACTGAGCCTGAAGCACTTAGGAAAACCAGAAGTTTTTAGTGGTTTGGCTCCTGACTCCTTCTGTGAAGGAAAATGAATAATTCCTGAGGTCCATATAGCCCAATTTAATCCTTACAGTCTGAAAACTTACCAGAAATTTGAATTAGCTCATTTAGCCTAGGACGAGAGTACCCTTTTAGCACAGGCATCTCAGTTAAGTGCCTGACCCCAGGTGAATGAAGTCAGGCCTTGATTCAAAGAGTTTGCAAGCTTGTTCGGCAAAGGCAAAGTTTCTAAAAGCAGCTGGGAGCTCCTCGCGGGAGGCTAGAAGATTGTGGGAGGATGCGTGACCATGAGATAATGGCTTGATCCAGCCTCCCAGTAACAGTTGTGGGAATTTGTCCCTAGGCTACTCATACAGTTGGATTTAAACCTGTTGATGCAGAAAACATGAGTGGGCACTGCTGGTCCTGTGAGCCCAGGGAGGTGAGTGCTGTTGGTCAGTCTGTTGCCGGTGCTGAGACCTTGAGCTACGTATTTTTGTATGGTTACTTTTTTTTTCCCCTGTAATGATCTGAAGCAGTGTACTGGAACCTGTCTTGGTATATGAGAATGCTTTCTCTGGCTGAAGGTAATAGTGTGCAGATAGCACTTGCTTCATATGTGAAGATAGGTAAGAACATAAGAAATAACCTGCTGGGACAGACCAGTGTCCATGAAGTCCACTGTCTCTGAAGTGCAATAGGAAATGCTATTTAGGGAGAGCATAAGCCTGGCCACTTGAAGAGCAGAAAGCAAAATAGTTGGCAGAGTTGTTGAGAAGCATAAGCCATTGCAGTACTGAGGCTGAGCTGGCTTTTCTGTCGCTGGTTTCTTTTTCCCCTGGATGCTGCGTGCCGCAGTGACACACTGGAACATTTGACTAAATGTTTTCCCCCTTATCTTTGGATCAATTTGGAATAATTGTTATGACTTTTGAGGGCTTAGATACCCAATTATGTTATTGTAGCTTAACCAGTTACCATACTTTACCTCCTGTTTGGCTAAGCACCCATGCAGGGAGCTATTTCAGTTCAGGTGACATGTGTTAGTTCATTAAGCTACAGAAAGTTGCTTACCCATATGAGTCCAAGAAAAACAGTGCTGGGCTGGTTGGATCATGCTTTGAAGATGGTGGTGGAGCACTAGCTGTTGGACGTGGTAGATATTTCAGTAATCACATCAGCAGATGGAGAAAAGGAAAATATCTTTAATAGTGATAGAAGATAGAAGCCATAGTGTTGGCTTCAAAGGTTGCAACAGTAGGTGGAAGAATAGTAGGCCAGATGTGGGTCCCAGCAGAGAGCTTGTGGTGGGAGTAAGGCTGGAAGGGCGTGCCAGCACTTCTACCACGAGGAAGTTGGGAACGAGGACAAAGCAGTGAAGAGGATTTTCTCTTGCTCTGTCTGCAAGTGTGCCTCTGCCTCTCTCTCAGATATCTATTAGAGACTCAGCAGTCAAGCTAGTTAAAGAAATTAGTGGCTGTAAAGTACTTTAAACAGGCCCTCAGCGCAGAGCGAGCCAGCACAGGCTTTCATGAACATCCCCGTCAGCCGGCGCATGCTCGGAGCCCTCTCCCGTTTTAGCACGGCTGAGTCTGAATTAACATTCCACTTCTGCTGCTTCGCAGACACAATATATCTGCAACACGATATTTATCCTTACAGCTGGCAGCTGTGGTGTCAAGTGCTGCAGATAGATGAGACCATTACCATGATACAAATATTTTCTTTTCCCACATTCGCTCTTTGAAGCAGTCACACACCACAGTGTTTGCAGCAAAACTCTGCAGGGTGAGAGTCAAAATTCACGTTTCTCTCTCTCGCGTGTGAGAATTTGCGCTGTCTCTTTTCTTATAATCTGAGGGATACTGAGGGCAAGTAGCAGCTTCCTGTTTTACTGGCCAAGTTAAGAAAGCAGGTTCCACTTGCAAGCAACCAGAAAAATGTGTTATTTTATAAGTATTACCTAGCACTCTGGTTTGCATAATATAAAAATTAATATACATTTGCTCTTAAAAATACATCCTGGCAAGAACAAATCACTCATAAATGAAAACGTCCTTCTAAAAATCTCTTTTATTTACCAAACGCGTGAATTAAGTGATGCTTAGATGTTTCAAGAGCACAGCACAGTTGGAACAAAAGAGGAAAAATTTACTGACTGTAAGAAAGCAAGTCATTCAAATGTGCCTACAAAGGCTGTTTTGGGTTTGCTGTCTTGAGCGTTTTTTCCCTCATTATTCAGGCTGCTGTCATGTTCGGTATTAAATAGAAGCGTTCAGACTTGCAAGCGTGATATGTAGCTAATTGGTCGGTGTCTTCCTTGCATCAGATCAGGAAACCAATATGAAACAAATCCATTTTCTTCCATTTTGGTCATGCATTTAGGTAGTAACAGGTCATTGTGAGTGTTTGGGAGTAAAAGCTTGAGGCAAGGAAGGGGGAAGTTCTGCTCAGTGGCGCATAAGGGAGCTGCCCCAACGCCCTGAGCAGTGCTGGGAAGCAGCCGACGAGCTGGCTGTGGGGCAGGGGGTTCTGGAGAGCCTCAGGGACAATATATTGATGCACGCTCTGGATGGACGACCTAGGGGAGATGCTCTGGATCTGCTCTTCAAGAACAAGAAGGAGCTTGTTGAGGATGTGCAGATCGATGGCAGCCTTGGCTGCCGTCACCATGGCATGACAGGGTTTGTGATCCAGCGGGAAGCGAGGAAAGTGATGAAGCCTCGAGTGACTTGATCCAGCTTTGAAGCTGCTTCTGCTTTGAGCAGGTGGCTGGACTAGAGACTGCCAATCGTCTTGCGGTTGAGATTATTCTATGAGTCTCCGATTTCTCTGTTTTGTACCAAAATGGGAGATGACTGAAGTTTTGTTTTATGAGGTCAGAACCTTTTTCCCATGGATTTGCTTCAGTCTTAGATGATTTGTAGAGCTGTCTTTCCCTAAAAATGTTTTTTGTGTCATTATCTGACTATGACCTTCTTAGAAATGAGACTTATTTTTGGTTTTGGTCCTTGACCACAAAGGGAAGGAAAGGAAAAGTGCAAAGCAAAATATAACATATATGCAGCTCTTTGGCTGACTTTTAGTCCTGATAGTGACTCTCACTTAATGTATAAATTTGTTTTTTCTTTAATGATTTTCGCCTTTTTCTATTGAACAAACAAAATACAAAATAAATTGAATTTTGTTCATGGTGATTGTATAGGAATGTAGAGTTGCACTTATTTTGAACCTCAGGAAATAGCTGAGTATAATTTTAAAACATTAAAGTAATCTACTAGCAATATCTAACAGCACTAAAATAGAAATTTATTGAAAATTTCGTAGGCTTTTGCTGTTTTTAATACCTTTTTTCCTCCTCTCTTTCAGTAGAGAAACTCAAATTAAAGTTTTCGCTCTAAGTTTCTGTTACATTTGTGTAATGTTATAGTATTTGGTCTGTAATTATCACAGCTAACTTGGTTAAATGAACTAGGTCAATTGATTTATTTAAAAAAAACACTATTATCGTTTGCTTTTAGTAAAAACTTATTTTACTAGGTTATGTTGGGCAAACTTTGATGCAGCTGCATTGCATGCAGCATTTTGCCATGCAGGGTGCACTACACTATAGGTTTTCTAGTTACCTTTGAAGTTGAAGATGTGGTTAGGAAGGTGGGTAGCTCTTTCCAGAACAGGTTACTCTTTGGGTTTTTAGGTTATCTTCTAAGAGCTAGAACTCTTATAAGACACTGAATAAATTTAAATCTAGCCTGGGAGATTCAGCTCTCCTAACTTTCAGAATATCTGGGACACTTTGAGATTCAAATGAAACCTCAACAATTCACATTCAAATGTTGCTCACATTCCATTTTTGTCCAAAAGAAGATTCAGCTTTCTACTGTGCTCCCTCTAGTGTTTAGTGGACTCTATGACTGAAAAGAGAAAACAAGAACAGAATTTTATTAACCCAAACCCAGTGAAAGCATTAATGTCATCTTTTCTTCCTTCCTACTTCAGTTCTGCTAGGTTTTCCTCTCGTGGGATTAGCAAGCCCGTTCAAGCTGATAGCAAACATGCATTGTGTGCCCAAATGTGTTGGGAGAATTAGGCTTAAGTTGGGCCTTAAATATAAAATTGTTCCAAAATTTTCCAAATACAGAATAGTAACTAGATAAAGCATTTGCTGTCACTTGGTACCTCATAATTAGGCACACTTATTGGTATTTAAATTAATCTTATACTTAAGCCTATATTTGTTGCAGTTCTTTGCAGTGGCATTTAAACGGGTGCTGGAAAGAAAGACCTGGTAGAAAGCACCTCGGATTTTTCAGTTACATAAAACTCTGAAGCCTTTTACAAATTGCTTCTGTGTGGGAGGCAGCTTGCTGCAAAGCTGTCACTTGAAACTTTATCAATCAGAAGACAGTGCAGTTTTTAATTATGCAGATTTTCAAAGTAAAATAACTTTTTCTTACATGAAAATGTATAACAGTTACAGTCAGGTAAGATGTGGAACACTGAGATTTTGAAGAGTTTGCTAGGCTTAATTGAAATAGCTTCAAAAAGCTCGCTCTTATGAAGAAATACAGTATACTTGAAGTATTTGAGCTTTCTTCTTTAAAAAGAAGAAAAACCTTTTCTTCCCATATATATTGTACAAAGTGCCACTATTAATTATCTCTCTATCCAGCAAAAGACTCCATCTCGATGCATCACTGAGTCGCTCTATAGTTGTTAAGATCTCACTCTGTGCGTTTTTGTGGCCTGATTTGGGAGTCTTGAGTCCCAAAACGATGTGATGCAGAATCTTCTGTCCGTCAACACACAGCAGGGGCAGCAAATGCTGTGTTCTTTGCAAAGTGCCTAATAAATCCTTTTCTTGTGGAGACGGTTTGGAGTTCTCCCCAAATAGGTAAAACTGAATCTCCAGACATCCTGATGTTTGTTCAGAAACCTCAAAACCGCTCAGCTGTGCTTTCTGGGCTGCACTGTTACATGAGATGCCATGATGTCATGTCTCCTATATCTTCAGAGAGAAGAAACAGTGTGTGGAATTTTATGCTGCTTTAGCAAGATAGATGATTGGAAAGGAATGTGAATTAATCATGAACACTCCATTCTGCTAATGTGTTTCACTATGGGAGGGAGAGCGTTTCCTTTTGCTCTTTTACTTTTTGGGTTGTTTGACTTCATTAAAAGTTGAGTTATACTGTTTGTTCTCACTCTAACAAACATGCCTCACTAACATGTCATGTAGTTATGACTGATGTGTTCTCTAAACTCTTTTCTCCAGTGTTTATTGTGCAACAGAGTTGGCGCCAGAAGCTGTTGAAATTTGATCAAATCATGACTTCGACCAGAAAGAGGCTCTTCTGCGATTACTGTAACAAAATCAAAAAGTAGTTTTCCTTCTGATTTCTGCTGGCATTTTCCTTGTTTCTCTCTTTTTAATCTTGGCATCGTCTTTGATAATTTCCTCTGCCCTGGCAACGTCGTCCTTTTGCTAAGCCGTGTTTTCGCCCCTCTCGCGATCAGCCAGTGAGGCAGGGCAGGAGCAGAGCTCAGTTTACTCTGTTGCTCTCTTTATTCAATCACGGAGAGCGCTGCCTTCTCCTTGAAACAATTGCTTCTATGCACGTTGGCACTGGCAATACTTGCACGTGAAGGTTGTCTGAGAAATCCCACCGGTGTCCTCCAGCACGAGGGTAACTCTAAGCCTCTTCCCCTTTCTCTCATGTGTGGTCTAGCTGGTAATGAAAATGATGGATTGCAGCTCTCGTTCTTGAGCCCTTTCAAATGCTTGGGTGACCCAGAATTGGTGCTCAGCTGCAGTAGAGGAGGGTCACAGGTCCTTGCCCTCTGTCTCTCTTTGCAGATTATCTTTTACTGTCTTTGTGAACTTGCATTGGCTGCTGCTTGCTCTTTTAATGCTTTAGCCTGGGGTTAGCCTTTTGGCAGCTTCCCTTCCCCCAGTTGCTTTGTCTTCTCCTTTAGCACTGTTCTAAATCACATTATGTTTCTGGATTCAACACCTACGAGGCTGTGACCTCTCACTGAACTTGAAGAATTGGTTGCCCTGTGGTTTTAGTCTCTCAGGGCCACAGTGGCTGCCTCTAACTGTCTGGGAGTAGGGTACATTAAAGTCAACCTTCCTATTTTTTGGCATTCAAAGCCCCCCCCAAAAAAAAAAGAAATGTGGAGGTATCTTTGGGAATGTGTCCCTCAGTCCACGAGTTCTTGTAGGTCAATCAAACAAAAGTGTCAACCACTATGGACGACGTGTTCTTTTATCCCTCTGTCTCTCAAACTCCTGGCTCAGAAAAACTAACACACACACACATATGTTGTTGATGTAGAGGCTGCTCTCCAAAGAGATGCTTGCAGCACCAGAAATCCGTCTCTGTTTCTGCCCTTTCATTCGTGCTCCAAAACCTTTTGGTGCAGAGACATTTCAAGAGAAGCTTATCTGAACACTGTCTTTTTGTTCTCAGGCTGGCAGCAGAAGTCCTTGACACCGTATCTCTGATCAAAGGGAAAGAGAAGGTCTTCAACACAGCTCTGTATCACCTCTAGGCAACCTCCCCCCCCCCCCCATTTAATACTTCTGTGTAGCACCCTGTGCAGAGCTACCACGTGGAGCTTGTGACCCACTTAAGGATCCAGTTTATGAATTAGCATTCATCCCTTGGTGTCTTTGGAGCAATCGTTCTGGTTATGGTTCCAGCACATTTTCTGTATGTAGCTTAGTTGTCGCTGATCTTCCTTAACTCCTCTTTCCTCTCCAATATGCCACTTCCCCTTCAAAACAATATTTGAGGGAGAGATTAAGTCCTCTCTCGGCCTCCGAGCTCAAGCAAACGTGGATGATTTTCAGTACTTAAAAGCTCCTACCGTAAGCCAAATCCCTATCTTTTATTTACGTGTCAGAGGATTATGTCTGGAAATTACCTCAATTTATTTGTAGCTGGTTGAGCATCTTGTGGTTCTTATTTTTCTTCCCAGTAGTACTGCAGTAGATGGTTATTCGCATCTAGCAAAGCCTCCAAATTTTATTTTCAAAACTACAGACTGTGAAGTGGGATTGACAGTTGTTGGAATTTATGGCATTTGTGGATGTAAAAGAAAATGTACTGTTTGAAGTAGCACCCCTCCTGCATTTAGATTATAGGTTATACACACAGCGCGTTTATGACATTTCTGTACTATCCCTAATGAAGGCAGAAGGAGGGAATTCAACATTTAAAGATTTGTAATTAAAAGAAGAGCTCTAGAACTTGGCAAATCTGCTCTTAAAATTCTCTTACCTCATTTAGGAAAAAGGGGTGATTTAAAATGCCATTTCAAGATTGACATGAAAATTTGAAGACTGTATCAGCGACTGTTATGTAAATGGTTCTTGAAAAAGTGTCTCTGGATCATTTGCTCAGAGGTGTATTTAAAGCGGGAAATGACTTATTCATACATTGTTTCATGAACTCATACTGTGATTTTTTTCAAGCTGCTTGAAGTTCAAAGAATTATGAGCACAGGGAGACCCACGTGATAAATGAGGGCAGCAAAGTGAGCGTGGCGGTACCATGAAAACAAAAACAAAACCTGGGAATAAATACTGAGTAAACAACTGACAAAGCTAGCTGAATGAAATAGCTGAGCAAAGTCCATCTGGACCTTTTGGCTGTGAATGTCAGAAATTCTTAGAGGAATTTCACTTGGAAGCAAAATTAACACTTCAGACTGAGATGTTCTAATAATAATCTACTATCTCTAGAAGCCCAAAACAATTCAGTCAGGACACTGCTGCTTGTAGAGTAGGTAAAAGTGGCTATGAGGTTTTTAGGTAGTTTTCTCTCCCAAAAAATTGTGTGAGAAGGTCTTTGCAATTGTAAGCAAGTACAATTGTGAGCGTGGGGAAGCATTTAGGGTGAGAACTTGAAAAAGAGAGCAGTTTTGCAGAGCTCATTTTACAAGGTTTATTTACACTTTCATCTGCCAGGTCCTTTGCCTGAATGCAGAAGACCTATTTAATTCCTGAATTTCCTAATCTCTTGGGATCCTGTGAAACTTTGGACCAGTGAGTTAACCCTTCATTTGGTTGTTCTCAGTCTGTGAAAATGAAGCGCTGCCCTCCGCGTTGCAGAAGGGTTTTGGGAAGGAACAACCTACTCGCATCCGTGAGCTGCTCACGTGGTGTGGACCATATAATTGCCTAGATAACAGACAAGGAAAGACGAATACACAGATCCTTTTCCATGATATTATTACTGGCCCTAATAATGCATTTGTGATTGATTAATCCTTTCTAGACATCTTTTTAATATGTCTTTATTGTTTCTGATTTAATTAATCTCTACCTAGTTCCGCAGTTTACCAAAATCAGTCTGTTTATACTGTCCTCTAGCTCATATCGCTAGCCGCACAGAAGAGCTTTGTAAGTTCTGTACCTTAGATAAGCCCGGTCTCTCGTCGTCTTTATGCTTTGTTAATTAACCTGATGTTTAGCATTGTCTTTTTAAAAAAAAAAAAAAAATCCATGGGAAGCATCAAACCATCTTGAGAAGTCTGCTGGTACAGAAGTTACGACAAAGGAAAGCCTGTTTACTGAATGACCCACAATTGTACAGTATGTATATCAAGTACATGCTGGAAGTTGTGTCCATAGCAGAAAGGCCCTATGGCATACATTCAACTGGTCTTTCCTGTTCCTCTGAAATTGTAATTGAAGTCTGAAAGTTAACATGGTCTTTTCTTTAAGCTCAGATTCATTTCTAAGTTTATAGAAATAGGCACCACCTCTAATTTTACATATGGACTGATGTGTATTAGCATGGGTACACTTTTTTGTTTTTTTTCTCTTAGTTTTTTAAACTCTTTATTAATCATTGCAGGTCAGTTAGCATTGGATGATAAATGAAATCTGGAAAAGGATAAATGTTAACTCTAATGAACAGAGAAAATGTCTTTTTATCTAATGGACCAAACTTGCCCCTCTCCGGAGGGAATGGATTCTCTTCAACATGGTGAATGTTACAAAAGCAGTCTTTTTGTGAGAAATGAAAGATTATCTAGTTAGACACAATTAGTAACCTGAATACGTTTCTCTTGAGACTCATGCACTCTTTCAGGTGTGAGTTTTAATTTGGTACCTTGTTCAAATCTAAGCAGATCATACTAAGAAAAAACCTCAGCACTTTGGGCTTTCAAGCTGGGTCGTCCAAATACAAGCCCCTCTGAGATAGTTTGGCTTGAATTGATAAGGAGTTCCTAATAAGGAAGGCTTTAGCTTGGTGTAGATCTGGACAGATTAGCTCATTGTAGCATTGATAATCTGATCCTCAAGGACAGGCAAACTTTGCACTTAATTTTTTTTTTTTCTTTTTTGTAAGAGCTCTGGGGTTTGATGCTTACATACTATTCTGATATTCCCGACTTTCTGATGATGTCACTGGCCCCAGAACAGTAGTACATAATACAAATCTGAATGAAACTGCTGCTGGGTATTGCCACCTTAGTCTAGATAGAAAATAACATTTATAAATTTAATGTAGAACTTCTACTCTTGCATTTCTATTTGAACTTCTGGACCCTCATTCCATTTTGGAAGGGGAGCTAGAGGAAACCTTCACAGTTCTGTAGTTTACAACTATTAATGGCTTTTAACTGATTAACTGATTACTATAGTCAGATATAGTTGCTCTGGCCATGCAAGGAGAATTACCAGTCAGAGCTCCTTGGCATCATGGCTCTTTCATCTGCTGTCACTGGAATTGAAGACAAAGGTAAAGATCAAGGGTCATGGACACGAGAAGGAAGCGCTGCAGTATCAGAGATTAGGTTTCTCATATTTATCTTTGCCAAATGTGCAGGAAAGCCACCCTTGGCCTGAAAACTCCTCCGTGCTATGTAATGACTGATTGTGCTATATTGGGATGAGAACTTACTGTACATCAAGTATAACTCAAAGGCTGAATTCTGGACTACTGAAGTCCCTGTTTGCTTCGTGCTCCTTCTCTGGAGCCATTTGCTGAAATGTCCTTGGAGTAATCCTGTGGTTTTTGGCAGCTCTCAGAACTGTCTGCAGTGTGTTCTGCAGGAAAAAGGCATGCTGAGCCGCCATAGTTAGTTTTAAACAAAGATTTAGTCAATACAACTACTATGATTGGATTTTACGGTATTCTGTGCGTGAGCCAAAAAGAGTAATCTTGTGTTCAAAAAATCAGTTTGTGGCAGCAGGCAGAACTTAGTCATGTAACCTCTGAATTCCAGGAGACAGAAAGGCAGTGAAGAAAATAGCGCTCAGAAAAAAAGCTTAAATCAAGACATTGTGGTTAAGGTTTAATTCCTGTTTTTTTAACAGAGAAAAAATGTATAACTCAAACACTGAAGAGAGTACATTTATAAATCTGAATAATAAATCAGAAGAAAAGCATGTGTTTAGCTAAGGAAGTTTCTTGTGTCTCTCTTGAAATATATTTTTTTATTCCTTCACATTATGAAATCAGAACTGCAGGACACTTAAAAACAAAATTCTTCACTTGACTGCACAGGGCAATAATTCACACAGTTCATGTCCATGTGAGCTACACATCTTGAAGAAAGATAAATCAAGCAGTGGATAAGAATTATTAGTTTACCCACATAAAAGAACTTGGGGCTGACATCGTGTGGATGGAGGGAGTGAGCAGACCAGAAGGAGAGTTTGCACAGAGCAGCGCGTCCATCGATACAAGGAAAGAAAAATTATTCTTGCATCTTCCTGTGCTTACTTTACCATGCCCTCTTTTGCCATCAGCTGAGCACGTGTCTTTGTGCATGGCATAGAAGAAGCTTTTAAGTGGAAAAACAGAATTAAACCTATCCTCCATAGTTATTTTGCTCCTCGATGTTTGGTCCCTTTAAACAGTGGTAAATAACCATCTCACCTTTCTCAATGAACGTGGATAAACATTTGTATTAACGGTTGTTTTACTCAGTCCCTCCAACCACCTGATCACCTTTGGTACTTTTTATTATGTTGCCTGTATGCAAAAATTTTGTTAGGACTGCGGTTTGTGTCAGTGAAAGCTGCTGGCCTGGTCTCTGTGTCTTGAAAGAAAAAACTGATGTCACAAACTCTACAAAACTGAAAATTTCACCTTGAAGGGAGGAATTTATCTCTGCATTTTATTGGACTATATCAGTGTTCTGTTGTTTATTCTTATCTGTTGTTCAGAAATTGAAGCTCTGTAAGTATGCAAATACATAAACATTGTTAATGCTAATACAGAGCTTAATGCCACTGTTGCTCTGAGCTCCACAGTGCTATGCACTTTGCAGGCAAAATAAGCCAGCTCCCTTATCCTCAGGGTTTTGTGTTCTGGAGCCCCAATCTCACAAATGCTCAGAGATAAGAGGAGCCTTTTGCACGCACACAATCGCTCTGAAGTCTTTTTGGTGTTTAGATATTCGAAGTAACTTCCATACAGCAGCTTCAAAGATCAGGGCCTAATGGGACAAGAAGCTGAAGAAAGAGCTCCTTGTCGTTCGGTAATAACTCCCTGTCGTGCTCCGTGGGAGGCTGCGAAAGGCTGAAACAACCTCCGAAAGACGGTTGCTAAGCACTTGCCATCTCATCTCCTGGTTAACCAGCACCCAAGATAGCCTGGTTTTAAGATCTCCTCTCCAAAAAGTTTTAACAGCTGTCCTACAGACTTCTGCCCCAAAATGAAGCTGAGTTTATTTAATCAACGGGCTGAGAGCAGTAGTTATATCTAGGTGTTAAAAATGGGATGTTACTTGACCCCTTTGAGTGTCCTATGGAGCATTTTGTCTTTATACTAACTTTTTGCCTCCGTGCGTTGTATTTGCGTGTCTGACAGCCGTTTGACTTTTGAACTTGCTGCTACTGTAGAGTTGCTGTGATTAGATCTTGAACGCACATTTCCCAGTAGATGTACGATGCCCGCCAGGGATGGCAGGAGGTGGGAGCCTCTTGAGTGGCAGGATGGCAATTCCCAGTTAATTCTAGCAGTAACAACCAAAGCTCACGCGTCCGCACGCGCTGCACTGAGGGCTGCGGACTTCACGGTGTCACTTTGTCATCGGTTGCTCGTTGTAACGTCCTTGGGAATTTCCTTACTCTTAATCGTGGCAACATGGAAACTTGTGTCCCAGCTTGAATCCATAGCAGAATCCCGCTCCTGGGGCTGCGAGTCTGCTCCAAAGGCCCAGAGAGGCTATTTGACATTCGTGCGTTGGCTGATCTGTTGGAGCAATCTTGCATAAACCCCGGGAGGAGAGCTGCCAATTTCTGCACATCGGCCGAGAAGCACTGCCTTATTTGGCGAGGTTTGCTCCTACGCGGGGCCCCGAGGGCCCTTTCAAGCCATTTCTGGTATTTGATGACTGTGACTGATGCCTTTTTTGTTTTGCTAGGGACTAGGAAACAGCAAAATATGCAGATTTCCATGGAAAATCTCAGGTGGTGGCTGAGCTTCAGGGAGGGAGTGGGAGCCCTCGCCCCGGGGCCGCGGTGTCCACGTCAGGTGGTGGCGGGCGCCCGGCTGTTTTGGTGGCCGCTGCTGATGCTGTAACGCGGGAGACTTCCGTAACGCGCATGGAAAGAACGACCCCAGGGACGAAAGTGCTTCCTTCTGGCAGCTGGCGTTTTGGGAGACAGCTTCCTTTTCTGCTAAAGAGTCTCTGTTGCTTTCCCCTGCCGTTATGTGTTCATATACAACGCTCCTCCATGTTATGTTGGCCTCAGTTTACCTGTTTTTCTCCTCATGTGAAAAATTGTTTAGAAACGTGTATTACTATTTCTCTGGATTTTTTTTTTCTCCAGACTGCCAGCTCCAGAGTCGGTTTTACATGTTTAATTTTATTATGTTCGTGAGGCAGTGTTGGCAGGAGAGGCACTATAAAAAGCATCCGCTTCGTGGAGTGGTACAAACATGTTTGCAGCTGAATTGATGACACTGAATCTAAAACACTTCTCATTTGCACTTCCCCTTAAGGTCTGTTTAATGAACAAAAGTTTCTCATGTTATTTAGAGGTGCAGTTCTTCCTACCCGTCCAGGGAGGCTACAAAACTTAATATGTACTTATGGCTGCTGCATTGCTTGTAAAAAAAAAAAAAAAAAAAAAAAAAAAAAAAAAAATCCTATTTAGGAACATTTCTTCATGGATCAGGGGATTTTGGCAATTTGTACCTTCTTATCTCTTTCTTACTATTTCCCCTGTATCCTGAACTCTCTTTTCCTGTAAACATATGAATAAAAAGTTGGCTCTTTAGGAGGACATCTGGACTTAAGGCATTGTGAAGGTATATCTGCTGTGAAGATTTCTTGAAATTTTGACGCAGATGTGTTATGCGGGGAGGAACTTATGTTTGAGTTACGCTGGCTTTTTTGGTCTCGAAGTTGCTTTTACACTGCCTGTGGAAAAGTAGCTGCAATTCCCCAGTGCAAATAATTTATTGAATTCACATATAATTTTTTTGCCTAGCAGTGGGATAAAAATTTTGTTACTGCTTATGATCTGATGCTTCACATGAGGCATTTCCTTAGACTATTAACATAGGCCCATAATGAAAAACGCATATTTCTGATACTCTTTTATCCATTGGTGTCTAGAGGCTGAAAGCTGTCTTGTCTAAGGCTGCTCCATCCAGTATTCATCTTAGCGCTTAATTAGTTTTCTGGTTAAGTTGCGTGGGTATGCCAGGTCATGCAAGGAAACCAGGAAAGATAAGAGCCGTGTAAAGCAGAGCCTGAAGAGGCATAATTTGGCCTTGCTGGTCTCCAAGGTGCAGTTCTGACATGTAGTTAGCGCTTCATCAGGGCGCTGATCTTCTGCCCATCATTCAGCTGACCTGTATTTCAATGTAAGGAGAAACAGTTATAACAGACTGTTACATAAAACACTGCATCTTATGTTCTTACTGTTGTAACTCTTGGTCCTACAAGAACAGCTCCTTTGTCTCTGGTGCTTTTGTGTAGACAGTAGCTTCAGCTGGAGTAGCTTCAGTTTGTGCAGAAGTCAGCTCTCTGCCAGACTTCCCGCGCACCTAAAGCGCAAATTAAGATTGCAGAGAGTAGTCCATAGCAGGCGAGGGTGTCCTCAGGCCTGTTTGCATGCGCTGGCTGGAGAAAGCTGCCCCTTACAGGAGGTAAAGCTTGGGCAGAGCTGCTGGCGCGTTGCTCCCGAACATAAGGTTACAGTTTCATCCCAATAACGGGTACCGCATATCAAGAAGATGCCATATGCCTCACTGAATATCTGATAGACTTAGGAGACTTTGAACAGAGAGAGTTTTTGAGCCAATGACATATCAAAGACTGTCAGAATAATCATTTTTCCCTGATTTCAGTCAATTGCTGTCTGACAATTGAAAAGCATGCCTATTCAGATAGCTCTCACCCACGCTGATGCCTGATCTTCAGCGCTATAACTGTTCCCTATCCATATCCTTGGAAGCAAAAGGAAAAAGTACACATATGAAACACCAAATGGAGGTTGTTAAACACGAACCATATGTGTTATTTAGCTTTGGAACGTAGTGAGGTTATGAAACCATTCTTGGAAAAGAAGACAAA
The DNA here is from genome assembly GCF_040807025.1 of Struthio camelus. Lineage (NCBI taxonomy): Eukaryota > Metazoa > Chordata > Aves > Struthioniformes > Struthionidae > Struthio > Struthio camelus. The sequence continues at coordinate 43,047,452 of NC_090947.1, read as the reverse complement.
TACACTTCCTCTACATCAAAATCATTTATAACAAATAGATGCAGGAAAAGTTTGCTGAAAGATCAGGTGCAATGGGAATGACAGAGCATAGAAATTTGGCTTATAACTGGAGCCTCTTCCCTATCTGTGCTAATGAGCTTCAGATAATTGTCTGGGAACCTGATTAAACACAGGGCATGCTAATGATTGGTAAAGGACGGTAACTTATTTTCGAGGGACTTTGTGGTCTCCTGGGTATGAGTTGGAAACATGCTGCCTGTTGTTGGCAAGAACCGGAAATATTGCATCCGAATGCAGAGTTAAATAAAAGTATCTCAGCGTGGGCTTGCTTCACCCAGGCTTAGGTGACCCAGGAATTCTCAAAACGTACGTTGGAGCCCAATTTGTAACGTTAATTCACTTTTGAGCGTGTTGGGGGGATGAGGTGCCCGAGGTTAGCCGCATGCAAAGACTGTGCAATGCGGAGTCGAGGGCCAGCTGCGCACCCGTGATCGTGTTCTTGGTAGGACTGAAATGCAGTAATGTGTCACTTGGCCTTTCAGTGACATTCAGGGTACTAACGTTTCCAGGAAGAGGTTGCTTTCTGACCTGCCGAGTTAACCGAGTTAGAAAGGTTAGAAATCATCTCGGCTAATTGTTGTAGCGGAAGTTGTTTTTCTTTTACTTTCTAAACAAGATGTTCAGAGACTAATTACTGAAACAATTAAAAAGAGTCTCCCAAAAAATCGCCGCGGGAATGGGTAGGACTGGTTGATTGACAGAAGCAACTTTTAACTCCGCCGTCCGGCAGCGTGGCGAGTGCACTGGGAACTTCCCCTTAAAGTCTGCTGTAAGCCCCACTCCTCTTTATTCGCATGACTTTTACCTGTGCCGTGCCTGCTGCCGCGTTGCTGACGGGCGAAAGCTTCTCAGGATATTGAGAAAAATCTACTCTAATCTCAACCTGTATTTTTAATTAAAACTCAGACGATGAATTGCTGTTTGTAATTACATTTGGTTTTGGCTGGACTCCTTTTTCATTTATTTTTTACTTATTTTTCAAAATGTAACTTTTGTTTCTGGTAGATTAATGGTAAATGCCTATAAATTCTGCCAATTCATGATGCCAGGAATGTCCGCAGAACGGGATTACCTCTGTAAAATCCAGATGTTTCCAATCTGAAACTCTGTTAACCCAAGCAATATACTCCAATAGAGAATTATTATATAGAAATTCAGAATTACCGATAATAATATTACCAAAAATATTAGGACAGATAGTTGTCAAAACAAGTGTCCCGCCTAAAGTTTTACCAGAAAATTATTGAAGCAAAAGCAGAGGCTTCCCTGACTTTTCCTGCTGCAGGACTGAAGCCTCTGAGTGAACCCCTGTACAGATATGTAGAAGAAAGGTCTAGAAAGTTTTCATTGATAGTTAAGTGTCTAAATTACTTACCAAGCTATAAAAGATGGTGACTATTGATTTCACTGGCATTTGCCAGTTTTCTGACAGTTCTCGAAGTCTGGATTACTACTCCTAGCTTTTAGACATGAATTCATAGGCCTTAGGCTAAACAAACATTTTGAGAAATATTTGGCTGGTCTGTGTGGGAGAGCAGATAGATAGCGGGGATTATCGGATGAAATTAAGAAAGGATTCCTGACTGTGAGGCCCGTTAGAGTTGCCTTCCTTTTTCCTGAAGGCAAAAGAGCTATCAAAGTAAGCAGATAGGAGAACAGATTAGATGAACTTAAAAAAAATTATGTTAAGGTAGTGATTTCTGGACAAAATGATGTAATTTAAAGCTGTGTTTGAAAATGCGTGTTTGCATATATCCAAACACACACACAATTATTTTGGCATTATGCAGCACTGTGTGAACAGCATGTGGGCAAAGCCGTAATTGCAGCGGTGCATGTGTAATTGTGAATAGAAGATTCTGTGGGCAGCCGGATTTACTGCTAGGCAAATTTAGATGAATGGAAGCATCAATTACTAAGTTTTGGATGCTATATAAAGGCCTGAATTAGAGAAGGCTGCGTTGCTCATTTGTTACCTTCTTGCTCTTTGGCGGATGTTGCAAGGGCAGTTTGCGGCACGTTCATGCCATCGGTTTTAGGATGCGTTGCCCGCAGTGGCAGTGCGAGCTGGGGGCACACGCGGGACCTGGAGGAGCCTGAGGACACAGCTCACCCACAGGCTTGTGCATGTTCAAGTGCATGGCAAGGAGTTTTGAATACAAATCTGCTTGGTTCCCTGTTTGTGTTGAAAAGAAAGTTTGTACATAACTCTTACACAGGAACAAAACACAGGAATTTAATGTGATCCTCTCCCACCCCGCCCTGCTCAAGCAGGGTCACCTAGAGCACATTGCACAGGATTGTGTCCAGACAGCCTTTGAATATCTCCAGGGAAGGAGACTCCACAACCTCTCTGGGCAACCTGCTCCAGTGCTCTGTCACCCTCACAGGAAAGAAGTTTTTCCTCGTGTTCAGACGAAGCTGCCTGTGGTTCAGTTTGCGCCCATTGCCTCTTGTGCTGTTGCTGGGCACCACGGAGAAGAGTCTGGCCCCATCCTCTTGACACTCCCCCTTCAGATACTCGTACACATTGATGAGATCCCCTCTCAATCTTCTCTTCTCCAGGCTGAACAGGCCCAGCTCTTGCAGTCTTTCTTCATAGGAGAGGTGCTCCAGCCCTCTAATCATCTTGGTAGCCCTCCGCTGGACTCTCTCCAGTAGTGCCATGTCTCTCTTGTACTGGGGAGCCCAGAACTGGACCCAGTACTCCAGGTGAGGCCTCATTCACCAGGGCTGAGTAGAGGGGCAGGATCACCTCCCTTGACCTGCTGGCAACCCTAATGCAGCCCAGGATACCCTTGTCCTTTTTGGCCGCAGTGGCACATTGCTGGCTCATGGTCAACTTGTTGTCCACCAGGACACCCAGGTCGTTCTCTGCAGAGCTGCTTTCCAGCAGGTCAACCCCCAGCCTGTACTGGTGCATGGGATTATTCCTGCCTAGGTGCAGGACCTTGCACTTGCCTTTGTTGAATTTCAGGAGGTTCCTCTCCGTACAACTCTCCAGTCTTTCAGGACTTGCCAAGGGATGACTGCTCATGAAAACCATTTTTTTTCCGGGACTTTGGTTAACCTTAGCCACAGTGCAGCGTGTTTGTGTAAAGCTCTGAACAGTGCAGGCAGCCAGTTCATAGACAGTTGATGTGGTTGTCCTTCCCGAAATAGTGAGCCTTTTCTGCAGTAACATCCTCCCCCGCCCTCCTTCGGCAGCAGCGATGATCACGGCCTGGGGTATGACCAACAGCAATGAGATCTAGCGAGAGGTTATCGTACTTGTTGTGTTCAGCAGCGTTTGCTTTTACCTCTGCAGTGGGGACTGAACGGAGTTGCAGGAAAGTACTGTTATTTAATTTTCAAATTAAGCCCCTGCTATCGGGACCCGCCAGATTTAAAGCAGTGTGAACTTCGTTCAGCTCCCTTCTGCACGTGTGCTATGATATAGGCTTTAATTACACTTTCTCCGCAGGAACCCAGCCACATCCAATGCACGCAACAGAGCAGCAACCAGGGAGGATTAACATACCACAGACAGCTTAATTTGAATAATTTAAATTTGAGGTTTAAACATTTTAAATATTTCTGTAGGTATGCATGCTTTGTGCGAGTCAGAGTGAAAAACCCTTTGGTCACTTTAGCACCTCCTGATAGTGAACGGTGTCACATACAGTTTGGTGGGAGAGATTTGGAGCATGTAACTAGAGCATATCTGTATGAGTGGGTCAGTTAAAAAAACCTGTTAAAATCTGTAACAATGATTTATTTTCCAGATCATATCTGAGACCTGCCCATTGGTTGGCACAGGGCTGATGTTAAACGACTTTCCCTTTCGTGCCTATTTCTGTCCCTCTGTTCATGAAAAAAACCCTTGAAAACCAAAATCTCGCGTTGCCGTTTGGGGTCCTCCAGCAATGGCAAAGATGCCAAAGTGTGTTTTGGCCAGTGGTGGTGGTGGAGAGCCCAGGACAGCGGTGGGATGTGGGACAGGGGAGAGCCCCCTGCCAGCTGGTGCCATAATTCAAATGGCAAAATATGAAAGTTTTATCACTCTCGTCTCAGATTTCCAGGATCAAATTGGCCTTACTCTTTGCCGTACTCTGCCTGTGAATTGGATCGCTCGCTTCTTGGGCAGCAATTCAGGCTGTTCCCGCACCTCCCAGTTGTGGTTGTTTGCTATAAGCTTTCTATGATTAAACGACAATAATACGGAGAATGAGTTTTTTCTCCCCAGCCGTGGCTTTTGTTTATCCGTGGCGTTGCTCAAAGTTTGAATCAAGGCTGGTTTTGCGTTTTGGCCGCCGCCGGCGGATTGCAAGGGGCAATGCCCGGGGTATTGACCCAGAAGCTAGCCTGTACTTAGCTTGGTTTGGTTTCAGGACTTTTGCTAACCGTGTGGATTTGTAAGGAGATAGCTCCCTCAGGTGGTGGCAGTGCACAACCCTTCTCTCCTGCTTCCCATAAAAAGAAGAAAAACAACTGTTCTTTTTCACTGCCTGACCATAATACCAGTTTTAAACACCAGTTATGCAGGGAGCTTTTCCACTGCTGTTTGAGAGGCTAAGGAAGAAAGAGAGAAGTGTTGTGGGGCAGGAAATCCTATGTATTGCTTTGTTGGTCTAAGAGTTTGCTCATTCCGATCATGTCATCCATCACTTAAGCTTGCTTGAGAAAGAGGTGAAAACCTGTCCGTAAAGGTCCCGTTAAAGCACCATGAACCATCTCCTCGCATTAAGCTGCGGGGAGACCTCGCTATTATGGGGACGACTGTTCAGTCTCGTTACTGGTATGGTGCTTTTTCAAAGGATGGGGGAGAAATCTAGCTGAGTGGCAAATCATAATAAAATACTGGAAATTTTATACAAAAGACTGGGGAAGATTGAGGGTAAGAGACGGTGTTTCAGCAAAATCTTTTTTAGCAGAACGTAAACTTGTGCTGATGCTCCATGTAACTTCTGAACTCGAAACTTTTTTTTTTTGGTAGAAAATAGTGTGTTATTAATGTGGTGTTGTGGGAAAATCAGTCCTGCTAATGAAAAGCAGTAACCTCAGAACAGTACAAAATCCTGCAGTCAACTACTGTAGCATAATGAATATTAATTAAATGAAATCAGTATATAGCTTTGGTCTATTTATTATATAATTAATAAAAATTCAGAATGAAACTGGCTGTGGTCTGCATGTATGCCTTGTGGTATGGAGGCTGGATCTATTCGATGTACAGACTTGTTCTTGCCTTGCCTCCATGAGATTTCCAATTTCTGTACTGAAAAAATAGCTGAAACACTTTTCCTTTAAGCTCAACTAATGAGCTTACCTCACTTTAGCTTTTGGTGCACAACTTTTTCTAAAAGACTTAGCTTGTTTGGAGATTAGAAGTACGCTTGGCATGAAAGCAAGAGGAAGGAATTATCATCATCATCTCATCATGTCAATGCCATAATGAAGTTTTCTTTTTCGTAGCCAAAGCTTGCACTATTTTTTTTTCCTTAAAGAACTCTTCTGCTTTTGGGAAACTGCTCTTTTTCCAGTCTCCTAACTTCACTAATATTAATCTTTTTAAAAAAAAAAAAAAAAAAAGACTGGATTTGGAGTGTTTAAGATTTTTTTTTTAATGCAACATCAGAATTATTTCACTTACAAACTCAGAACATCTTTACTTCTCTCTGTGAACATACTGTTAAATGCACAGATGTAAACACCTGACTCACCTTGTTCTGATGTGATCCCTTTAGGATATGGTGTTCCAGGGCTGCTCTTTCTCGTTTTCTCAAATAATATGGTATAAAATATTGAAAATAAAAGGGCATCTGTCCCAAAACCATCCTATTCTGAAAGCATTTGGTGGATGGAGTCAGGTGTGCTCTTTGGGAGCCTGGCTCGACGAAACATGACTTCTCGTGTACTGAGAACGAGAAGCAGAACTGCTTTTCGCTGGCCCCGTACGAGACCTTACAGCTTGTTGGGAAATACACAGTATAAAAATGATTTTTTCTGACCCTTGCTTTCTGCTCAGTGTCAAAATTTTTTTGAGAAGGCAGCTGAATTTAATACGTTGAGACCAGCAACCTGTGTTTGTCCTCACCCCTCGTCCTCGTCAGGGAAGAGGAGCGAGCTCGGCGCAGCGTTGGGGCACCGCGGCCGCCCCGGAGCCAGCCGGCAGTGCTCTCGGCGCGGTGCTGCATGCCGCTCTTCTTCCGGGAGCGGGAAGCAAAAAATGTCGTGCTGCTCGCACTTTTTTCATATTTCTTATTGCTGTGTGTCTGTGTCTGGTTGCCTCCGTTAGGAGGTTAAAAATACAGATAGAAGCTCTCTCCTAGGCTTATTCTCCAACTGTTAGTGCAGGAGCTGCCTTTTGATGGATGTATTGCTGTGCAGTGTTATTACTGTCTTAAGGCAATCACGATCACTTGGTTTGGCTTTGCGAAGTGAAGCTTCGCTCCGGGCTCGCTCCTGATCGGCGCCGGGTGACCCCCTGGCTCCAACCCCGACTCTCCGCCGAGCAACCCGACTCCATCTCGCGCTTCACTCGTGACCCCGCTGGCACGAGCTCCCCGGATCTGCATCCTGCTGCGCGTCCGCATTTCCCCATACGATCCCTCCTAACACCTTCCAATATCCCCCGAGGCCCCAGGCCCTTCCCTTGAGCGCGCGATTCACCCCCGAGGTATCCTGCTAATAAAGCACCACCATTGCCCTGAGTATTAAACCTCTTGTGTTACTCCCAGCACTTGGGACTAGAAATGTCCAAACGGGTCAAAGCTTCAGCGCTGTTACCCATGGCCCTGACATGTGTCCCCACGGCCACCCGCTCCAGCAGGGCCAGGGTGAGCCGAGAGCTGGCGATCGCTCCCGAGGCAGATGCCCTGCACAGCACAGGCGTATGTGGTTTTGTAAGGAGAAAAAAAAAAAAAAAGGGGGGAAAAAATGCACAAAAACTACTGTGGTTTAGACAGCTGGTCTGGCAGTTGGTAATGTGAAGGCCTATTAAAATATTTGTTATTTGTTATTTAACTTTGATTTGTTTTTTAAGGAGTTTGGAAATAGACTGATTAAATAAAATGGTGTGAGGTCGCGTTGTTTGATAATGATATCTATTGGCAGAAATCTGGGAAAACTTGCGGTATGCAGGACTCTAATAGCCTGCCTTTCACTCTCATAAAATCTAGTCGTTTTGTTTTTGTTCTGTGAAAGGAGAAGTGCTGATAAATATGCTGAAAATATTTTCACACTTCTGCTGGGTGGAATTTCAATCTAGTAACTGGTACACGAAGGTCTTGATCCATGAAAGCTTCTGAGTCAGTGGAAAAACTCCTTTTGACTTCACCAGAGCTCAGTCACGCCAGCAGAAATTAAGGTTCAAAATTGCACCCCCCTCTTCGGAGTTTTGTAGGCATCTCGGCTGTAGGAGAAGGTGTTTTGGTTGGCCTCCTGGTGATCGAGAAATATCAGCGCTGTCTATTAGGAAAGAGTTTTGATGCGTCCTGTTAGGCAACTTGCTGACTTGGATCATCTGGTAATTTTCAGATCATAGGCTAATTTGGGTGGGAAGGGACCTCCGGGGTCCCTGCCCCAAGCAGGGTCAGACCTGGCAACTCAGGGCTTTATCCTACCATGCCTTGAAAGCCTCCAAGGATGGTGACCGAGCAACCTTCTTGGGAAAACCAGTTCCTCTGCAGCTTTGAGGCTTTTGGGAATGAGCGTTAGAAAGTCAGTGATGTTCAAACTGCGGCTTATTATTTTAGGTCTTCAGAAAACTCGCTCTCCAGGAATTAATGAGGAATCCAACTTTAAGGCTGTTTTGGAAACTTCTCAACTGTTGAGTTAGCTATGATGCCCCAAACGTAGTTTGAATAAATTTCAAGTATCATTTAATTCTTTTCCTACAATAGAACAGCTCTCTTGGAAATGCAGAATGGCTATCTTAATTAGACATAAGTCATAGTGAAAACAGTATAATTAAGTTTACCATCCTCAGGGAATGAAGATACCAAAACTAACATCATGACATTAAAATTTGTGAAGGGTGATTTTAAAAGCAAGAGAAAATGACTCCAAGAGACCTCTCAGGCAAGCACTTAACAAATGGAGAAGTTTCCTGCATGCAGGGGAGCCCACAGAGGCTGTGCCCAGCCTTGCACCGTGCAGAGGAAGAGACACTGCAAGCACTGGGGGGTAAAGGGAAGGATTCATCATGGCATGGAAGTCAGAAAGGCATTTTCATGGTCATAAAACCCAAAAGAAATGGGCACCAAGAATGGCAGAGTTTGATACACAAAGAGGAATGGAAAGGAAGGAAGGGAGAGCGGGAGGGGAAATGGCAGGAGAAGGGAAGTCCAAAAATCCCTCCTTTTGCAGTGCCCCACTTGAAGGAGAAACCTTCTTCGTTCCTCTTCTTCAAACAACCCCCTGTTCACCATCTTTATAGGTAAAATAGGATGCACCAAACTTAGTGGGTTCTTTTTGGTATAAGACACAACCTGGTGGTGTGCATTTATCTTCTGCAATTCCTTAAGAGCTTGAAACAAGAGCGTGGAGGATATTTGAAATTTAGTCCAGCTTTAAGAATTGCAAGTTCACAATTTACACGCATGTTAAATAAAAGCATAATTTATTTTTCCTTGTTTACATATTCTATTTGAAAATTTTTATATTTTTTTAAAAAAGTACGTTTAGCTAACAAATTTCCAATTCAGCTAGCTATTTTTCTAACTCCAGATATTGGCCCCGCTGGGTTATGTTCCACTCTTTTGACTTTTGATAGCTGTTAGTGTTGTGAAAACTTTAGAAGAGAGACCAAGAGGTCAAATGTAATATGTGTTCATAGATGGTGATACAGCATGAATAAATGGTGTTAGACATATGGAGATCAAATTAGTAAAGCTTAGTTTCATGTTAACCATAGATAATATGGTGTGAAATTATTTAATTACTAAAATCCCTAGATATTCTGGGAAACAAAAAGCAGCAGATTGGAAAAGAAGCAATGTCGAGACAACGGTCAAGGAGATGGAACAGCTGAGCCTCCATGGCTTCATACTTGTTACTAGTGAGTGAGAAAAAGGGCAAATTCCCTCCCCTGGTGAGAACATGAGTCCTGTTAGCTATGTTGTACTTGCATGTTAAGAAGCTGGCCTGCAGATGCGAGAGTACGTCTTCACGGATCTTGATCTGCAGCGTTGGGTCATGGGATCTGCCCTTCCTGAGGTCTTCCCTTCTCCTCCTCCCTTTCTCCAGCATCTCACCTGTGTCCCCAGATCTCCACTTCAGGTGGGCCACACTATCTGCCTCCCTGCTGCCGCTTCTCCTCTGGGCACATGCATAGCTCCTGCGATCTTCTTGCTTCGGCATCTTGGGCCGTTCATTTGTGATGTTCTTCTAGTACTGTAGCTCTAGTTACAACATCCATCTGCATTGGTCTCCTTCTCCTAAACTGCCCCTGGGATGTGGGATGCATCACCAGCAGTGTCTGTGCAAAAGTCAGCTGAAAGCTAATCTCAGAGAAGCTGAAAAGGGACATACCCAGTCAGTATTAACCTTTTCCCTGAGACTGATAGAAATTCGTTCTCTTCATGTTATTTCTTTGTTACTTCTATGTTATTTACCATTTTACCATTTTGACGAGTTCCTCATTCTGGAGAGCAGCTGTGCAGTGGTAGAAGGCTAGCCTTAGTAAAGCCTTCTGCAGGTAATGCTATGCTAAGTGGTAGTCTAGCTCTCCGTTTACCTTTTAAAGGTTGTGAGTTTCTAAGCTGTCTTCAGAGCAGTCTGGGTATTTTCTTGTATCTCCCCTCAGAATGCGAGGAGAAGCCTTTTTTGGAAGCTCAGTAGGTCATTATGGTTTGCTCTACCACGCGTTGCTGTACCTGGATGGATTGGCTAGATTATATTGGACATTAAAATGTCTAAGTGTCAACCTCTGGCTATTTTGCACTGTTATTTCAGTGTTCTCATGGATTGTACTGTGAAGAAGGAAATGGAGAATATGTGATTAGATGACTTGTTAGCTATGTTATTTTAATTCTGTCTGGTTGATTTCCCAGGTTTTATTTACCCTGTTCTTGTGGTTGCCATAGCCAATGGAAAATGAGGCAAAGTTATAATATATGAAAATTCGATTTTTGTGCTTTTGATTTTGTTTTTTCTTCTTGATTTTGCTTTCTTTAAAGCAGATGCATTAAGTCACTTTAAAATATATGAGTATTTGCTGTATGGATATTAAATAGTGGCTGATACATTTAGTTGTTTCATCTAATAGGTGTAGAGCTGATTTCAGAATTGCTACATTTTGCGTTCAAAACCTTGGCATCGTTCTTATCTTTCATTGCTTTTTCCTTAACTGCAGTTGCTACTGGACAGTTTATCTATAACTTAAGCTTGTGGTTATAGTTAAAAGGATTCTTCAAAACAATCATCTTGACCAGTTTTTAAAGTGTTCATTACATACCTCAGTATCACAGGGGAAATTTGGGCAGATAACCTTGCAACTATTTAAAGATCCAAAAATAATTTGGAAAGACAATACTCAAATAGGAAGTGAAAATCTTAGTTTAAATTAATCATAGTGGAGTCGCGTCTGCATCTGCTGCACTTTCACTCCTGCTTTGTGTGTGAACTTCAGAAAAGCACTTTTCAGCCTGAAGTCCTGTGAGCATGATCATTCTGTTAATTATTATTCTGAGTTAATAATTCTACTGATTACATTTTTTCCTCATTCTTAAATGCTTGGTGTCGTTAGCCCGCATTATAACATAACAGAGGGGAGAGCAGGTGAAAATCCAATACCTTACTGGTAATTTTTTGTCTTAATTGAAAATTTTTAGGTTTCTTCGTTAAATTTCATCCTAACAGATAATTGCTTTTAGGTATGCTTTGCTTTAAAAACTTAAGAGGTCTGTTTATATATTTTATAAAGGATATTATTATCCTTTATATTGTATATAAAGGATATATATATATATATATATATCCTTTATATTGTATATAAAGGATAAGAGACCTGGGAGGGCTGATGGCTAAGATCTGGATAGGGAAAGAGGGAGAACTGCAATTTGTCCCATGACTTGAAAGCAAACACTTCGAAGAGGCTTGTGCTTATTTACCTCCTCTACGTATATACCGTTTGCTCAGGCAGCTCCGTATCTTTGCCGTTAGGGCCGATAAGCTGATGTATGCATTTTGCCAATGACTGAGGAGTGTAATGGCTTGAGAAAGCGTGTTGTTTTAATTGCTTAGAAAGCTGAACTGAAAATAAGACTAAACGTTGCCTTGACATTGGCTGTCTGCACAAAACAGCATTAAAAGTTTCCTTGCGTGTGTCAGCAACTCCTTTTCAAATCCACCAATATAAAAGCCTAAAAATTTGCTTCTAATACAATGTGCTGCATAATTCAGTTTAGGATCTAAAAATAAAGCTGGGTTCTTTACAGTCCTGAGCACCCGCAGAAGTGATGTAGATATACATTAAAGTCGTTCAGAGTTGTCTGATTAAAATACTGTTAGGGTGAAGGAAGAAGGCATGAGGGAAACGCACAAGCGTTTTCGAGAGCAAAGAACTGTTGCAGTGCACGCAGCAAGTTAAAGCTGTGAGAGCTTGTGTGTGTACAGAGCTATATTAAAATCATGAGGGCTCACGGGGGTGCAAAGATGTCACAACATGACACAGTCTGCATGAGCAGGACCTTAAAAAAAATTCATATTAAATCAGTGATGAGAGGTGAAATTGTGTTTAGCTAATCACTCTTTCGTTGGGAATTTCACTTTCTGAATGTAATACTGTAGGTAGGGAAAGAAGAGGCAAAAATGAACTGCAAGTTATTTAATTGTTCAAGAGAGACAACAAACTCTTTATAATTCTGCTCTATAGCTTAATTTTTAGGGCTTGTATAAATAGAATTCAATCCACCAACTGATTCGGTGAGGATAATCCATCAATATTTAATTTGGTAAGCAAGAAAAGGCGTTAAAATAATATAATGTAGTTCATGAATCAGATGCACTGTTGGATTCCATTATTAAATGTAGATATATAATGTTGGTGGCATTGTGTTTGTTATTTTAATAATTCTAATTAACTTTTGGTAATTGTAGTGGATCTGCTGCCAAGTACACTGGCTATGATTATTATTCAGGGTTATTATTTTCAGTAGACAGCCAGCCAGCCAATGAAGAAAAGAAGTTTTATGGCAAACCAGACTTAAACAGCACAACAAGGTTTTCTTGTCGAAGAAAAATGCCTCTTGGTGAACTTCATCATTATCTGTCCGTGTTTAAGAGCTACTGAGAGATTCAGGCAATCTTTATGATAATGTAGTAATTTACAGAAACCCTATAAACATTTAGTATTTCACACTTCCTCTCTGATTATTGATGATGAATGAGATTTGTGTGAGGAAGCACAAGCTTTCTCCCTTGCAGTTATCCTCTTTCCTCTTTTCTCTGTGCTTTTATGGTACCGCGCTCCATTTTTTTAATATCACGGTGGTGGCAGTGATACTGGTAAGTCGAGACACTCCAGACTGAGATGCTGCAAACATCTGAGCTGTGTAAAACGAGTCCATTTATGCATGCAAGGCTGAATTCGTCGCCCTTCCTCGCCCGAGCAGCCCCACTGCAGGAAGGAGCTGTTGGTGACGATGCCGCTGAGAAATGAGCCCGCGTTCGTTGGCTCTTCCCTTGCTATCCTGCCCGACTTCCTCTCTGACTCTGGAGACGATCCTGCCTGCCAGGATTAGGTCTTTCTGCCGCTGCAAAAATGCTACGGCAGTTTAGTCAGTAAATATCCCAAGTAGCGTTTTGTTATCAAAGATGAGCACTCAGTGCACGAGAGAGAATTTGCTGTCGATAGCGTTGTGTTGCTGAGAGGTAGGTTTTAAAACAGTGGTTTAAAAAAACCCAACGTGCTATGATATCTAGCACTCGTTTTGCAATCTGTTACCAGGAGATGTGGCTATCTATAACAGTTGGAAAGCTTTATTTTCTGCCACAGCTACTTTTCCACCGGAAAGAACAGTTGCAAGCCCAGAGATTTATACAGCCTGACTATTGCAAAACGGAAACTCCACAGCCTGCCCAGGCACTTGCAGTGGTCCTCGGTGCAGGTTAGGATGGTTCATGCTGAGGGTTCCTGCGGTGTGCGGGAGCGTCAGCTCCTTCAAGTCCTCAGCTTTTTCTTGAATTTGCCGCACTCCTTGTAGGAGGGTAGTTAGTATTGAAAATGCCTCCCGGCTCGTTTCGTTAGCCTAATGAACGAAGGTAGAGTTCATGAGCTACATTGAAAGGAGCTATACTGTGTATTTTTAATTGGAAATAGAAAGTGCTGTAAGTAGACTGCATTAATTGCAGAAGACTGCTTGGGATGTAGTTCAGGACCTTAAAGTAAAAAAGGTAACCCAGAAGGAATTTACAGATTAGAGCTGCAGAGAAAAACGTGTATGTGGCCGTGTAGGAGGGCAAAGTATGGCTGTGAGCTGGCGGCGTTATTAACCCTGAGGGACAGTCCCACTTAACCCAGCTGCTGATTTCTTATGCCATCGAGCTAGTTGGCCGCTTGTTCTTCAAACCTCACTGTGTTGCTGAGAGAGTTATTGAACTTATTCTAAGCCCCTGGACGATGTTCATCTTCAGTTTGCCCATCAGAACATCCAGACAGTTATTTGGGGCATCTTCAAAGTATTTCATTGCTCTGGAGTAGATTATTGAGATAATTTTGATAGTAGCACACCTCCTGGATGATAATGTAAGACAATGAAACCTCCAGCTCCCGGTCATCTTTTCCTTTTCCCCTACACATCACACAAACAAGTGCAAGCTCTGAGATTATATATATCCTATAGATTTTTCAAATGAAATTAATCCTAAGAGGTTTTATCTCATTTTCTGTGTATTGTCTACTTGCGATTTGGTCCCTTAATTTGTTTTTGCATAGGATGAATTTGATTTCCTGCTATCAGTGAGTGTCTGCCTTTCAGTAGACCAAACATGAGTGGCATAATGAAAAGTCTTTCCTGTATTAAAGCTTTATATTTTTATATTAAGAACTTACCTCTCTCTAATGCCTAAGATTAGATGGCAGATCCTCCTATTTCTTCAATGCGAGTTGTTGCTAATCTTTATCATCAAAGTGAATAAAAATAACGCTTCTAAAGCAGTAGTAGAAAGTAATGGTGTAACCTTGTACAGCAAAAGTAGAAAAAAAATGTGCAAATTCTAATAAAAGGCCAATCCCAGGAATTTTTTTCTGTTGGCTGTCTGTAAGACACAGAGCTTTAAAGTGCTGTTAGTAAAGAAACATTTGCGATCTGTTTTTTGTTGTTGTTGTTGTTTTTGGAAATAGATGTAGGTAGACCTTGGATATTTTTTCTACTTGCAATGTAAATTATAAAACATTATGCCTTCGGTTGCTGTAAGGTTGAGGGGAGAGAGAGACTCTTAAGTGGACTTATAGATCCCTGATGTCCGGGTGCAATTGGAGTTGGTCTCGGGATGCGTACACTGAATTTATGGTGCTCTCTGTGAGCAGCAGAAGCAGCACGCTTGCCTCCGAGATCGGTGCTCGTGCCTTGTTTCGGAGGCCACTGCTACCCGGTTAATGTCTATTGAAATGGCTGTTTGCTGACAGGTGAGAGGTGTTTAATGAGCGTGGCTTCAACCTCTGCAGTTCCGAAGTCTGCAGCAGCTCACGCTTGACAGTTTATTTTTTATTTTTTATCTCCATCTCAATTACATAGTAAGATGTTCTTTTTAAAAACTTGTTTGTTATTAAGATATAAATCTACTTATTTTAGTCATGTCGTGCATGCCAGTGTAATGCAATACAAGAAGATTACAAGCTGATGGTTAGATGTTAATAACAGTAACACAAAACATTAAGGCAAGTGACATTTACATAAGTATCTTGATCTTAATACATGTAATTTACATATGAAAATTTAATCACCATAGAGATAAACAGCTGCAATGTTTAATTAAACTCTCCACACAAAATCAGCCTGCAAGAAGTAGTTTGTCACTGCTAATTTATCACAATTCTCATAAGTATTCTTTAAAATAAAAATGCAAAATAAATGACTCTTATTGATAATTTAACTTCTGGTTACTTTATCGTATTCTCAACGGGCTTTGATGATACAATTACAATATGAAGATTCTAGGCTCATTTTCTCACAATTTAGAAGACAAAACATAAATATATAGAGAACAAATGTATTTGTTTACAGACTTGAGGGTCAGCAGTATCGCAGCACTGGAGTACAATTTAGGCAAATTTAATGCCATGATAAGTTATGTGTAATGAAGAGACGTTAGAGTCTCTCTCTGTGGGGCTGTTTAAGGAGGAAACAATTATAAGTGAAAATTAATGCCAGCATTATCACAGAGTTGGAACAGACTCCTAGCTCACAATATTACTGACTAAAGCACACATTTCAGACTCGCGTTGTGAAATCAGAGATGTGCTGACTTTCAGAAGTTATTGAAGCTTAGACGCTTATTTGCTTCTAGTGATGTATTTTAAAGCAAAACAAAGTGCACAGTGTCTTGAAAGAAGCAATTTACGTAGCTTTTCTACAAGAAAAACAGAATTCGAAGGTTGACTGAATCCTATTCACAGCGCTAAGATAGGAATAACAGCAAAAAAGGATCCTTTTTACAACTGCAGGAATGGAGACTAAGTAGATAAAAATGATGTACTTTAAGGTGCTAATAGTTAAGTGTGAAAAAATCTTTTATCCCAAGCAGTACAAACTGTACAAGGCTGTGGACCATGAGGTGGTCCATCAGACAGGCCTTCTACATACGCTAAAATTGCCCATTTATATAGACGTTTACTGAATTTCCTATACCATGTTCATCCCAAGGGACTGGAAAAACTTAGTTTGTCTACAGCAAATTAAATCATTCTATAAATTTTGTGGACCCATTAAAGTGATGACTCTCGCAAAATGCTATTTATGCCTTGAGTTTGACTTTGTTATCTATATTGCCTGTATCTCCTTTTTGCATAAGTTTTGTTTAAAACATCTAGATGTGATCGTTTAAGGTTATGTAGGCAGTAAGCCTAAAAGTGATGCCCCGGTCACAGAGGGCAAATGGGGTTATTTGGTCATGGGTTCAAGAATTATTATTGTCAATTCAATGCCAATTTAACGAGAGCAAAAACTGGATGAATTCAGCTTCATATTCATAAATGGACTTTATAGGAGAACTAGATGCAAGTATAAAAAGAATCACAAATAGATTTCATGATAATGATAGATAAATAGTATTCCACAAATCTCAGAATACAATTTTAAAATAATAAAACTTTTTTTGTAAAATTCTGAATTCTGATTTTAAAAAGTAGGTAAAATTAAAAATGAAGAAATCTAAAGTACTATGACTTTCTATAAGTTTCTAAGTCACCACTGAAAAAAAGGAAGTAACCTCTTACTTATAAATGTTATCCCACATACACAACTTACTGATCTTTTCTTTTCAAGGTAGACTATAGATAGTGTTTTTTCAATAATTATTCCAGTTCTCGAATAAAAACCATCCCTGAACGTTTATTGCATTTAGAGCTGGATTCGGTTGCCGTTTCAGGTGCCCTTGGGTGCTCTGCCTTGTCTCCAGCTGTCATGCCAGGAGCAAGGAGATCCCGTGCTATATCTGCCAGTCCCACATGAATGTCTTGGATACCCTAAAGCATCTGAAATGGCGCATGATGCCTGTGTTCAGGCAATTAGATCAAGCTCTTCTACTCCAGAAATCAAGCAAAAGGTTTTAACTGGACGCATCAGCAATTGTAACAATCGTACCTGTGAAAAAGGCAAAAGTTTCCCAATAAGTGATATCCCACTTCACGAGAATTGTAAAAGGAGTGGCTTCTCTACCAATTTAAATGCCAAATATTTCTGTTACGAGGCAAAGAGTATTTCATCTTTGATTTTTGTGTGGTTATAACGTGTTGGCAAGCAGCTGATCCTAAGTGGCGATTTCCTGCATCCGCTGCTTTTGACTGCTTTCTGTTATAATACATATGGCCATGATTTGAAGAAGAATGTAGAAAATTAGGCATGGTTCCCTTGAGATTAAAATATTTTTACTGAAAAAGGAGAAGAAGCAGAATGAGGGTTACATTAAGTAACTAATTCCATAATTCCAACATTTTAAAGTACAGATTAGGCCTGATTGCCAAGACCTCTTTGAGATCTATAGGTGCAGAATCTGATAATCCAAAGAAAAGAAGAGGTGCTAAATCAGAAATGGAATCATGGAAGTATCTATAATTACAGCAGAAGAAAATAAAACATCTTCACAAAAAAGACAAGAGACACATAACCTTTTGAAATATTAGTGTGTTCCAATCCTACTACTACTGGAAGAATTTTGTTCAACTTAAGTGGATATTTGTGTTATGCTACTGTCTTTTTGTTCACCTGAGCAGTTTCCTAAAAGTTATGTAGTTTAGTGATTTGGGGTGGCATTACTTTATTTCAGCTACTATTAAGCAAGAGTTATGTACAATGAAACTGGTTTCCTTTCCTGAGTCCGTTTTTTACCTTATAACCCTCCAAAACTCATAAAAGTGAATAGAGATATAGCTGCTTACCTGAAGGCCCGCCTTCTGTTAGAGTACAAAAAAAAGGTCCAGTTCTAAGTAAAACTGAAACTATTTTCCCCCTCAAATAAATTTTTGCAATCTACGTTTCTGTTTAGCATGCCATGATCTCTTTTCTGGGTATGTATTTCCTCAGAATTTTCTTTCAGCAGGGGAAAATCTCTCTGTTCAGGCAAAAATATCTCTTTTCACATTCAGTATTGGTGACTTGGAGAAGCTGCAATGTGCTGGGCTTCTTCTGCATTTTAGCTATCCTCAAGCACTATTGTAATTATATTTCGTATAACCTTTCTGGATACAAGATATCCTTATACATTCAAGTTAACCTGGTTATTCAGGAAGCCGTTATTTAAATTGATGACAGTGGTATATTACTTATGCATATATAAAGCCTTATTGGGGGGTGGCAAGTTCTTCCGTATGCAACACAACGGAGATGTATCGCATCTGCCGCTGAGGGGTGGATCGATATATAGATCGTTATAGATACGGGCACATAGACACTGTGCATTTAAGTCATATATGGTCATTAGGAATTTAGGGCATTTGGCATCTGCAAAATCAAGTCCAGCGGCACAAATCCATCAATCTGTAAGATGAAGGTGACCCAGGGAATAAGTTGTTTTATTATTACTTTTTATAGGGGTAATGGCCAGCTGAGGTGATTCAGAGCCAGTTTGGAGGACGCCGTAACAAGTGACTGTCTGAGGTTTGTGTTCTCGCAGGAGGGGATGGATGGCGCTAGCACAGCGGCCGAGAGAGTTGCACTTGCCTTTCCGAATGGGTAGGTGGTGGTAAGTAGGACGCTCTGCCGTCCACACCTGGATGCGGATGAAATCCTCCCATCTCAGCTAGCCTTTCGGTGCCACTGCATGCTGTTGAAATTTTGAGGCATCTGTATCCTGCTTAGGAAGGGGTTTATCTCAGCCATGGGTGAATTAACTGCTATGTTGATTAGATTTGCAAAATCTTTCGGGATGAAAGTATTAAGTAAATACAAAATGATTAAAATCCAACTCTGACTGATTGTACCATCAAACTGAAAATGCAGTTCTCCTGTGTGTTTTCTCTTCTGGTTGAGAAATCAGTGAGCTTAGGAAAACTGTGGAGTAGAAGTCAGTAAGATGATGATTATACTCGCTTTTTTGTTTCTTAAGTGACTACGTGTAAGACCTGGACAAATTCTGCAATGAGTGGACGACCAAGGACTGTGTCCTTTAACTGGGATGTCCACCACATAAAAAGTAAATCGTCTCCAACATTAGAAACCTATATTTCAACACTAATTAAAAATAGTGCATTAGCACTTCACTTATTTGCAAACTGTACGTAAGCTCCCAGGATAAGCATGGAGTTTCTCCTGTGAGAAGTGATGGGTCCCCCGGGAGATCTTTTCCCCGTGTCCATTGGTCATGGCAGTGAGTCCTTGATTAGCCGCTGACATAAGAAATTATGGGGGTCACCGAGGTTAATGAAAGGCTTCTTTATATAGCCATGCGCATGCACTGTCTCCCTCCGTCCTCTTCAGCACTGGGTAGTATGGTGACCTCAGTGACAAAGTCAAGAGAGAAAATATGCAACACGATATCAGTACATGCTAATCAGCGGTTCTCTGCTAATATCTAATTATTTAATAAAGGGGCAATGAGTTATTTGCAGCCCAGCATTTTTTATAAACCTGAGCCGATCTCTGCGGAAGCGTAGTTCAGCTGTCTCCGCCGTATTGCTATTGGTTAGCTCTGTCATGTCGAATGCATCTTTGCAGGTGTGATGTACATAAGAAATAGTGTCTTCACCCCAGTGGTGAAGCCAGACGGAGTTTGTCTTTGCTAGGGAGCAAACGTGCAAGTCTGTCTGCCCTCTTCGGGGTGCAGACAGAACCACAGGTCAGGTGGATTTGCCTGGGTCCTGGGTGGTGCTGCTGGGAACGGAGCTAAGAGTAGGCTTTGTAAACTGCTACTGCCAGCCTTATATAGAGGTACTTCTTAATTACTATAACTCTGCTGTGTCCTTCCTAAATATACTGTAAGAAAATGATATCTGAGAAGAAATTACTGGTTTTACAGTTCCCCATGAACAACTTTATGTTAATAGATAGCATTTTCTAGGAACATCCTTTTTGTTGTCTTTTAAGAGAGGGTGCTGTTGGGTCAGGTTGTACTTTGCAAAATCCTCGCTCTTCCCCTTTGATTTGTGTTTATATTTGCATTCACTACTCAGCAGCCCGGGTATTTGTACCTATTAATTTAAGTCATCCTGCTTTAAGGATTCAGCTTAGAAAAGATTTCCTGAGTTAGAGTGACCTAAGCCTATGCCACACTTTCTTCAGATTAAATGAAGATTATTTCCATATTAATTACTGTTGCGAAGCGTTCCCGTCCTAGCCACCCTAAATTCCCCTCTGTTCCTCCCTTTTTGGTTTTGCTTTTTAGCAACCTCTTTTTCCCTTTTGAGCATACCCATCTTACTGTGCAAAAAAGTGTATTTGAGAATTTATTTGCTTTACCTGAATTATTGTTCTTTATATGTATTTATTTTAAGGTATGTATGTATGTATATGTATTCCACTCCCCCCATCCCTGTTTAGGGCATGGAGTGTAACTGCATGGGCGTCCAGCCCTGGATTTTATGTAAGGATGCTACATTAGGTCTCAGCCAAACAAGGTAAGTGCTAAAATTTAGGCATCTAGGTAGTAAGTAAAAGGGCTGTAGTGTGCAAAGCGGCTGCCTTGCAAGCCGGGAGAGGCGGTGGTGATTTCTGCTGAACGTCTGGGCAGGGGTAAGGTCTACTGAAATGCACAAAGGGAAGAGGGCAATATAAAGCGAGGAAGAGATGCCTTTGGAAACCCCATCAGCGAAGTTTCTGTCAGACCTTCCCAGGTGGAGGAGAAGGGGAGGAAGTGAAGAGTCTACGTAAAAACAGAAAATGCTGGGAGTTTAAAGGAGCCTGAAGAGGAGCCCAGGAGCGCGTGGGAGCTGGCGGCTGAATTCCTGTGGGGCGTTTTGGAGCCGGGGCTCGCACCTGCCTTCGAGACGAGCCCCGGCGACAGGGCTAAGCGCAAGTTTTCAATGTCCATAGAGGACATTAGGTGTCCCAGAGGCTCAGAAGGAAACCCCATGGGTAAGGAGGGGGGAAAGACGGGAAGGCCGGTATATGAAGACTGGCAGAAGGTCTGGATTGTCTTTTGGAAGATGAGCTGACAGGTTTTGCCTGTCGCGAGAGGGACGTCTGCCGGCTGGCTGCTTTGCTGCACCCTTCCCGCAGCAGAGCGCGTGTGGCCGGCTCCATGCCCTGCGCCTTCCTCGGGCCCTCCCCGGGCTCCCCGTCTGCATTTGGGAGAGATGCTTGCGAAAAGGGGTTTTAACCACGGTTCCCTTCTTCTCCTTTCATCAAGGAGCGAGGAAAGGTCTCCAGGGGCAACACGTATGTGCTGCTGAAGTAAACGCCAGCCCAACAAAGGAAATTATTTCATGGGTGAGGATATGGGAGTAATCCAGCGGGGCTGAAGGAAAGGTTTCTTGTGCAAGCCTGCACGCTGAAGGCAGAGGTGTGGGTGACGAAGGGTGGCAGCGGCAGCGCCAGAAGTCTCCGTTTTTAGGGTATAAGTACACGCGATTCACCTTTCTGGGACCAGAGCGTTTAGATCAACGGAAGTGCATATATTTATCTTTGCTTTTGATGTAGCCCTGCTAGCTCCTGGTAAAGACGGTCACTTCAGTTCAGAGAGCGCCGGCATAGTATCGCCCTTGTTTCTGCACCCGTCGCAAAGGCGCGCTTCAGCCTAGCGGAGACGGCGGGGGCTCGCGCGGGCCACCCGGCTGCACCTTTTCATAGGAGGGATAATTTATACGGCGGAGAAAATACATCCCGCGCTTTATCAGCAGCTGTGCCCTCACGCCGTTACAGAAACGGGAGCTAACAAGTAAGAGGTTAAAAGCTCCTGCTCGGCCGTGCGCCCTGCGGTTTGCAAACGGCAGAGAGACGCCGATGCTGATGCCGCCGGCGGTACCCCGCTCCCGGCTGCCGTGCCCTGCTGCTGCCTGCGGTTCCCGAGGTTGCCAGCGCTCAAGTGCTTTTCCCACGCGCACCTTGTGCTGCTTCAGCCACCCCTTCTAGCCATCAGGTAACACTCCCAGTTGAGTGTGACCACCAAAGTCCGGCTTTCAAACCGGTTTTTTTTTTTTTTTTTGCTTTTCACATCCTTCGGTGATTTAGGTGATTAAGGCTGGAAATTACTAGGAAAGAGAATTGTTCTTTTATTATTATAATAGATCAAAAATAAAATAAAGCTCGTGTTTCTGAAGTGGAGAGTTTTGTTAACGGGAAGAAGTGTACAGTAATTCTTTTACGGTGTTATCAAGTGACCTAATAAAAAAAACAAAAAGCATCTCATTTTCTTGGCTGTTTATTTTACCTGTCGTCTTTGAATTGGTAAGTATTTATGTTCAGATCTAGGATTGTGCTGGGAGTATCAGCCACAGGAATGATCCAGGAAGTGTCTCTTGACTTTAAAAGAACTAATTTTTGCACATGCAAAAGTGTTCAAATTATTTCCTGCCTATATTTACCCAAACAGTTAACTTACAACTGTGGATGCAGAACAGATATAAATGCATGCTAATGGCACTTAAGCATCTGAATCGCCATTTGAGTATGCAAATACCAGAATAATAACGTTAAAGGAGTTACTAGCATTTATTTAGTACCTGTGGTATTTGGCATACGGCTGAAAGAATTGTATATAAGCCTAAGTAATTCTGAGCATATTTTAATAAAAAAATACCTATTTCATCTACTGTGCAATTCTAAGAAAAATATGATATTATAAAAAATATTTCAGATCATTCTAAGATACTGCATTACAGTTCTTTTTTTCCTAAAATTTAGCGTTCTTTAGAAACTTATTGAAACTGGAGCTAAAAGATGAGGTTGAGGCTTCTCCTGCACAGCCGCCATTCGGGAAGCAGCGCCGGCGTGTGGAGCGTTCCCGGGGGCAGGCCAAGTGCGGAGATGTTCCCCCTAGAAGTCGCATCGCTGCCAGTGACATTCCTGGCTCTGACGGGCTGTGCGCGCGGGGAAATGCAGAATTTGGAAAGCCAGCACGTGAAACGGTTGAGATAACAGTACAAAACTTCTACCTCCATGGTGATAGTGTTTAACAATATTTTTTCCACTCTCCGTTGAAGCGTTTGCAGAACAGGGCAGCTCTGTTTCAGTGTCCGCTTCCTCTTCCCAGAATGGTGGCTGCCGTGGATTGGACACTTTTTTTTTTTTTTTTTTTTTTTGCACAGATTTTGTGCCCCAATTAGCACTGCTAATTGGGGCACGCAAGTACATCGCACGCTCCCCTGTGGAAATTGTCAGTCAGTCAACCAGATCACTGAGTCACCAGGAGCACGACTCCAACCCTGCGTTGCTATTTAATCAGGTGCAAAATCAGAGGTGCCTCCAGGAAGGACGCAGTGCTGCTGCGGGGTATCAATGAGAGAAGCCACTTGGGGCTCTTGCTCTTTTTGTTTTCCTTTTTTTGTTTTTTTTTGTTTTTTGTTTTTTTTAAGGCCAGAGTTTAAAATAAAGCCCTGAACAGTTGGAAAGGACACTTTGCTGGTAGTTAGAGGGACAAGCGCCTTGGTGTGTCTCCGAGCTCCTGCCTGGCCACAGTGAGGTGAGGCCAAACGCCGAAGAAAGGGAACTGTGCGTCCTATCTGTGATGCGTCCTTCAAGTATTGCAAAGTGGTAAGAGGAGCAAACATCTGAGAAATCTACTGTGTCTGAGCAAGTGCATAAAGTTCTGCTTGTGACACTGAGTTCCCCAGGCTGGGGAAAGGCGGGGGGCTGAAGCGACGGCCAGACAGGGCAGCAGGCCTGCTTCCATCTCAAGAGCAAGTTTTTGCAATAGGGGCACAGATAAGCACATTTTTGTTTGTGAAGAAGCTATACCTTCATACAGACTGAAATCAGTGCAGCTATGTGTAGGGCAACGCACAGCTATCTATATTACCTGCATAGAAGTTGATCCATGATTTCTTTACATGTGGGTAAATAAAGGCAGAGTGAACTTGTACCTGACAGCAGCTGAAGAATGAATCTGAGGATGCAGGATGAAAAATCGCTAGTGAGTTAACCCCGTGATACTTTAAAACCACTCTACGTTATTTTGGAAGCTCATCTGAATTCCCCTAGATGTGTATAACGCCATGCGTTCACAAGAAGGCCAATGACCGTAGGAGTGGGTGACAGTCTGTCGTGCAGCATGAGCGTAGTGAAAGTAGAGATACACCTTCTGGCATAAAGACAACCGCCACCAAAAAAATTGTACTTGGAACAAGCAAAAATTTTAGAACAAGAAGCATTTTTAGAAAAGCGTCACCGGGATTACCCTTACCCAAAGGGCTGTGGGGAGAACACACTGCCTGAGTAAAACCCAGCTGGAGGAACACAAGGCTCCCAGGAGAAATGTTAAGCTCCCACTGTTGAGGGTTTTGCTTGTGCTGTGACCTGGAGAGCCAGGTGAAGCACCCCGTTGCAAGGGATCTGGAGAGCTTTGTACTGAGGAATGCTTTTCTAACTCTTCTGGAAACAAAGGTTAAATCTCTACATTTTTGCAGGTTATAAGGCAGTTTTTAGCCTTTTGGGTATCCCAAAAAGGCAATTGCTGATGTCCTGAGAGGGGAGGGCGAGAAGTGTCGCGCTTGCCTTGAAAAGGGGTCTGAGAAGGGGCGTCTGAGCCACTCGGTTCTGCAGATTGAACATACTGCTCCATATTTTGCAGTGCTGTAGGAACCACAGGAGTCAATCTAGCTCCACTGTGCCACATGTGGAGAAGGAAAAAGAGTCTTCTATACTTGTCAAACAATAATTTATTTATTTTAAAGATATTGATTAAGTCAAAAGAACCTTTTTCTATTTTTCTGTACTTCCACTGTGCTTCCCCTGCGATGGTGAAGTCCTTATACACTGCTGCTTTGAAGGATAGAGATGTTCTCGCCAGTGTGTGGGTCAAGGGCAGAGTCTAAAAGTCTTGGCTGAAAATTGTATCAGGATCCCGAGGCAAAAGCTGGAAAAAGATCCTCCCCTCTATCCAGCGTCGCAAAACCGTCTCGCTTTCCCACCTCCAAGTAGCCGATAGCAATGTCCGTTTATAAACTGCTTTTATGTGGCTAGAATCTTTTCTGATGGGATGGGGGAACATCTGCCACTCGTCAGTGCTTCCTTTATCCCCTCTGTCAAAAAGGAATGCCCAAAGATTTGTTGCAGTTTTAGACATTTTCACTGCTTTGTGGACAAAGTCCACGATCAATTTAAAGGGCGAATGTCGCCTTTACACGTTTTCGATTCCCTGTGCTTTGACGTGGCAAGGTTTTTAACGCTCTCTCTTTTCCGGCACACGTCTTGCAAGAACATTTTCATCCAGAAGTAAATATCAAATGCTCGCAAATCAGGGCAGGGAGAAACCGTGTTCGCTGGCGCGGCGGGAGCTGGCGACGAAGCCCAGAGATACGGGGCGGCGTTCGGACGAGAGCTGGCCCTGGGCTGGGGATGGGCGCTGACCTCCACCGACCTGCCGGCTGGCCGCGCGGCGCTCCAGGACACGTACCGAGCACTTATAAAAGGCCATGGGAAATAGTAACTGTCAGGCTGCTTCTGTAACTAATAATACATCCATAAACTTCTGAAAACTAGATCAGTGCTTCAGAAAAAAAAAAACAGCTTTTTACTTCTGCTGCTTTCATTTGTGAGAATCACTGGTTAATTGCTGTTCATATTTAAAAATCAAGACTAGCACTCTGACCTCAAGGCTCTTTGTATGTTATAAAAATAACTGTGAGCTCAATTATGTCCTTTACGACATCCTCCCTCCCCTTTTTTTTTTTTAGTTTTAATCTCCTTGGAGTCTGTTCCCTTCACTTTGAATGAAGTGATGCGGTTGCAATGCAAGCTCCAATACACAGAAGTAAACACAATGTGACAGCTAATGCTATATTTTTCGTAAGACAGATAAACTCCATATATATGACAGGTTAAACATATTTTATCTCTATTCTTTGATACAATTGTGGCTTGCTGGAAGTAATTAGATCCACTAGATGGTGGTAAAGACCATCGACTATGTCTTCCTGTAGCAAGAAAAAAAAAACAGAAAAAAGTTAAGATTACAAGGCCCCAGTTAAGAAAAAAAAAAGCCTAAATAAACAAACATCCCTATCTGTCCCTTTTATATATTAAAACAGATCACGAGCGTGCAAAAGAGCAGTGCTGCTTTTGGGCAACACTATTACACCGTGAGCAGCTCTCAGGATTCAACTGTTTTGTCAGGATAAATATTGAGTAAAATGATTATGAATCATTGCGGCAAGTTTTAATACAGATCAGAAACTAAATTAATCCAGCTCTGTCTAACTCATCGTGGATCTCTTTTTCTTCAGATACAAATGAATAGTAAACAACATTTTCGCAATTTTTAGGTTAATCATGTAGAACTGATTACTCAAGAAGAATGCTATTAACATTTAGTCAATTTATACCCTACTATGTGACAAATGAAAATTAATGTTGCTGTTCTTAAGATATCAAATGGGTCATGATTTTAAGAAAAATGATTACCCCTAAAGATAACCGATAATGATGGCTAAAGGCTAGGAGCACCAGCAACTTAGCAACATTCATAAACAAATACTGTGCAAAAGCAAGTACAGCTCAGTCTCTTGGCTGGCTATAGAGACAGTACTTTAGGTATTATAGGTTGGATCTTCTTTTGTTGTCATTTTAAAAGCAATATTCTGTATTAATTATCTTTGAGTCAATTCTCATGCAAAAAGACACGGTTAATAATGTCCAAACATTTCATAACAAAAAGCCGATTTTGGGATTTGAATGTTGTTATGTTTTTGTTGAAGATCTAATATTTTGTCTTCCAGAATCAGTTGTTCTTGTTGGTAATGATGTAATTCTATCTCATTCTGATACTTTTAATATTGTTTATTGATAAAGAAATATTTTCCTATGGTCAGTACAGGGGATGCAGGGAAAATTGCTACAGGCATTTGCAACAGGTAGGGGATGAACAATACAAGCAAAACAAGTAGAGGACAAAAGTCTTTAAGGAAATGGTCCTCGTTCCAGAAATATGTATTTTATATCGTGTGACTGTCTTGAAATTAGACTATATAAAGAAGTTTTGAACGTATGTTGAACAGGTATAATTTCATCTCATATCATATTACGGGGAGAACTGTTATCAGCATGCCACTGTGCAATGCTGATGTCCGTTAGTGACCTGCATCTCTCTACGTGCATATGTGAAGCGTTGCTGAACTTACCCCATAAAATAATTTTAAAAGGTCTTGACCAAAATCAGATAGTTCTGCAGAACTGGGAAAAAAACCCTGCTAATCTGGTGCTTCCTCCATTGCTTTGGCTTTGCAGGGAGTGATTGATGGGAGTTTTTGAACTGGTGCTCATAAGCTTTCTAATGGTGGTGGTACATTAATGGGAGAATTTCCATTTTTATTTTAAATCACTTTTCACATGTAAAAAAAATGCATTACATATTTTAGTTTCATCATATGTTACTTACGATTGGAACGAAACTTTTCAATTTTACTGATTTCAATTGATTTTTTTTAAACCATGAACAATGAACATTTAAAGAATTTTTTTTTTTTCCGGGGGACGTTTATGCACCTTATTGCATGTTTAGGATGGAAGACAAATACTAGATTGTTGAATTTCCTGTGTAACGAGATAGGCAGTTTTTGTGCTTCTTTAGAATGATTGCTTTACTTGCATGGTGTTCCAGCCACAGCAAGCCCAAACCAATCTGTGTGAGATATAGGCTCCATTTCAGCCTTGCTAGAGCACAGCCATCACGAAGTGGAATATATCAGTAACCATACCAGAGATGACCTTTGAAACCTAAGAAGTCAGTGATTTGTGGAGGCTTGTTAGATTTGGTAATCTACATTTCTCATTGCTTACAGCAGCGCTTTCACTTTAATTCTTCTTCCTGAGGGAGATTGGGTTTGTGTTGTGATGAGCCCTGGTGTCCAAGTTGGGCGGTTTTAAAGATTAATGTTCTGAAAAGGCTGTAGAAGAACAGTCCTGTCTGACAGCGGTGCAGAGCGCCCAGTTTCTTCGGAAAATTGTTCCCTGGAAAGTTTCCCGTGTCGGTTATTTGGGGAGGGCGATCGTGTAGCTGCCGTTCAGCGCTCTCGCAAGGGGAGGTGGGCACTGACGGCAACTCTCCTGAAAACTCCTCCCGGGTTTGGGTAAGGAGAAAGGAGACCTGGCGTGCAGCTGATTGGCGCTCCTTCCCCAGCAGACGAGAGTGGGCTGGCAGGAGCCTCGGTTCGGTACCGAGGAGGCAGGGCCTCGGTAAATGGTCAGTTTTTAAAGATTGTTAGAAGGATTTGCAAAAAGTTATGTTCGTCTCTAGGCACGTGAACTTGGGGGAATGCATGCACGTTTGCTGAGATTTACAGTTTTGGAGTTTGGTTAGAGATGGGGCCCTTGCAGCACGTACAAGTAGGAAGTTATTTTTGCATATTTGGTGTGACCAGCAGGAACACAGGCACCGCTATTCATTCATGCTCTTTGGCATATTGCAAGGCTCATCTCGCCTTAGTTCATGGCAGTGCCTGATTTACTGAATGGGTTGTCACGTGGGGAAAACGTCACTATCAGCCCTCTGGGAGGTGGTTTGCCTGCTGGGGAGTTTTGAGATAAAATCTAAGATGAGAGACTTAAATTCTAATGTCTTTATTGACTTGAAACTCGGTTACTTAAGAAATTACTCTCTTCTTATACTAGTCTACCTCGGCTATCATCAGCAGGCCGTAAAGCGGGAGCCCACTCTGTAGATGGGAGGAGATTTTCCCCTTTCAAGGATGATAGAAGAGGAAAGTCTGGGCAATGCAAGCCGTTGGTTGTGAACCAGGTTGGATCCCTGGTGCACAGCAAAAAAACCAGCTTGTGTTGGGGTGAGGAGGGCAGGGGGTGGAGGGATGGCACAGCATCTCTTTTGGTGGAAGGACGACTTCAAGGTCAGATTAAAGTAAGGGGGAAACCACAGCCTTAGTTTTAGTCTCCTACTATTTTAACCAACTCACCTGTGCGTACCAACCATATTGGGAACTCATCAGGTTCTTCTCCAACATAAAGTTACCTACACTTACAGCATCAGCTCTTCACCATTAAAAACTTCTGCGTGCGTTGCTTCCTCAGGTGTGATCTGGTACTGCCAAATCATTTTTCACAGGTGACAGGAAGTACCTACTTTATAGAGAAGATCCTCTAGTTTGTAGGACGAGGTCCTTTCTCTTTCCCGCGCTGCAAAGGAGATCCCACAGCCGGTGAGCTCAGAGAGACCTCAGTGGGCCGAGGTGCCCTGTGGCCTGCAGCTAATGAGAAAGGATAAAGTAACACTCTGCAGTTTGAGGTGTAAACTGCACCGACTGCAAAAAGCAAATTAAATTTTGGGGCCTCTGTGAGGATTTTTTGAAAATTTTTGTCTCCTTGAATGTGTTTTATGCTGCTCCCCCATAAACGGTGTTCTTTATGAAAGTTTAGGCCTATCCATAGTTTCTGTTTCCTTTACTGAAGTTGTGTTAATGACAGTGAAAAGTAATTTGGCAAATGACTAAAATAGATAGTCAAAATGATTATCAGGAAAATTCTGGTGTTGTTTTGCTCGTTGCTAGAGTGCCCCAGAGAGCAATCCGTAACAGTGAAGCGATTCCAAAATGAAGGTAAGGTCAAGTTTCATCATCAAATTCTTGAGTTGGAGAATTAAACCATTATGTGCTTAAAAAACTATCTGGATTACCCATCGTTTGAAGACTTCACGCCATGCCTTCTAAGTTAAAAGAAAAGATTGATGTTTTGTGCAAGAATCACTTAGTGACCTTCTGTTACCTGCATTAAACTATCACAAAACTCCAGTAAAACTTCTAATTCGCTTATGGTAAGCACACAGTGAAATACTTTTTTTGGACTTCTGTCTGCAACATTGTCCAAAAATGAAAATTTTTTCCCAGAAGCTGAAACAATCAGAGTGGTGGGAAAACAGAGAGATGAAAGAAAGGCAAATGAGTTTATTATTTACAAACAAGTGATAAATAACATGAAAGGGTAGCAATTAAGAACTCTCAAAGGTAAAATTAAAAACAGCAGATCTGTTGCTATAAGGGAAAGACAGGGGGTTTCGTTACAAATCAGCAGAGGACAAAGTCAGAGAGCAGAGCAGATCAAACGCTTGCCCAAAACAGCAACTACCTGCATGAGTCAGTGGGGTAAGTCACAGAGCGATCAAGCGGGATGAGAACACAGTCAGATCCACAGTGAAAACAAGGTGGTGGGTCCTTTTCAGCCCAGAAAAGGGTATGACATTGCGAAAGTATTGAAAAATAAGCAGAAAACAATTACAAATATATTAAGATGAAGGTGAGATGACAGAGGTGAGAGAAAAAGCTGCCGTGCACAGAAGGTCAAGTGGTACTTCTTGGTGACCTGAGGTCACAAGATTTATGCATGTCTCTCCTGCCCAATGATTTTAACCATGACAATCTGAATATCATGTATTTCTGTGACTGCCTAACCCTGAGATACGTGCAGAAAGACTGTATCATAGGCTGCTGGATAACACAGAAATATTTCTGTTAAAGACTTCTCATAGGCTGAATATATATCACGAGGTAGATAGACTCTTTATGTTCTGTGTGTCATTTTTAGCTTAGGTATTTTAAAATAAAATAGGAAAAATGTCCACTAAGATCCTAATCACATTTAATGGGGCAAATTTTTCCTGTAATTTTTTTTTTTTGTATGTAAGTACCTCTGGATCAGAGTCAGCATTTTCAAAAATTTGGTTTATTAATGTGTTTTTTAGTAGTGCTGCAATGCTATGTTTTGATGGACTTGTGATCAAGAAACAGCTTCTGCCTAGAAGTATTTTGATGCAATGAGATTTTCTCTTGTTCTTATATTGTATAGACATTTCAGAAGCATGGTAATTGCTAGAAAGCAGGGTCTGATCTTTGTATCCTCACAATGCCGTGAGAAATACATTAATGTATTTTTTCCTTCCAAGCAATGTTTATGAGTTCCAGTTCACCTATCAAATTTAAGTAGGTTACAAATGCTAGAAAGTCTTTCCTGTCTTGCTTCTGACTTGCTTTTGAAAGCAGGAAATGGGCTCCTAAGTCCACAGCAGATTTTCAAAAGGAGTTTTTGAAAACGTTACCTTAGATTATTTTACTAAGCCACTGTGTCTTTAAAGACATATTTTGCTGTCTTAAATGTGGTGATGGTAGCATTGCTTGTATAACTTAACTGGCAAGTACTGATTTTAGTTAGCAGTGAACCAGTTAAAAGAGAAACAAAGTATTTTTTTTTAAACCAACTCAGGCTCCACTCAGGCCTAAATTATTATTTTTTCTTCAGAAACGGGCATTTTAATGTGTCACTTTTCAGTTCCAGCTCAATAAACAACCATTTATTTACAATTTTAAAGCAATCTTCAGCCTAGTCAGGTAAGAATTATTTCAAAAGAATAAAAACATTTTCATTTCCCATCACTGCCAAAAATGAAAAGAACATGAGTTATGAGTCTTGCTATGTTGTCTTAAGTTGATTACTATGGAATGATTAAAAAACTAGCTGTGCTGTCATAGCAGAAGAGTACATTATAAGTGTAATAACAGCTTAGGGATACAATCCATCAATGCCGTACTTGGAAGAAGAAAAAAAGTTGATCTATTTCTTTGGTCATCATTTTCAGCATATTAGATGACAAATAATTGTACATTCATCAATAACAATAGATTAAAGTTGAAATGATTTATTGCTATTACACTGCTGGTGTGATGGAGCACCAGGTCACTCAAGCATTGATGGGGTCTGTATTTAATTTTCACGGGTCTCTTGGCAGAAATAATAGACAGCGAGGAAACCACCTGAAACAAGGTGGATCAAAGTTGGTGACAAGTGATTTGTAGGTTTGTTCTCCGTGAGTGGTGGACTGGAGGTAGCACCTCCTGTGCTTGGCGCTGTGAACCACTCAATCAGGCGGCTCCTCACATTCCTGCTCAGCCATGGAAAGAAAACCTTGAGTGCTGTTCCTGGTGGCCAGGCCAGTTAACAAGCAGAAAATTATTGTGAAACTTTTTCCATTTTCCTTGTGAAAATTTTTTTGTAAAGCTTTTTTATTTATCCTGAAAGTAGCATTCAAGGAAGAAAGAGCCCCATTATCCAAAGATGTCAGTTGGACTGTTGCTAGAAAACACAGAGAACAATAATTTGGTGTTTCATTTTTCTGGCAAATCTCTCTGAAGAAATGTTGTGCAAAAATCCGGCAATAACTGTGTCCTATTCCCTGCAGCGTAGAATGTCTACTAGGTTAGGCCTTGTTAAAAGGTTTCTGCTTAAACATTTTTTGAACTGGAGTTTATCATTTTATCAAGCTCTGTGTAGAAATGGGTGGATTTTGATGACTGTGTGACAGTACCCTGATTTCCTGCCAGCCTGCCTGCTTCACTGGCTGCTGTGGAGTCTGTTTTTCTGGAGTGACTGACTCAAAAGTGGGCAAACATGTTGATTGCCTCTGACTGAAGACCTCGGGGCTTCCAGCATCCATTGCTCCAAGAAAATCTGTAGAGTGTAATTCATTCCTGGAAGCCCCTCAACTGCATTTTTTTACATGAAAATAGTGAGATATGAGTTAGGGAAAACTTTTAAGTTCTTGGATTTTGACCCAATTTTCATGAAACTGAAACTCTGGCCATAAGAAGATGGTTTTAAAGTCAGATTAAATTTAAAATGATTTCTGCTATTATATTGATTTCATAAAGAGCCAGCTTTCACAGTTAAGATTAGCATTAAAGACCTTTAAAAGCTGCCTCTGCATTTATGGTATGGAAGCCATCAGTGAGCATCAGGGTGAGAGAAGGGACCAGTGAGACCTAAGACCTCACTTTCTCATTGGCCAATAATGAAAAAATGAAAGACAACAACCCTTTTGATAGTGTCTAAAATTCTGGAATTCCAAAATACTTGTAAGTAATCATTAATGTACCATGAGAATATCTCAGTGAACTGAGAGAAGACAGAGAGACAAGAAAGATCTCTCAGGCCACTGCAGAAATGTAATCATAGCAGGGAAGAAGCCAGGAGTCCTCTGAGTGTGTGTGTGTTGTATGGCCTAGGAGTTTAGGATAGGGATGAAAAATATTGACCAAATTAAACTGCATTATGATTTCCTTAGAATGTTTCTGAAGCCATCTAGGGTATTTTTTATTTGGTTATGACAACCTTTCATAAGCTTATCTTAGTGCTGTCGATATTTTTATACACAACAGAGTTAAATTCAGCACTGGATGGCTCACAAATCATTCTAAGATCGTAGTAATAATAACAACAGCAGCAACAACAACTAAATGTGCCAAGTTAGTTTCCCTAACTTTTGAAACTTCATTGACTATCTCAATAATCTGTCTTATGGTGTTTGTAATGAGTAAAGCAGCTTTAATACCTAGCAACATACCAATGATCTGGGGTAATGCAAGTGACCACGTTATTTTCTCACCTGAAATCTGTGGAGATGAGTGTCCCATGTGTCCCTCTGGGAGCTCCAGGCGGAGTCTGCGTACGGCAATACCAGTAAAAGTTAGAATAAGTTTTTAGGGGGTCTTTAAACTATAGCATTATCTGGATTCATACTACTTTGAAAACCCTTATCTGTCAATATGTTGCCAAAAGTAAGTGACAGGAATAGCAAAACAGTTTTATTTTTTCTATCCAGGCAGATCTTCGTGTATCACACTCAATTTTCCATCCTCAGTAATCTAAATAATTTCCCACCTTGCTCATGATGAATGTCTTGCCAGTTCCTACTCAGTCCCTCCACTTTACACAACCTAATTAAAGAAAACATTCCATGATTGCCTATTTTTCCTCATGCATGACAACCTATTATTTTTTCTACCACCTGATTAGGGCTTTATTATCCTTGGATTTAGATTGATTTACTGGGCACTTCAATAAAGCACTACTTAGTTTGATTTAAAGGGCTACAGGTTTCAGTCATTCATAGAATTACTCTCTTAACTAACTCACGTTGTTAAGTACTGTATAGTCTCCCGTGAAAAGGGATTTGAAGGTGCCGTGATATAAGCTTAAAGCAATGAGACTCACAGGTGGTGTTCCCGTTGTGTATGTTGTTAATATTTCTATTGTGAGCGGTCAGGAGAGGACGTTTTGCAATATAATTTGTCAAGAGTGATAAATCTGTTTCATCATTTCTGTCAAGAATGGATCCCGTGTATTAAAACTACTATAAATATTTTCTCAAGATAAACCAAAACTTTCATATGATTAAATAATAATACGTTTATGATGACAAATTACATTTACCATGTGTTATCTGAAATGCGAGACAAAATTAGGTAGTTACAGTTCAAATGGATGGAGATCAGTTTTGATTTAAAACCAAAGGAATTTTATTAAGTAAATGAGATTTTCATCATTATTTTGTTATAGCTAACATTCTCTTCTTTCAGAAATATTACTTATAAGCGCATAGGATGATTAAAAAAAGAGATGGCTTATATTTCAATGAAATGTAGCTCGGTGGAAAAAGTTCAGAAATAGTTAAATGTCACAGTTATTTCTGTCAGTCACGTAGATGACTTCTAGCATGAACGAGACGGAGGCACATCCCTGGCCCTGCGTGCGCAGCCTGCCCTACCTGCAGCAGAGGAGCAATGGGGGGGATACGTGTTATCCCTCCTAATTCAAATATTTATGGCCGCTTGTGCTTTCACCAAGGCTCCTTTCTCACAGTGAAAGATGCAGCTCTGTTTCCCACAGCTCTTCCTTTAGACATACATTTTGAGAGGTTTGGAGAACGCAGCAGGGTTTTGCTGCATCCCATCAACAGGATTAGTTCAGTAAAACAGATGGTAGTAAATGAATATTGGCATGTCCAAGTTTGTGTGCAAAAACGGGGTGGTTTCAGCTTTTGCTGCTGTGCTCTCTTGTCAGGAAATTTTTCGGCATCCTTGAAAAAAATGAAACTTTCTTGCTTAAAAATGTCTGTAAGATAGCTGGGACCAAATTTTCTCATTTTACGCTGGTAGGGCTCACTTAACCTTGTGGAAAATGTACAGTAGAGAAGACTCCAGTTTACAAGCCTGGTCCACTTGACGATGCATTTAAACTCAGGCAGGTCTTTATGCCTGGCTGCCTAGGAGCGTCAACGCTTGACCTGCAAAGTTTATTGATGTTGCAAAAGTAACCTCTACTGAGCACGTTGGGTGCAATGTAGGTATGACTGTGTACCTGCTGCGTGCCGTAGATCAGGGCAGGTTGCAAAGCTAATTTGTACCTCGCGTGGATGTGTTTAGTAGTAGTGCCAATATACCTGTAGGTGGACAACAGCAATTACTACTTGGCCTGTGCAAGGTCTTGTGTCCGGTACAGCATTTAACAGCTCCCTCTGTGGGAATCACGTGAAGTAACCCATTTCATACCCTCCTGCTATGAAATTGTTTCATTATTTTGGAACAACGTCTATTCATAACTGGAAAATGGGACAAAAGAAGCAGTAAGATTTTCTCTCTTTCCATGATATAGAAAAAAACACCTACTTTTTCTCAAATTTGCTTCCTGAAACAAAGTGCTTTCTGTCCTGGAAGAGCCTATTGTTGATGGATGCCCTTCGCGCTCCTGATCGTCTCAGCAAATCTGTTAATGCACCTACTCATATGCTTAAATTTAATCACTTTTGGATTGAGACCGTAGTGCTTATTCTTGTAGCGCTGGACCGTAGGTGGGTGGAGTGGCCTGTTCTCGCCTGGGAGCAATGGATAAGCTGCAACAATAACAGCTCTGCTCAGAGCCGATTCCTGCTGGCTTTGACTTAGACCAGGATGTTTCGGGAAAGCAAGGCGTACCTTTCTAACAACTGCCCCATGGTGGTTCCCTTTTCTGGGTTGCTTTGCGGAGAATCTGCGAAAATGAGGAAGGCTGAGCTAGGATTCAGGAAATGTGAAAAAATCATGTTTTTTGTTTCTGGAGAACAGAATGAGTTTCCTTGAAGGGGAAATAAAATTATTTTGGGTTTAGTTTAATCATTTCCCTGATTTGGGGCACTTCCAGAAGTGAGAAAGAAGGGGTTTGTATTTGCATGAAGGCATACTGCAAAACCGATTACAGTGAAAATAAACAAAGGGATCATATACAAGCAAAGTTGTAGTGCTAAAGAGACTTAACAGCTATTAACTGGTAGCTATTAGCTTCTAAATAATCTCAAATAATTACTGAATAGAATAGTAAATGTTATTAGCTTACTTTAATATTTGACATAAAACGTTCCTTCCAACAATAATTTACTATTTGGTCTGCTTTAATATATACACACGTAAAATTGGGCAACTTCGTAAATGCCCGTAATAAATAAAATTATTGTCCGTTATTTTGCTGAGTTGTGTGGTGGAGACCTGTATGCTGTACGCCCATATGCTTACTTTTAGTTAAACTGTGAGTCTGTTTACTCTGGAAGAAAATTTAAATACTGAAAAAAATAAAATTCAAATTGAAAAGATGAGTTAGATGCATACGTACGGCTCTGGTTTCCAGAAGCTGAGAGCATCTCTCGTGCATGGGAGTCTGCTGTAAACTCACTTCTAGCAAGCATCTCTGTTGGTGGTTTTGACTTTGTGGCAGGCATATTTTATTTAAAGAGAACAGATTAGTTTGTCCTGACTTAGTGACCTAATTTATATTACATCATCTTCTTTGGAGATACTATGTAAAATTCTGTATGCTACAACTGACTTGAGACCTCATTTTTCCTGAAAGAAAAGGGGTTGGATTTTGATGTATAAAGAATAAAAGCTATATATAGCTTTAGGGCACTGTGTAACATGCATAAAAATGTGGAAACCCTCATAGTCCCCAGACTGAGGCAAGGAGGGATCTACTTCTGACAAATACATAGTTTCCATCAAATGCCTAGTTGTAATTTTCTTTATCTTAGTTCCAGAGCAAAGAAATAGCCATTCCTTTGGTGATGGATCCCATAGTGAAATGTTTTCGGAATGCAGAACATCAAATAACGGTAAGTAAAATCTAGGATAGAAGGATGCTTGCAATATGGCAAAATACTGTCTTTCCTTTTCTTACTGGAATCAAGAGAAGAGTCTGACATTATATTACTCTAGGAGTAACCAATGACTACACCTATTGGCTCGATGCTTTAAAGTATTTGTGTCTAACTTTTTTTTCCAGTGTTTCAATGGAAATCGGGCAGCTAAACATTGCTAAAAATCTTCCATATGAAGTGTAAGTCTGAATCCTGCTTGCTCTTGCCCACTGTTTTCCAGAGTGTTAACCTCTGGACAGTGTGGGCGCTCTCAATCAGAAATGGCAAAATAACCTTCCTCCGTTTTCTATACCCACATCTCTTCTTAGGGTGCTCACCTTTGCAGAGCCTTTTAATTAGTTCTGTATTGTTGGGGTAAGTTTTTAAATTTCAACTTCTATACATTTCATTCAGTCCATTTCTGGACTTTTGAAATTTCAACACGTATGGAGATTTCCATCAGGACGGGCTTTCCAAATCTCATGCAGTTCACGGTCTGCCGGCTGCCTCTGAAAGGTAAGTTTCTAATATACCGCTAAATCTCTCTGTGTATGACTTGGTTGCATTCCTCAGTCTTTACAGTAACTTCTTCTTTTTTTTCTGTATTTTCTGTTTTCACTTTGAACTAAAAGCGCTGAATCTACGTTGATGTATCTGTTGTGC
This sequence comes from Struthio camelus, assembly GCF_040807025.1. Taxonomy (NCBI): domain Eukaryota; kingdom Metazoa; phylum Chordata; class Aves; order Struthioniformes; family Struthionidae; genus Struthio; species Struthio camelus. The sequence continues at coordinate 43,010,000 of NC_090947.1, read as the reverse complement.
CAGTGGGGAGTGGAATGGATGAAACGGGATGGAGCACTGTGGCGTTATTGTATTAATAGAATAGACAGGGGCAATTCAGAAATGATTTCTTTCTCCTCCTTAGCTGCCGTCCTAGCCCAGGTCCTTCACCTCATTGCCGCCGCATGGAAGCGTATGCCGCGAGCTTACGGCCTGCCTCTTAGCAGGGAATTTACATGTTATTCCTTTGCTAGGGATGAGATGTTTTGCTCTGCATTGAGGAAAGATGTTTCTATAAATCTTGGCGGGCGTTCTTAGCCAAACTTTGAAAGGCTGAGACCTCATTTGTGCGGAGGAGCAGGGGCACGTCTGCGTGGAAAGCTCGGGTGCTGACGTGTCCGTTGCACGCTCAGTTACCCAGCTCCAGCTCCCCAAATCTGTTTCTCATGCCCGTAGGAGCTCCGGGGCTGAGCAGGGGGGAAAGGGGCACTGCAGCTCATTGCCAACTTTTCCAAATGTAGCCCTTTATGTGTGTAGCATACGTTAATCTTGTTTTCTTTGATTTCGCCTGAGAGTGAGAATGGATAACTTTTTGCTTTTTCTGTTTGTAATAATGAAGCTTTCCTGATGTGGACAATTAACGACTTTTTGTTCTTTGGAAATTATCTAGGTGCGTCACTGAGCAGCCTGCCCAGCTGCAGCGGCAGCACGCGCCGTGCCAAAGGCGCGCTGGCTGACTCGCAAAAAGCATCAGCGAGGCCTGCACTTAGTGGGGCTTCATTTAATTTCACATTTCATCCTTTTTTTTTTTTTTTTTTTTTGCTGTGGTTTCGACTTGCTCCCAAAAGTGTGTGCTGAGCAAGAGACGGATAGGCAGAGCGAGAGGGCAATCACAGCTCGAGACGATGAGATGGGAATCTTTAGTTCAGATGGAGCCCCGGCTGCTATTATCCCATTTAACGCTCCGAGATTTATCACAGGATTCGTTTTTTTACGACTATTGTTTGTCATTGGAAGAGCTTCAAATACCTTTTTTTTTGAAAGGTTCTTGTGGCAGACAGACTTTCGCCTCTGAAACTATTTTAAAGGTGGGCAGAGACAGACCAAAATCTGCATTTAAGCTTTATGCAATGTTGTAAATTCATAATCCAATCTTTCCTTCCTATAGCACTGGAGAAATACACTGTTTCAGTACTCTGTCATTTTTAAACTTCATAGTTGGAGATAATCACCGAAATACATAACAACAACATCATACAAGTACAAGAAAATATGTTTGAAATTTCCTTTTTATTGTAACATAAGATAGTGCTTCCAAAATCCCAAACTGAATTGCTTTTCAGTAGATAAGCATCAAAAAATACATTTCCTGCTTTCGGAGAAGGTGCAATAAGGTGCTATATCAGTGTAATAGTTCAGAATGATATGCTCTAGTAGTATTTTGATGAATTACATGATTATAGCTAAAATGAACACTTTCATCATGCCTGAATTAATAATGGTGGTATGATTTGGCAAGTACTCCTGCAGTGTTCTTTAACTCATCACTTCAGAAGACAGAGTTTTCGAGCCCATCCTTTGTCTCTGGGAAACACAGGGATCCTTTACGGTTTAAAAACACAAGAAGCAGGAGAAATGTGACAGCTTTAAAGGAGAAAAAGAAACTAATGCATGCATACCTTCTCAGGCTCATCAGGACTTGATTGATTTATTTTTCACTGCCTTATTCCAATGTCTCAGGCCCTGAACGCTGTGTCAAAAAGAAAAAGATCAGTATTTTTTGTGAGCACAGGTTTACTCCGTTTTATTTCAAATATTGTGTATTTCCAAGTGGTTCTACAGACCTTATGAGGACTTCATTTGCTGTTAGGCTATCAGTTTTACTTCAGATCTAGAGTGAGATGTAATCGGTGTATTCACTCCTGTGTCTTCCAAATTAGTTAATATGCAGAAAAACCCACCTCATAATTTTAATTATTTTGAGTATGGCTACGTATTGATGTGCCCATTTCACGACCTCTTTAGGTGGTCCGATAGCGTGCATTAAAATTCCTCAGACCAGGGGCTTTTGAGTTAAGTTCTTCCATAATATTGTGAGTATGTGTGTTGGTACAGCGATGAGAAAGACCTGCCTTGCTGGTGCCATGATTGTGTTATTCTGTGGGTAATAAATGAAGGCTCTGAGTCTTTAGGGCTGTCATCTAGTACCTTTAATGAGAATTAATTTTACTTGAAATAATAATAATAACAATAATCAATCTGCTGTAGATAGGAAATGTAAACTTTTGCTGGCTATTGTGAAAAATAGTTATGTACAATACATCAAAAACATCTGGAACAGATGTTCCTGTAATTATGACGCACTTTATGATTATGCTGCATGCAGCGGCCTTCGCTGGTACCCGTTGAAGCTGGGTAGTGTTACAAGCTTGTGCTGGTGCACTGAACTGGAAGAGAGGCGATACTGTTTGGGGGCCTGTGCTCTCTGTTTTCCTAAGTGCTTTCTGTCCGTTGAATTTTTATTCTTGGTTAATTATTATCTTTTATGTTTGTATCAAATACTAATTTTATACTATGAAATATTCCAAGTCTGCTGGTGCAGAAGTTCAGGCAAACGTAAGCACACTGTTCTGAACCTAGGTTATAGGAAAAGTAATATTTGGCCCAGAGGAGGTTGTAAGGAACATCTCTTGTGGTTTAGTATCATTATATATATTGTGATCTATGCAGGAGTACCTGACTTGGAACTGTATTTTTTTTTAAGACGCTTATACTTGAAGGTAAAAATGTATGAAAGGGTAAAGAGTTCTGAGCTGGTCATGCCAAAAAGGGGTAGAAGGAATTTAGTTCAGCAGTGGTTTGCATATCTTTCTTCCTTGTGCTGGTAGCAATTTCAGTATAACCTCTCAGCTGGGTCGTGGTTGGCAGCAGCAAGAATCAGGTTGCTAGTGGTTCCAGTCAATACCAGCCTAGACCTCAGACAGAAACGTGGGAGAATAAATTTAAGCCATGTGGACGTGCATTAAAATATACTACCTACAACTACAATCAGAAGGACTTTACCAAAGGACTTTACCACCCCTTAACCAAAATAGGGCTATTTTGAAGGGAGAGAAGAAATATCAAACAGGTTGGTAAACAGGGTGATGTTCAGTCATCAACTACCTCTTTTCCTGAGTGCAAGAAGAATCCTTTAAGAGCCATGTCTTGGCAAGGCGAGAGCTAAGGTGGGTGGATGGGTCTTGCTTCCTGCAATATCACCCCTTTCACGGTGTCTGCTTGTCAAACCCTTGACTTTGGCCACTTGACTTTGCTGTCCTGAGCTAGGTAGAGAAACTTCATCCAGGCTGCAGACAATGGGTGCAGCCAGGTGCTCCCAGGGCGCTCCTGATCGGCTAACCACTCTTGCCTCCCACTTCTATTGCATTAGGTGCTTTTGCTCTTTAGTGGGAGTAAACTGAGTGTAAAGTCTCACATGCAGTTCTGAGTGCTTCTTAAACAAATTGTCCCGATCCTCTTAAAGCTAGGACTTTTGCATCTTGATGCAAACTACGGCATTAGAACGAACCCTGGGGCATGCCTCAGTGGAGTTGGCTTAACTACATTATATGCTTTCCTTCACGTATGATTTGCTTTTTGGTTTTGATCTTTATAGAAAAGATCCCTAATATGGTAGAAAGCAAAATGCCAGTTGGCCATGTTTCAGGCTTGCCCACTCACCCTTTCCGCTCAGCTGCTGTCTCCAGCAGGCACCAGCGCTGCCTTCCTACCCCCGTCTGCCTTCCAGCCACTGAAGGCTTTTATGAGGCACCGCTCTTCTCTGCTGGCCTTGGCGTTTGTGATCAAGGCATGCTAAATGACTTACCTGCTGGGGTTTTTTTTGTTTTTGTTTTTGTTTTTTTTTAGGTTTTGGTGCAGTATATATTAATTTCTGGCATTCTAATAGCGTAAAACCTGTTAATAGCTTGTGTATAGAACCACAGCCCCGGTTTAGCTCCCGTTACAATGAAACAAACTGTAATTCTGAATTGATTTCTCCTATGGAAATACCAGCAATATAAATTGCAATGCCACTAGAATAAAAGAGGGGGAAAAAAGCCCTTTTTACAAGCCTCAGGATGATAATTTATAAATAAACTGAAACTAAGAAGCCTTAACAAAAAATTCCTATGGTATCTGGCATTAATGGCCTTTACTTTTAATCTGATACAATAAATCTTGTAGCTATGTATCCGCAACAGAAATAACAGAAACCAGGCCACGCTGGAGTAGGTACGGGGGAGTTGGAGGGAAACATGCCCTTTCTTAATTAAAAGTATATGGTGATTTTCTGGTATTCCAAAGTCAACAAATCATTTCTGCCAACTTGTAGCCAATCAGCTGGTTTCAAAGAAGGTTTTTTCAGTTGGACTCTTTGCCTAAAAGCAATGCAGTATTGTCAGAGTTTCAAAATCATATGTTCCCTTGGAGTTTTCAATATTCATTTTGAGTGCTCATCTTCAGATCCCAAGTGTTGTAATTTCATGACTGTGATTTTTAGTGAGTTTCCAGCTGTCTTGTGAATGGCAGTGTTTTAAAAGCAAATCTAAATGCCCAGTATTAATCATTTTTATAAAGTTATGTATTTGTAATATGCTTTTTGAATGAGAGGAAGGATGCTGTCAATAATTTGTTCAGATAAAGGATATAATAAGTTTCTGCACTATAAATGGGGATGGAGAGGAAGAAGAGCGCTAAGGTGTCCTGTGGCGCATGTTGGCCAGAGGGCAGCACTGGATGGAGACAGGTCACAGAATCACAGAATCGTTTAGGTTGGAAGGGACCTCTGGAGATCATCTAGTCCAACCTCCCTGCTCAAGCAGGGTCACCTAGAGCACATTGCCCAGGATCACATCCAGACGGGTTTTGAATATCTCCAGGGAAGGAGACTCCACTACCTCTCTGGGCAACCTGTTCCAGTGCTCTGTCACCCTCACAGTGAAGAAGTTTTTTCTCAGGTTCAGATGGAACTTCCTGTGGTTCAGTTTCTGCCCATTGCCTCTTGTGCTGTTGCTGGGCACCACGGAGAAGAGGCTGGCCTCATCCTCCTGACACTTCTCCTTCAGATACTTGTACACGTTGATGAGATCCCCTCTCAATCTTCTCTTCTCCAGGCTGAACAGGCCCAGCTCTTGCAGTCTTTCTTCATAGGAGAGGTGCTCCAGCCCTCTAATCATCTTGGTAGCCCTCCGCTGGACTCTCTCCAGTAGTGCCATGTCTCTCTTGTACTGGGGAGCCCAGAACTGGACCCAGTACTCCAGGTGGGGCCTCACCAGGGCTGAGTAGAGGGGCAGGATCACCTCCCTCCACCTGCTGGCAACACTCTGCCTAATGCACCCCAGGATACCATTGGCCTTCTTGGCCACAAGGGCACACTGCTGGCTCATGTTTAACTTGTCCACCAGCACTGCACTCCCAGGTCGTTCTCTGCAGAGCTACTTTCCAGCAGGTCAACCCCCAGCCTGTACTGGTGCATGGGATTATTCCTGCCTAGGTGCAGGACCTTGCACTTGCCTTTGTTGAACTTCAGGAGGTTCCTCTCCGCCCAGCTCTCCAGCCTGTCCACGTCCCTCTGAATGGCAGCACAGTCTTCTGGTGTGTTAGCCTCTCCCCCCAGTTTTGGATCATCAGCAAACTTGCTGAGGGTGCACTCTGTCCCTTCCTCCAGGTCATTGATGAATATATTGAACAAGACTGGACCCAGGACTGACCCCTGGGGGACACCACTAGCCACAGGCCTCCAACTTGACTCTGCGCCATTCACCACAACCCTCCGAGCTCGGCCATCCAGCCAGTTCTCAAGCCACCTCACTGTCCACTCATCTAGCCCACACTTCCTGAGCTTACCTAGGATGATGTGATGGGAGACAGTGTCAAAAGCCTTGCTGAAGACCAGGGAGACAACATCCCCTGCTCTGCCCTCCTCTACCCAGCCAGTCATTCCATCAGAGAAGGCTATCAGATTGGTCAAGCATGATTTCCCTTTGGTGAATCCATGCTGACTACTCCTGACCACCTTCTTGTCCTTCAGATGCTTAGTGATGACCTTCAGGAGGAGCTGTTCCATCACCTTTCCAGGGATGGAGGTGAGGCTGACAGGCCTGTAGTTTCCTGGCTCCTCCTTCTTGCCCTTTTTGAAGACTGGGGTGACATTGGCTTTCTCCCAGTCCTCAGGGACCTCTCCTGTTCTCCAGGACCTTTCAAAGATGATGGAGAGTGGCCTAGCGATAATATCCGCCAGCTCCCTCAGCACTCGTGGGTGCATCCCATCGGGGCCCATGGATTTGTGGATGTCAAGTTTAGACAAAAGATCTCTAACCTGATCCTCCTCAACCAAGGGAGAGCCTTCCTTTCTCCAGCCTTCCTCTCTTGTCTCCAAGGTCTGGAATTCCTGAGGACTGGCCTTAGCAGTGAAGACTGAAACAAAGGCAGCATTCAATAACTCTGCCTTCTCTGTATCCTTCGTCACCAGGGCACCCGCCCCATTCAGCAGCGGGCCCACGTTTTCCCTAGTCTTCCTTTTGCTATTGATGTATTTGAAGAAGGCCTTCTTGTTGTCCTTGACATCCCTTGCCAGATTTAATTCCAACTGGGCCTTAGCCTTCCTTGTCACATCCCTGCACACTCTGACAATGTCCCTGTATTCCTCCCAAGTGGCCTGTCCCCTTTCCCACATTCTGTACACTTCCTTCTTCTGCTGGAGTTTTGCCAGGAGTTCCTTGCTCATCCAGGCAGGTCTCCTGCCCGCTTTGCTCGACTTCTTCCTCAGAGGGATGCACTGCTCTTGAGCCTGGAGGAAGTGATGCTTGAATATTAACCAGCTTTCTTGGACCCCTCTTCCTTCCAGGGCCCTACCCCATGAGATTCCCCTAAGTAGGTCCCTCAAGAGGCCAAAGTCAGCTCTCCTGAAGTCCAGCACAGGTCCTTAAGCACTTGTGTTCCTGCTGGTAGGCTGAAGAAACTTTATCTGCTGCATATGATGCACATCAAGAACGTGAACTAGGGATTTTCGTAGGCTCATATAGTATTGCCAACACCCAACAGTCAAAGATCATAACTAGATACAAAAACATCATGCAGCGATCTTAAAAATGTAATAAAATAAAAATACGTTGGCCTCTCTCTTTGACTGCCTTAAGAAAAGCAGTAATACTCATAACAGACCCAAGATAATCATGAGATTTTTCTCAATAGTAATCAGGGCCTGGAGTTCAGATTTATCTTTTCTGAGATGCTAAACTTTAAAATTTTTTTTTTTCTTACATCTTGATAACGTAAGTAAGACTTAACTGTGTGATTTATTCACTGTCATGAAGAGGACCACTGATAAAATTTTGTATTTCTATATTGATCTTTGTCAACCTAGGGGGACTTGGATGGGAGGTCTTACCTATGTGTCCCGTGCCAACTGTATCAGAGACCTTGTTCTGGCTACAAGATGGGTGAGTTCGAAGTGATGACCGTTCCTTCAAGAACTTGCTCTGCTAACATGAAGGCCCAAATTTGAACCAAACTCTTTGCTTGAATCGTGAATGGTAATTTAGATTAAGCAAACTGTCCAGCCCTTTAAACACTTTTGTGATATGAAGAACAAATATCCTGAATCTGCAGAGGTTTCCAACACTTAGATTAAATGAACTTCCAACACTCAGATTAAATAAAAGATAATTTAAAAATTTGTTTCTTCATTTGTTTCTTGGACAGTGCCAAAATGATGTAAAAGTAGCAAGTATATAGGACCAGTAAACTGATAAATTTTTAAATATATTGAAATTTGAACTTATTTAGCAAACTCTATGATTGGGAAGATAAGAACACATACCTGACTCAGTTCCCTGACAGTGACTTAAAGATAAACCTTTAAGCCAAACTATAGAGCAAAGGCATTCATTCCTACTATGAGCCTCAGAAGGAGCCGAACAAAGATATTTAAGAGTAGAATTTGTCCTGTTACTTGTATATCTGAAAGAAATTTCACATGCCACAGTACTGTGCATATTTTTCCTTTGTTTAGAGCATTATTTTGTCCCTGAGTGCCTGGGGGCATGCGGCATATTTGAATTGCGATGAAAGTATACTCAAAAATATTCCCCCAAAAAGCCCAACTTTATGAAAGAGAAATCCTGCTTTCTTTGGGGGTATTTCTGTGTCATAGGTGACAGGTAACATGTATGGACTGTGTACAGTATTCCAGCGCTGGATGTAGTGCTGCTGAGTTTTGACGATCCTTACCAGGGGAGTTATGCCAAGGCTTTTTGTGTATAATTTTTGATAACAGAAACATAAAAGTCTCATTGTCTGAAGTGTACTCCCAAAACAGAGTAAAACGAGAAACCCACAAAGTCAGTGGTTGGTTGACTTGTGCTTTCTAGAATGTGAAAACATCTGACCAAAAATTGCATTAACTGAAGATTAAGCGAAAAATGAAATTTCACCCTCTTCCAGGGCGCAGTGCTGCCAGGAGCGACCGTTATCCCATTGTCATGCGTTCGGCCGTAATTGCCCATCTGATGGGGAGCTTGGCGATTAACGTCACCGTTCTTAAACCATGGACTGCATATGCCAGACCGCTGCGTGTTATGTCAAGCCACTTAGCCATGAGCCATCAGGGTAGAGAGTGTTACTAAACGCCCTTATTTCTAGGTCACACAGATGCAGATCATCCTGAATTTTTCACTGGACAAATTGCTAATTGCTACCTTGTTCGAAATCTGTAGGACATTTCCTGTGTGCTGCAGCCGATTGTGATTTTTTTAAAGCGATACAAGCAATAATATGAAGCATAAGAATGAGACCTTCATAAAATGGTGTGTAAAACAACCAAGTACAGTAAATTAAACATGATACTCATTACATAAATACAATTATATTTATCAGCCTTTTATAACCACACAAAGCATTTACCAGTAAGAGTTATTTTGGAGTAGATAATTCTCAATTAACTTTTACTACTTTATTTTTGCTAATTTAGTTAGATTTAATTTTTCAAATAAAAAGAAAAACCTGTATCAAATGGCATCTCTAACTATTACACTGGAGATGAGATATAATTAAAATGTTATGTATATGGGATTGCAGCTGATGGCAACCTCAGCTTAAACTCTTATTTTTGTCTTTATTTGATTGTTGCCTGCATTGCATAGATAACATGATTGAATTGCAAGATGGCTGCGTGCCCACAGCGACAGCAACAGGAACTTGGAGAAGAGAGTGAAAGAAAAAGCTTGAAATAAAAATGATCTGGAAAACAGGACAGACCAAGGTTTGGCCTTAAATGTACGAAGGAATGATAGGGGAAGTCCTTCTCTGAGCATACCGTTTTCTTCGGTAAAGACAGTTGGGTCTGTGGAGCTGGGCTTGAAGCACGGTGCACTTGCATGGTCCAAGGAGAGACCTTGCAGGTGCCTTTCTACCCCTTCGTCTGCAGTCCCAGCATCCAGCTTCCTAACCAGCTTCAGCCTCTTGCAGTGCTTGAGTTTGCTTGCTCTGCATCTGGGGAATGTCCCCATCTCTTGATGTGGCTGGCTATGCAGCGCAAAGGCGGCTGCATCTAAAATTGCTGCCAAAATTACAACTCCAAGCCAAGCCAGCTCCCTTGGGTGAGGTGTCCTGCCCAGCAATCTGAGGTTTTTCAGTCTCTTTTCAGCTCCTTGTTTTCTCTAGGATAGTGGTAATAGTGGGGAAGAGGCTCTTTTGGGATGGGGGATACAGAGAGAATCCATTGAGGAAGTCTCTTCATGGCTTCGTTTCGTTTTGTTTGTTTTTTAATCATTCAAAATGAAAAGAATTGACCGTTCTGAAAAGGCTTCCAACCTAGTTTTGGCTTTTCTGGTTTTCTTCTACTCTTTAGGCCTACAGCATAAAAACGTAGTAGAAATGAGGGTATTGGATTCAGTCATCTAAATACCACTATAGATCTGCTGTCTGTCAGATTCCTCATCCGTAAAACTGCCATAATATGGCTATTCTTCCATGGAAAGGGAAGGGTTAACATTTGGGAAGTGCTCTGAGGCCATGTCTACAGGGTGCAAGGTGAGATGGCACTGATGCTAATCATGCCTTTCAGGGTTAAATACACTGAAGGTAGTTGCCGCAGATGTGGAGGTACAGCTCTTGGGTCTGAATGTAGCTCAGGGAGATTTTCCAGGCCCGGGGCTGTCAGCTAGACACGCTCGGTGATTTTTTTCACAGGGGGAGGTGCTGTGGAAACGCGTAATATTATTAAACCAAACCTCTCTTAATTTCACCCGTCACTAATAATTAAAATGTAAATGCAGTGTTGCTAACTGTGTTTGAGACAATATGACTTTAAAATAAAATAAATGTGAACTTCAGATGTTCAACACAGCTTTAAGACAAGAATTAATGTGTTTTACCAGAGCAGGGGGGCTTATGCTGATGGTAAATATCAGAGCTATCTTTCTAAAGGCTTACAGTTACAGTTACAGATCCATTCTTCATTACTTTGGATGTGTCACATTTGCTAGTGTGACAAGATGTATTATGGACGAGGACTTTTACAGATGGAGAGAAATACCCATGTAAGTTGTTTATTTGATTTTTTTCAATATTTTTTCTTTTCCATACTACCCTGGCCAACCTTGGGATAATGGAATTACTTTATGCCTTCTGCACTATCATCAGGCTTTGGATGGCTGCACAAAGGCCACTGGCAACGGAATAAGATGGCTGTAAAAAAATGCAAAAAATTGGGATAGAAAAAAAGGTACAACCAATAACTTGCCCTTAAATTTAAAAGGAACTAAATGAGGAACTTCTGGACAATTTATCTTGCTGTTTACAGATAACAAGTCACTTTGTTTTTATGTGCTCAGTCTAGTATTCCATAATTTATTTGAAAGAAGATGAGAAATAATGTAGATAAATGATGAAGTGTCAGGGTCTGACGCTCTTAAATGAAGCTATTATGGTCAAAGAGAAAACGTAAAACCTGCGGCTCATTATGAGAGCGTTCTACTTGTCAGTTAAGTGAAAAGGCCTGGAATGATTTCCAGTTTATTTGTCATTGCAGTTATTAAAGCTGTCTTTTTGGTGCCATGAAAATGAATTGAAGACTTTATTCGAAGTAAATTTGTACTAAAGCTTTCAGATGTATCTTATGTGAGTTCAGTGAGGCAAGAAAACAGCTTAAAAGCTGAAATATTACAAGAAGGCAACTACTGAAGTCCTGAAACACACAAGAATATAAAGTCTGAGGAAGTTACACAAATAAATGAAGTATTTCATCTCTAGGGAAATAAAGCTTAGTTTTACTGTTTTGTATGCTTAGACAAAGAAATCAGCCCTTGTTAGCGGCAACAAAATACTATCTTTCACAGAGTTGTGCGTGGTGCTCACTTTTACATCAAGATATTAATTTTGGGACAACTTTAGTAGAGAAGTGAGGCTTCTCTATTCCTTTCTGCCTTGTGTGGGTTTAGAAACAGCTTCTCCAAGTCAAAGAGTAGATAGTACAATAATGGCAGTATTAGGGTTTTTGTGGTCATTGTGACTAACGTGGTTCAACAACAGGACAAGACAGAGCGTGGAAGGTGAGGGGTTCGGTGAGACCAGCCCAGTCTGACTCGTTTCCCGATTTGAATGACGGGGCTAGAAAACACCACATCTGACTACAGGGAATGGGAGACGTTATTGGCATTTCTCTCTCTCGTGAGCTGGTCTTAAAACACTTCAGGAGCCTTGTGTAGCCTAGAGGTTAGAGTAAAATTTTAGTTCGCTGCCGACTGAACTCAAGCTCGCCCTACCACTGAGGCGGTCGTTGACACGCGCTTTATTGTGAATCCCTTCTTAAGATTCCTTCTACTGAACTTTACATCTCAAATTTATGTAGAAACCTTTGGTAGGTTTGTTTTATTCTGTCTATTGCTCTGGACTCCTTTTCCAGTAGTCATGTTCCCCACAACCGCTTCATATTTGCCAAGACAAATTAGTATTATAGCAGGTTTGGACTGTCCAAAAGGAAATGAAGAGTCTTTTTTATTTTAAATTGAAAGCTGTAGGAGCACTAAACCGAATGCTTAACTCCAAGCTCCAGCAGTCTTACAGCAGTATAGTTGACACTTTATTGCAGATATTACAAATGTTGTGACATGTCTTCAGGGTCAAGTTAAAAACAAAAAGGGTTCCACATTCTCATCAGAAGTAATCTGTCAGTTTTGTCATCAGATATTATAGCAACCCTCTGTAGCAGCATCACAGTCAAGGATTTATCAGGCTCTGAAGTATATGTGTACATACTCTGATTTCCAGGGGTTTATATCTGCAATAAAAATTCCCTTGGGGCTAAAACTGGGCATTCCTAGCCCAAAGGGATTCTTTTTAATTAAGTAAAAAAGTATAAATGAAGGTTTTCCTGAATGATAAGAGCACAAAAAAATTCTATTCTGCATTTTTAAAATACTTCAAATCTTTTAAACTGGCAGACTTCAAATATTTGAGTGGCCGAATCTCTTTACATAAGAGACCGCTAAAAGGGACAGCCCAGGAAGGGGCTAGGTGGTGGAGCAGACAAGTGCTTTGTGCTCATCGTGACTATAAGTGTCGGGAGTTCGATGAGATGTATAATTAGCAACACGTTTCTAAAGCTCCTGGTGTCTCTTTCTATTGAAACGGTGCCTGAGGGAATTAGACTGTCTGGTGCGCAAAGGTACATCATTTCTTTCTCACCACCCCCTGGCATGGTCCTGCAGAACAGCACCTATATGGGGAAGCTATTCGGGTAAGTCAGACCTGCCGATAGACGTGGTACCTCTGTGCTGAGCAGAAACCTAAGACTTCATTTTCTACAACTGCCAATCTGGAATTTTTTTGCTCCTGTTTCCGTTATGTAGCAACCAAAATATGCAAAGCACAGCAGAGACGTTTAGACGGGAACGTGAAAAGGAAAACAAAACAAAAAGAAATACCCATGCAAATGATGGATATGGAAGGGATGCAAAATGTAAGTGGTCACCATACTGAGGCATTGTACTGGTTAAGACTATTAACTTTGAGTGTCCATTTATTGCTAGGTGATGTTGAGGGGTTGGTCTTTGAAGAAGTGATGAGGAAAGTAGAAGCAACATATAAGGTATTGAGATGTTTGTATTAAAAATACATGATGAAAGCCCAGCTATCTCTTATCACTTTAAAAATTCCATCCTTAAGTCTTTTCTTGGGTGCCCAAAACAGACTTTATAAAGTATTTGGTAGTACTTGGCATAATACAGTGTGCTATAATACCCATGTTGCAGGTGCCACCTGGTCCTATTTAGAGTCTGTGGCTCAGGAACTCCTATAACTAACAGGGCATATTAATGAGTCACTTGGGGCCTCCATAAAATGCTGGTAAACCGGTAGAAATTGAGCACTGCTATGTAACAGGGAGGGACTGCACTATGGTATATGTCTGCAGATTATTATATTGCAATTCGGCAGACTTCCTAAGAGGAAAAAAAAAGAAAGTGAGTAAAGAAATCAACCCTAGGAGGGTTCTCTGCCATGTGAAAGGGGAATTGTCCTCAGATAACCCTGCCGATGCTCCATTAGCACTGTCACAGAGGCTGACCTGCTAAAGCATGGTGAAAGCACAACTGAGGCCTTCCATTAGAGGACTGTAAATGGGCTCTTGGAAGATGCTTCGTATTTTCCTTTGAATTCAGCAGCAACTGGAAAGCTGTCAGATATACCAGAGGAGAAGACCCTGGGAGGGTGCCTGCTCCGAAGGCATTGCTCTCGAACTCCTCCCGAGCGAGCACCTTGTCTTTGCCATCAGGAGCTGCTTCCGAGAATCATTAAGAGACTGCTAGGAAATGAAACTGAGGTCAGGAACAGCCTAATTTTGTGGTGTTTTGTTTTACTTTTTTTTTTCTCACCTGTGTGACAAATCTATTGCTTGCTATCAAGAATTTCACTCTTTACTTGGCTGGAACACACCTTCTTTTCACGTTGAAGTTCGCTGTAGCACTAAAGGTGGATTCCAAGGATTTTGAGCGCTTCAAAGCACGTGTGTTCCCACAACTGAACAATCCCGCAGCTTGTTGCAGGGTATCTCAGATGAGGCCAGCTGGGGGAGCTGAGAAATAGGTGGGTGTTTCTTGCCAGGCTGCAAGAGTTGGGGGCTGCTACTGCCAAGATCCAAAATCCAGGAGTTTTTCAGGAGTTACTCGGTTGCTTTCAGTGCTGGGGAGACAAGAGCCGACACCCAGTAAATCTCTTCGTCACAGATGGCCAAACAGGGCAGACATGATTCTGCTCTTTCAGTGTAATGTATTGAGAATATTTTTCTTCTAATTAAGCTATTTATAATAACCGTTAGCAAATTTTGACAGACCCACGTTGTGCACAATATGCTTATTTTTTAGATCTGTTTTTGCATTTTCAGAAGCTGTTCCTATTCTTAGTGCCTTTGGATGGATACTGAAAAGAGGAGACCCATTGGCCATCAGCTGCTTCCGCAAAATCAGTTCACCCACCCGTACACTGTCTGCGGGCACTGGATTTGAGCGAGCACATTTAGGTACGTTATTTTCACTGACCACCGTAGCCTATTTCGTACCTGCCCTGTGGCACAAATTCCCCTAGTTCCGGATGACAGCTTCATACTGACATTAGGTCTCTAGAAATGCTTAATATTTCCTGGTACTTCCTGATGAGTTTGAGGTAGAGGAAGCTTTTGTAAGAAAGGAACTATTTGAATTGCAAAGTCTTGCATTTAAAACCAACACTGCTTTTCTTTTTGCTCTAGCAAATGCACAGATGAGTACCATTCCGTGACACTGTAATAAGCTTCCAGTTTCTGCATCAAGCGGACTACGACTGATAGTGACAAGTTTGAAGCTCTACAGCAGGATTTAATACTGAAGGGATGGAAGAGGAAAGGACTGTCCCAAGGGAAGGAAAATGGTTTCAGTAAAGCCCATAAATACAAATCTTAAGTACTCTTTTTAGTAGTGCTGGTCTATTATTACAGCCTAAAGGAAGTTCATTTAATTAATAATTGAGCTCCTCATCTTCAAGTTGCTCTCAGTATGAACCTCAGCATTAGAAATGGCATTTTTTTTTTAATGAAGCAGTTGCATGTCAGAAAAGACAGCACCATAAAAAAAAAGCCAAAACTTTTGCCAGAAACATGTGCCTGTTTTCTAAAGTTTCTTCAGGTCCAGGAAGGAATTGCTGATTAAAGCCAGGAGAAATCCACATGAATAGCCCACATCAAATAGCCACCACAATTATCCTCAGCTTTAATGAGATGGTGCAGAGGCGATAAGCGTATTTCAGACAAATTCCCTTGGCATCGAGCTACTTACTGCTCGGGGTGGCCTTTTGCAGTCTCTCCATTTATATCCGCTCTGATATGAATAAAAAATTAGGCTGGGGTCCTTCCTCCATACGTTTCAGGTGAGCGCAAGCTGTGGACGCTTTCTGTCCGTCCGTCTGTCTGCCCAGCCGGCCGTGGGCCGCGGCTCCTGGGCTGGAGCCCAGCCACCTCCGGTCCCCTTCGTTGCTGGCTCCTTCTGGGATTCGGACAAGTTGCTTCATTTCCCAGTCTGTAAAACTCTAGCGCTGGAGGTTAACTCGCTGCGATTTTGCAGACGGTAACCCACAAACATCTATAACGTGCCTATAGAGTGCTTTGGGTTTTCTAGGAGGACATTGCAATGGAAAGGCAAAACGTTCGTGGTTTTGAAATAATATTATTCTGTATTTTCATCCGTATTTAACCAATGGCTGTGATTGGGAGCTGGTTTTGTTTTGTGTTGTTTTATCCACATTCCTGTTTT
Source organism: Struthio camelus (assembly GCF_040807025.1). Lineage (NCBI taxonomy): Eukaryota > Metazoa > Chordata > Aves > Struthioniformes > Struthionidae > Struthio > Struthio camelus. The sequence continues at coordinate 42,994,221 of NC_090947.1, read as the reverse complement.
GTTCTGTGTCACCTCTTGTGTTGCGGTTCACCAGCTTATTCAGTTTTCTCTTTAATCACTGATACGACTTGATTCGAAACCTCTTTGAGCAGTTTATTCTGTGTGGCAGCTGTATGCCAACAGAGCAGTTTTGCCTCTCTGGTGCTGTGTCAGGGTATGCACTTTCTTCCTCATGGTGCAGAGGGAGGGAGAAAATTCTCATTTTTGAGGCTTGGTTGCTACCCTCCCAACGATGAGTACTGCGGACTGTAAACCTTGCACCATGTGCGAAGAAAAAGTAGCCACATATCCTATCGTGGGCTTTAATTAATAGGTTAGCATGGGTCTTTCTGTATTGTTATTATGCAGGTGAGCTTTAAAAGACTGTGTATTGTGATTTTTCAGGCTCTCGTGCTGTCTGGGAGGCAGAAGAGGTTGTGTTTGGGGAGCTGGAAAGGAGCAGTCAGGCCCCGCGCTTGGCCGCTGGGCTCGCTCCTTGGTCCCGTGCCCAGCGACGGGGCGGTTTGCGTTGCCTTTGCGGGGTGTGAGGTTGGGAGCAGTGCGACAGCGCGGTATTAACAGCCCAGATGCTGAGGATCAGGGTCAGGAAGAATTTTTTATTTTGTTCGATGGTGTCATCAGAGATGGGACTTTTTGTTTTATTTTTTTAGCTCATACAGATGGGTAAAACGGAGTATAAGCAGGCTTTACTTTACTAGAGACTTTATTAGGAAAAAAAAAAGATTGTAATTCTCTATACTGCAAAATCTTTAGCTGAGTGGATTGAATTCAGTGGTGATTGTCTTGTAAAGGGGATTAAAAGTGTGTCATAGTCAGCCTTGATGGAAAAACTATTAAAGTTTTGGGAGCCTGAGAAACTGTGTAAGCATAATTTTAATTTTTTTTTTTTCCTGCCAAACTGCCTAAGTGCAATATGTTCTGGATGGTGCCCGGGAGCCCGCTCTGTCACCCACGTTCGTCTGTGCAGACTAGTTTTTTGGGGGGCTTTGCCTGCATTGGCCAGCCAGGCACCCGGCTCCGGCTTTTTCGGGAACAGTGCTGGGAAGCAACTCCTTCCCAAGATGATCTCTGCTGCCTCTGCTTTGGCTCCTCTTGCTTAGACATGCCTTCTGCGGCAGCTTTTCGCATGATGACTTTGCATGTGTACATAGGTATTATTAATAATACGAGTCAAAATACTGTGTAAGGATTTCTTGCTTCTGAAGGCTGGCGAGTTCGCTTTTCTATGATTTTTTTAGCATTGAAAAATTAGTTAGCAAAATAGGTAGCATAGTCTCACTGCATCTGTGTCCATGAAAAGCATTTGTATAATGCAAAAATATAATGATTTTTCAAATGTCTGGAAAGCTCTAAGACAAAATTTAAAGTTAATTTGACAGGCAAAATTTAAAGATGGAATGCATCTAAAATTTCATTTTCTTGTAATAGCATTTCCATGTACAAGTGGATTTGCATCATGATAATGTGCAGATAACCTTGTGAAGTAAGTAGATGGTCTCATTAGCAATTTCTTGTAAAACTTCAGTGTTATTTCAACTTGCTGAGTAGTGCTAGAGTGGTGTTCACTGCCCTAAAATATGCAAAATTAATAGGGGGAACATCAGTAAAAATGGTGCCAGAGAGATCCAACCTGCAAAGACAGAAATGAATTAAAGATAAAACCTATGACATTTGACTGTTCTTTTTTCCCCTGCCTGATTTATCTATAATTCAGACTGCTTAACTTAACTTAAATACAGACACCGTAGTTGGAGTATTTGTTAAAGCACTAAGCTGACAAGTACAGAGCGCTGGCCATTATTTCTGTTGGCGAGTCAGAGGTTTGAGCTATTCATTTTGCAGGCCGACACTCAGCACCACAATTCCTTGAATTCCCAAAGCTTTTCATACAGCTTCCTCAAGGACAGCTATCATGTCTTAGCTGCTGCAGTGACAGATGGGATACAATGTGTCATGTGATGGATAACACTGGAGCCACAGTACTTAATCCTTCTAATACTAATAGCGGCATTATCATAGAGATTTATGAGAATGTCAGTTCCAAGTTCCCAGTTCCATTCATGGGTTTTTAAAACTTCAGCTGCAAAAAACATGCATCCATCCCATTAATTCTAATTATCATGGTTCATCTTCTCAGCAGTTTTGTACTCCGGAACCTTTCAGTGCAAATTAACGTACCAAAAAAGTGTATTAATTAATATTTGTAGCTTTTAATTTCTGCAAGAGTGTTGTCTGGAAGCAGCTGGCAGTACAGGGCCGCTGCTATTGAATCTTTGCCAAACAAGTGCAGATGTAATTTTGTTATCTCTTGCTTAGTCATTTACGCAAATTAATTTGAACAATTAGCCTTTTACTGGTCCTTCATGAATCATGCAAAAGGGATCTGCCAAAAAATTGCTAGTTGACAGAAAAGAATTGGTTAACATTGTAAATCTTACAAAAAGGTATTACTGTGTTGGGGATAAAGAACGACTTCCGTAAAAATTTTTTTTCCATAGCTCGTCTATTCCAACTAGGCTATTGATGACTGTTGGAGAAAAACATATAAAAGAAGTGTAAACTGGAGAAATTTAGGAAGTTTGTTTTGGGTGAATACCAAAAAGTAAAGATTCTTGACTAAAAATTGTCTCGCCCTCGTTGTTTGTGAGGTTGTGCTGGACTTCTTTCGGGAGGGTTAGGTCAGGCTTTGCACAAGAACACATTTGCTTATGGACTGAAAAAAAACAGATCCTTGGTTTCTTTGGTCACCGTCCTAAAGGAAGTCTGTTATCTTACCCTAACGTCCCTCCTCTGAAAAAAACAGGCTTCCACGTACACGCTGCAGCCTCGATCTCTGGAGGTGCTGGGTTTTGCCTTTGGGTAACACACAGCGTGCTCGTGAGATAAACGTCTGGGTGACTGTTGCAGAGAATGACTATTCATATGCTGCGGCTCGGCTTGAATGATGGCAAACTCAGAGGTTTCAAGGAATTGCATCTTTGCTGTTTTCTCAAATATCAGACATATTTTAGTCGGATAAGCCAAATTATCAAGATCACCAGTGAACAGTGCCATTCAGAGACTTTGAGTAATGCTGTGAGTGAAAATCTCTTATCTGCTGTTTACGTAGAAGATACATTCGCAATTTTCTCACAGTTTATGCATATTATTTTTCTTTAAATTGCATTGCACAGACATGAACCTTATGCTGGATATTCCTAAATGTAACCTCTTAGGGAGATTTTACAATATGGCCGTGACATCACAGCTGAGTTCATAATTGCCTTAGATTTCACTGTTGAGAGAGTTATTGCAATTTTACAAAATGATGGGAAGGGCTATGAGGCTTTCCTGCTGAGGAAAAAAAGTCACTACCTAGTGGTCTGGGAATACGATTTGCATTGCATTCAGGACTAATTGCATTAGAATAAAGTTACAAATGTATTTAAGTAAAACTTAACAATTTTGTCTAAACACTTCTCTGTCTCCTCTGCCTTGACGAGAGGGTGGCGCACAGTGACCTGCGTGGACAGTCAGGCTGTCACTGCTGCCACCCAGCTCGTCTGTCTCGCACGGCAGGTAAATCTTGATGGGTTTCCTTGGGCACTTGCCATCCTGGTTAGCCTAAGGCTTTCCTGAAGTGTTCACCATAGCTAGGCTGATCGCGCTAGAATTAAATTGTTGTTTGGTGGAAATCAAAGTCGAGCTCAAACAAATGATGAGTCTCTGTTAGCTGAGCCCGACAGTCCTGGGTGAATTCCATCACTGCGGTGGAGTAAGGTATGGGTCCCTTCCTCTCTAATTGTTTTTTACAAGCTGCGATTTCACAGTCTGTATTGTTATTTCCATTTGTCCATTTGATTGCAGAGAGAAGAGACCAGATGTTGTGTGACAAATCATAGCTATTTGCAATCTGTTGGAATTCTTATAAATTGTACTGGGGATCATTTTCTGATAACTGATCCTGCAATCACTTATGCACGTGCATCACTTAGAGCATGAGATGTCCTATTGAAGTGTGTGGATCTATTCATACGCTTAAATTAAGCACGCATCAGGCACGTTTGTGTAAATGTTTGTGTTGTAGAGTATGCTGATATTTAGGACTTGCCTGTTAGATTCCCCATTGCATTAATTTACATGTAATCAAATCACATATTCTTAGTACACTGTAAAAACTGATATCGGTTAATGTTTTTATTGTTGTATGATATATATGGCTCCAAATTTGGCTTAAGTGTGTCCTGCAACAGAGAGATCCCATTCTGTTTACTGATCTGTAATTCACAACAAATAGTTCTTTCGGTACAGCGCATCAAACCCAACTCTGTTATCCATCTGTTTTTAGGGTGTATGGCTAATCAAGGAAGTGGTCTCTCACTGACACACTGAGAAGAATGAAGTTAGTTCCTCTGTAATTGAAAGTATCAGTAGTAAACTTGGCTGGAGCTTGATTAATGGTATATTAAAATCAGAGTCTTCATGGTGAGTGCTAGATAAGGAGTTTTGGGCAAATTACTTGGTTACTGGGAAGCCTTTAAATTTTAATCATGGAGACACTTCAGCATCATTAGGAACTGAAAAAGACAATGGGCACTGGGAGGAAGTTATGTGAATTGATGTGCTTTTCAATCTCTTCTTCTGTGGTGATATTGAGTGATGCATGGGCTGCAATTGAGAATCCTCTTGCTCCCCATGCCTTTGATTGCTGTTGTTATAATTTAATATTATACAGTTCTTTATGATCATGGAAATCAGATGAGTTAGTTGCAAAAGATGGAAGGTTTCAGTATTAGAAAAATTAGTTTAACATCACAGTTTTTCTGTGCTGTCTGCCTGGGTAGCAAAATGGATGGACACTTTAACTTGCATTTAGAATGAATGGAAATAGAAAAACATGGTCTTTTGCACACGTGTTTATTGTTTAATGTGATATTAACATTATGAACCTCAAACATGGATTTACACTTTAATTCGAAGTCCATTTTTGTGTAGTGAGTATGTGCATATCGGTCCAGTTTAGGGGTGCACATGTATAATAGCTATGCTGTATCTATAGAGAGGTGATATATGTAAAAGCTTTATGAGCATATGTATGGAATATAGATGTCTCCCCAGGGTGACAGGTTCAATTCGAACAAGAGCCAATGAAACCAATACACTGAACTCCTTCACTCACATCTTTTCTTTCTGACTGGGGATTTTCAAATGACTCTAAGGATGTTAGGTGCTCGGCTCCAGTATCGTTCAATGAACTAGAAATAGTCAACATATTTGAAGTGGCAGCAGGGGCTGTCACAGATTCAGTCCCCTCCTTTTCCAGGCAACTGTATGATGGAACTGGGTACATACAGTGACCAAACTAATTTAAAGTCAGGTCGTTTGTTTGCCTCCATTAGTACTATGGGAGAACCTCTCTCCTGTCTAAAGATGTCATTTAGACATATTCTTCTAATAGAATTTGTCTATAGTTAGTGTAGGCCTATTCATATTTGCACCAATATTGTCTAGTGATTTAGAATAGTTTTAACCTTCATTCATTTTGCTGGGCTAAATAAAGTACTTTGTTTCATTCCCCTTGCTTAAGAAAGGTTCACCTTTAGCCTGCCTATCTCTGTAGGCCTTCTCTGATCCTCCTCCATATTTTGATCAATTCTCTTCCCGTATGTGAACAAATTGAAGCACCAGATGATCCAGGCATGGTTTTAACACAGGCTTGCACAACAGTATGAATATTTTCCTAATGCTAATGGGAAGACTTGGCCGTTCTCTATCCTGAGATGCTCCATTTGCTTTTGTGTTCATGGGTGCACCACAGTCAGCATTTTGGGAAATCTTGGCCTTCCTCTGCTATTTCCAAGCAGGAAGTTCCAGCTGTCTGCAGAAATACTGATGATTAGTTTTGAAATGGTGACCCTTCTGTTACTAAAGTTTGTATTACTAAATTTTATCCTACTTCTCTCACTGTGGTCCCCAGATCATATAATTTTACCTGTATTCTGATACTCCTTTGGGTTGGTGCTGTCTTCCAAATTCGTGTCATGAAAAAAATGTAATTGGTATACGAGCATTCTGTGTCAAAGTAATTATCAAAACTGTTAAATAAAATCAGTTCTGACACCTAGGCCAAGAGGGATTAAAAGTGATTTGTCCAAAGTCACATTGGAGTGCTGTGAAGAAGATGGTCTAAATCCCAGTGTGTTCTCTGAATTACAGAAACATTCATTTTCTTTCTGAAGGAACATTTAAGGCCATGAACTAGAAAGCTGTAAGCTAAGAAAAGATTTCTTTCTAGGAAAGCGAGAGCTTGTTGCAAACAAAACTATTCTTGCTCAGATAATGGTATTTTGTAGAAAAAGAAACTTCTTTTTGCAATGCGTGCATCAGTTACTATGGGAAAAGCTTGTTGGTTTTAGACTGGTATTCCTGGTCACGCCAAAGGAAAACTCTCACTCAGTCCTGTTTGGCTGGAAATTCAGCGCGTGAGACATTTATGTAGGCTACAGGAAACAGAAGCCTCAGCTGCTGGCCTCAAAGAAACGTAGTGCCAACTCCTAGGAAGGTCTTTGGTACGCCGTGTAACCAGCTCGCTCACCGATTGATTCCTCTGTCCTCTTCCTTACTTTCCTTTTCTGTTGTTTGACTGGGTCTGTTTTTGCTTGTTTTCACACGTATACACAACTCCCAACAGCTTTACAGGCTCTTGGTTTCATGTTGATGCACACTATAAACATTTTTAAAACTATACAACTTTTCGTGGAGCAGGAGACCATTTTCCACCCAGAATCATCACAGCCTGGAGGCTGAGTTCTGGCAACATGAGAGAAAATGCCAGACCTGAAAGGGAGAGGAAGAAATATGTCCTGGCAGGGTGAGTTGGTGCTTTTTTTTTTTTTTCATTTAATAAATGATGTGTACTTAGGGATTTAGAATATTAGAACAAGTCCTAGGGGGATATGGATTTAACGGAAGGGGATAAAGTTGTTGTGGAAACATATCTTTATTAAATTTTCTCATTCAGATGTTTATTATATGATTTATAAAGACTTAAGCTTATTAGGAGCCCCTTTTTAATTTGCCACATAGTGATTGTGTATATCTATATAGCCATGCTGCAGATGTGTTCATATGTTCAGATAAAAGCAAATGCTCCAGGAAGCCATGCTGATCAACTGATCTACCTTCTTTTATAGTGAAAACCCCATAATTTCAACCAATGTAAATATAACCCGTATATGCAGCATATATTTCAGAAACATTCTTGATCTATATGATTTGAAAAAAATGCATTGTATAGTATTATGTAGATTTGTGTGTGTGTGTGTGTGTGTTTGTTTATGACCTAATATAAATAGGACCATATTCCCAGTGGCATATAATGTCCTGTGATTTCACAGATACGTCGTTTATGTTTATGATGTCTAACTGTGGTCTTAAAGTGAGAGAAAAATTTGAGGCATTACAGATAAATATGTAACGCTTATCTAATGTGGTTTAGATTTGCCTAATCAGCCTCATTGAAGAGTAGCCTACGTGTGACAGGCTTAGATTATCTATTAGTTTCAGACTGTTGATACAGAAAGACGTATGAAAAGTTGGATTGCGCGTCCTTCTTGCACTCCTAAACTGCAGTAAAGAGCTCAAAACCTGAAGTGTTTTTAATTGCCTTTGCAGCCCTCTGAATGAATGAGCCTGGAGGACTGATGGAGATGGCGGAGGTGTCTCGGCACTGACACGCGCCTGGCAGCTCTATCTCAAATCTTCCTGGTGCGTGTCCCACCCCAGCATATTCCTTCGTGTCTGACTCCAGTCATGGCACATAAGAGGGTGGAAGAGGCGGTAAATTTTAGGCATTAAATATTGACTGTTTCCCAAATTTCTTGTATTTGAGGGAAACTCAACAGCCAGAGGCAGACTCTGAGGTTCTCCTACCTGGTGGGAAGGGGCAGGGTTGGAATAAAGGGGCTACTCCGTGGCGTTACACCCGCTCATTTCCTAAAACCATGTCTTTTTTATAATTATGACAGTTCATAGACTGCAGCTTATTTGTTTAACTAACTTTCCCTTCCTTCCTTGCTCTCTCCCTCTCTCCTTTCTTTTTCTTTCTTTCTTTTTCTTTCTTTCTTTTTCTTTCTTTCTTTTTCTTTCTTTCTTTCTTTTTCTCTTCTGTCACCACATCACTGGGAGGGGAGCAAAAATCAGGAAAAGATTCTGATTAGCGATCCATCATAAATTAATGAATAAAAGTGTAATCCTAGCACTTCATGCTAGAGTGGAACATTTTAAAAAATCATGAAGTGAAACATAAGAACACTAGAAAAGTTTGGATTGGGGTATAAAAATTATTTGGAAGACTGTGTGCTAATCAACAGCAAATGTAAGAATCAGCTAGGTTGATAGGGCAGTGAATGACTTGTATTTTTTATATTGGAGTTTTTCAATCAGCATTTTCTGAACATGGGTTCTCATTATGATAATGATGATGGGATTAATTATCACCATGAGAACAAGCGATAATGGTACTTTGAACTGTATTTGTCACCATATGACACAGACTATTACTTGTTTTTACATTCTCCGGGACGTGTGTGCATTGAAAGGAGCTGACTTGCACGCTGAATGACAGACTGGCCTATGATGAGATGTCGAAAGACATCTGACTGGGCAGGATTTCTGCTGTTTTACATATTCGTTACCTGATGGCATTAAGGGAGCACCAGGAAAATCATTGAAATTAGTCCTTGGGATTAGTATTCAGCTGCAGAGAACAATTTAAACACAACTTTGTTTCTTGCCTTGCTTTAACACTTCAACATGTTTACAACCTTTAAGCCATTAGGGAGAGGAGACTTCTCCATACAAATCCTGTTCCTAGAGATGTCATGCAATTTAATCACCAAAATAGCAGGACTCCACAGTGTGTAGATCTTTCTGTGTTTATTTTAAATATTATAGATACTGTGTGCAGAGAAAACTGAATGTGAAAAGTCTTTTACACTAAATAAATGAGCGCCTCAACAGCAGCATGATTTATTTTTTAACTCTTTTATTTTTGGACCCAAGTCACAGGTGTCTAAGTGAAAATATGTGTTTACCTTCAAAGGAATAATATTCTTTCATAAATCAAATTTCCAAAATGGCCTTTGCAAAATTACTACCAAATTAAGAGAGTTCGTTTCAAGCCATGTTGGAGAGGGACCATAAACCAAAGGCAGACTGGTGGGCAAGGCGATACAAGCAAACCTGGCTACACCGATCAGGTGAACTGCTGCCAGTGGGACTAGTTTCCTAAGCCTCAGACTGCTCCTGCGCTGCACAAATGTGTGCTTATTAGCAAATGGGGTGGCTAGCTACAATAAACAGTAAGTTAAGAGCTGAAAATGTTGGGTTTTTGATCCTTGAGCTGCGTCCAATGAATATTTCACAGAAGCACTTTAACAGAAAGTTAAAATATATAGAAATAGAAGAGGCTGCTTTAAAACTAAATCAACCTTAAATCACAGCCATACCGTATGCATAATTCTGAAAAGAGCTAATTTCCGAATCTCCTGTTCATACCTGATGAATTTGCTGACAAAGTACTTGTTTGACATTTGTCCCACGTACAGCTTTATCATATATCTGTTATTTGTGTGAATTCCAAAAACTGATTTTTGTCTGAAGACATTACCAGAACAATGTGTTCTTCATTTGAATATTTACCCATATCGGAGAATGTGTTCCTGAACGTCTTTCCTCATAATTAAATTTATTCAAGGAATGTGTAAGCAGCTTTTAGTGGTATTTAGGGTCTCTTACTATGCTAACTAATTAATGTATAACTGACATACACGTACTCAACTTTAATAATGTTATCCGATTAATAAGCAATAACTACCTCGGTAAATCAAAATTAAATGCCCACTTATGGCACTAAGTTTCGAACCCTCCTGCCTAGAGACTTTACATTGATTGATTCATTAAACATTACATTGTCTTATGAAGATTAGTGCAAAGTATGTGTGAAAAAAATGGGCTGAAGAAGGAAAATGTGTGCTTTGCTTCTTGCTAAGATACAGATGTGTTGTAGAATAGAAGAAAAAATCATTTTAGTCACTCAGGGAACCATGAGTAGCGCGCAAGTGTTAATTTTGGGAAGCCAGCTTGTAAACGAAAGCACAGTTCCTGACCTAGGTAGACTTTGCCAGTGAACTTCAAGTGTGGTCTGCAAAGCGGCTCAAGTCAATGAGGGGCAGGCACTCACTTGGGAGTGGAGGACTCAGTTTACCCTTTCACTCGAGGGGTTTGGACCATGTCAGCTCTGTCCCAAGAGAGGACGTGACTACCAGGTTTTAAGCAGAGATGGGCTCTTCTCCAGGCAGGACTGCGAGGCAGAGAAGAAAGGCAGAGCTATGTATAGCATGAATTCATGAGCCCATTTAGCCAAAAATCACTGCCCCGGCTGGAACCACCCAAAATCTTGCTGGTGATTTCATAAAAGATACTGGAAGCCTGATTAGGAGTGAGGAAGTAAATATCAGCATGAGGTTGGAAGGAAAGAGCGGCAGCTGTCATTCATGAAGGGAGATATTGCTGGAGGAGAAATGCAGACGCTTCTCAAAAGATCTGCAGTCTTGCTTTACCCCTGGACCTCCCAGTAGGCAATGTCAGAATGATGTAATCACCCTCAATTTTAGGTCACAGGTGAAAGTTTAACAAAAGAAGAAAAATTCAAACTATGCCTCCTAGTGTAAAGCTTTCCGTTTCAGTCATGCTACTGCTACCTGCCTTATACTTAATAAAGAGGTACTTGTTAGTTATGTTTTATGAATAGGTAGTTTTCTATTACAATAAAGCTACTCTCTAGAAAGATATACATTTTCAGTATTATATTATTTCCTAGGATTACGTTTCTCCCAAACTTCCACACATATGGCCAGCTTCACCACTTACGCATTAAATTTGTTAGCTATTCCAGTATTTATCATATGTTCCAATTCAAATTGTTGCCATTTTCTACTCATTAAACTCTAGCAGACGTTACACAGAGTGCTGATCACACGACCATACCTTGAACAACGGAGGCCAAGTTTGCAGAGTGATTAGTTCATGGAGTTTTAGATTAGTAAGCGAAGAAATGTGAGTTATTGGAAAGGCAGATGGTTTGTATAATACCTTATTTGTCTAATATAAATGGATTTATGCAGACCATGAAAAGGACTTACAGTGATGGAATTATATTTATTGTTTATATTTTGCTTTCAAATATAATGGGTTATGCATTCTTTAAGTATTTTTTACTGCTGTGGTTTCTAATGTTGTCTTGACTTGGTATTTATTTACAGTCGACCTTCTATCTGGAATATTTTTGTCTGGTACTGAAAGCTGCTCATTGCGAAATGGAATACAATCAGTGAAACACAACATGTAAGTAGCATTTCTGGTCGCAGCAAGCCTCCGCTTATGGTAAATTTCGTACTATAACATACCTTGGTATTGTATGTACTTCTACATTCAGGAATTTTTGCCTTTAACAGAGCTATTCTAAGGACAAGAATTTAGCACAATGGTTGCTTTTTACTATTATGTATTTTTTTTGCCACTGTGCTAACCTGCAAAAGATAAAGATACATCTTCACTTTCCTTTGAAATTTTTCCAGTCATTCCTTTTTAACTCATTCCTGTAATAGTCTGGTTTAAGCAACAACTCTGACAGCAAAACCTATGAGGGTTTTCAAATTCAATAACCACGACTGGAAGGAAGGCATCCCTCATCTCAACTTTAGCTGAGTAACTGCAGATCCTTAACATTACCCTCTACACTGGAGGTCTTCAAAGTCATCAATCTGTTGAAAACATGCTGACAGCTCGGAGTGGTTCTGTAGTGTCTAAAATGTGCTGTCCTGCTGTCAGAGTTTAGTGCTTTTAGATCACTTGGGAAGAGGTGACTTATGAGCCAAAGGCTGAGTTTCTGTTTCCGCAGCACCTTGCGCACGTGGGCGTAGCAGAGTGTATCTGGCCCAGACATGCTGCGGACAAGAAACCTGCCTTCACACAGATGTTGGCCAACTCCGGTCAAGAAATGGAAGGTCAGCAAATGCTAAAAGAGAGGTTCAAAGAGCAAACATATTGTTGTCCACTGCAGCATTTTTTAAAGAATTTGTAGAATATAAGGCTAATTCAAAACCTATACGTCGTCTTTCTGGTTTCCGCTGCCCCCTCACTTTCAGTCTGCTGTTTTCCCTGATCTTGAAATCACGTTTTGGAATAATTTGCAACAACTGCTGTGTAGGTTTTTCTGAGTCTTGTATTGGCCAGAGCTGCAATGTTTGCATTCAGCGTTACCATTTCACTATGAAATCTTTCTCTGTCCCTTCCTCCTGAGCTTGTTTTTCCTAAATACACAGTACATTTTTTGAGCTATTTCTTTGGAATAAAAAGTTTCTGTATTTGTCAGTTGGAATAATCTCTTTTATTTTCCTAAAATAGTTTTCAACACAGCTGTTAATTGCAATATCTTCCTTACATATTACCACCATTTTTAGCTGTGTCAAATGAGGCTGTGTATGGGATCTCATAGGAGTGAGATGACTGGAATATATTGTGATTGTTGATGTGCTTATGCTGTTGAATTAAAAAAACATAGAAAGGTGTTTTCTGTAAAACTTCAGATTCTTTTTTCCTTTATGCTTTTAACATATTACTTTAGTCTGTTCAGGATAACAGAAGAAGGTATTCCTCCCAGAGCTTATCTCATTTCATATTACAAAGTATTTAATTTCTCATCCTTCAGCAATCTACAAATGTTTCTTATTAGTGCACCCTTCTGCAAAAAACTTAGTTATGTAGACATACAAAAGGGTTTTTTTTGTTACATGCTGACCATTGTTTTTTTCTGCAACGGATTTCAAGATGCTTTCCCTGTCATAGTGAAAGACCTCTAGGTACTTTGGTTCCCAGCACAAGAGACTTTATATATAGAAAAAAAAATCTATATCTAGATCTATATCTAGGGGTATGTGTATTTCAGTAAAGATGGACAATATTACCTCTTCTTTATAGACTGTAGGGAAAAAGCTGATAAATTTTATGAGAAACAAACTCTTTCTAAGGTCTAAACTTGACAGCTAAACTTTGATATTTGATATTCCTTACATATGCAAGGCCAGTGTCCCGAATCTGCCAGATGGGCTTGCTTTGGTGGTATCTCTTGGCGAAGACGAAAGAGCTTCTGGCAGCAGAAAGGCCTAGGCTGCGCAGGCTTTCAGCCCTGTGTTCCTCCAGTTTAATGGGGCTGTGTCGAGAAAAGGGCTAAAGAGATGATGCTGAAATTACCATGGAAAGAGTTTTGCTTTCAGTCGCTGAGATACATTTTCTGATGGGCTTCTTTTCTCCTAATCCAGTTTTCTTCACCACCATCGTAGGCTCAGTGCATGTGTGCTTTTTGCATACTAATATTCTGCAGGTTCCCCGGGGAATGTGTTGATTCTGGATAAGACTTTGCGATTAGTTTCCAGAGGAACCTGTAGCTGTTTGAACCGGCTTCTTGCCCCGTCAGCATCACCTAGTGTAGGGGTTGTGCGTGGAGTTGGTGACTGAGCTCCACTGACTCCACCTTCGCCTCCATTACACATTTTTAAACTATTTGCCCATGTATTTTTACTCCTCAAAATGTCACCAGCTAATTATCGGTTTTAAAGGGGTGTTAATATTCTTCATAAAAATGATGGCAAACAGCGCAACAGTATTTTTTTCCTGTTTAAATTCAAACATATATGAGGATTTGGCATATAAATGCCTTAAGAAGGCAAGATGAGGTTTCGACATGCAAAGTTAATGTTGCTCACTTCTACATGACATTCATGATGCTGATCTTTACTGTAGTACACGATCACCTGCTCCTTTCCCATTAAGTAAAATAAAGACATTTAAACTTGAGTGAGTCCATTTTTAGCTCTAACAACAATAGTTTCCTCTGTAGTTTAAAAAAATCACAGAGAGAGAGAATGAGAGAGAGAGAGAGAGAGAGAGATTATGCATTATCACTCTCACCGAGTACCATTTAGTCCTGCAGCTGACTATCGTCTCCTTTGGAGATACTGGAAGGGGACACACTCTGATCTTTCTGGCATTAAAGAATAAGCTTGGAATCTAAACCATGTATGCCAGTTAGATACCCAACAAGCATCAAAATGTAGTGGGGGTTGGGTGTTTGACTCCCTTCAGCTCCTTCTGAGAACACTGCTTGATGAATTCTGCCTAATACCCATAATTTCTGCCTAATGGGAATACTTCTTAGTTCAAGACTTTGCCCACCTTTTCTTTTTCTCCCTTGGCTCTTGATTTCTTTATCTCCAGTTTGTCTTTGGTCATGAAATGCAATTTTATTTCAAGCTACCTTATACCTGTGCCCTGCTCTGGCAAGTCCACAGATGCATTTTGGGCCAAATTCTGGTTGCCTTAGGTTTACAGTCAGCTGGATTTCTGGTGTGCAAGGCAAGTATGATTGTGTGTCCTCCGTGTACAGTCATGGAGATGATGAGCGGTTCTGATATGTTAGTACTAATCCCCAGATCACTGGATCTTCTCTACCAGAAGCTACAATGTGGAAATGGCACACTTGGACTGGAGCAGTACAAGTTCTGGCCCCAAGTCTCCGGTATATCAGTTGCTTTGCTGCGATACCTTTGGGCAAAGCTGTTTGACCATATCATAAACAACTTGCTTTAAGACTGGAGCACATACTGTTTACTGTATAATCCTATCTAAATGCTCCTTTTTTTTTCTAGAGTAAAGATTAAAGAACAGAATTACATTGGAACCGGTGAAGGCATGATCCATGCCCCCTTGATTATATGGAAACATTAAAATATCATCAGCATGTTAATTTTATCATCTGAACTGTATGAGATTTATTCATCTCTCTTATCTATTACATTAGTCTGTAAATACAATTTATTCTGATGGTGGGAATGTCAGACAGAGAGACCAAAAACATCTGGACTTCTTAATATGAAACAAATTTTCTAGGATGTATATTGTCACTTTAAAATTAATTCCCCTAATAAGGAGGCAGAAATCTCATAGCCTATTGATCTTTCAAAATAAGGCCCCAACTCTTTACTGGGATAAGACAGGTAGATCCTAGGAAGGTTCCCTGAGGATTTGTAGTTCACTTATCTTCTGTTACATTTTTGAATATCAAATACAATAGATTATTTCAGCATGCTAATATAAAATACACAGCAGCAGATAAAACCCAGCCATTGCAAACTAGAGGATTAATAAAAATCAATGAAAATTCCCCAAGAAAAACAACATATCTTAAACATTTTCCAAGTCTGAATTGGTGGATTTTCTTTCTAAACATGTAAAATCAATATTAATTAAAACCAACCATAAGGAAACCCTAGCCCACTGAAAGACAGTTTTCATTTAAAAAATATATTGTATTACCCAGGCTAGATTATCGCAGCACCCTTTCAGACACGGAGCAGAGGCAGTAACGTTTCTCCTCCCTCTTCATTTTTGTGTAAGCTTGAACTGGGAAGCGCGTGGAAGTGGCGAGACGTACCTGCAGCTCGGTGCCTGCCCGACCCTCTCCCAGTCCAATTTTACTTGGAGCACCGAGAAAGAAAGCAGACGAGCGCTCTCTAATTCCAAATCTCTTCCAGACTGCTCCAGGACGGCTGCATTTATACGCAAAAAGTTCCGGACTAGCCCACAGCAATAACTTGATAATTGTTCTGGGAAGACTCTCAGCAGAGCTATCTTATGCACAAGTAAACAGGCATCTGTAAGATTAAGAATTATATGCCAGGGCTTTGACACGACCATCAGTTATGCCAGATGCAAATAATTTATTCTTTGTCAGTTCAAATATACAATCTTGTGTGGATAGCTTAAATTTATACTGGCACCAAAATACGGCGAGCGATATTATTTAAGTGTGGCGTTGAAGCCACAGATATGCATCTCTGGTGACCCAAAAAGTGGAAGAAGAATATTAGTTATATTTTCTGAGAGTAACTCATCATTGTTATGTAATAATAGCTGATGTCATAATAGCTGATGTAATAACTTGGCACTGTTGTGCAAGAATATAACATCAGCTATTAGGGGCTCTAGCCTGCCCTCACAGACACCATACTCAGGCATCTGCAGGTGCCATTGCTCTCACTGTGATTTGGCCTCATAACAGCCAAACGTTAGCAAGGGGGATTGACTACTGTGTTTTTATTGCTGCACCATATTTCTTTAACTGTCAGAATACTCACATTGCACATAACTGCAAAGAAGGGCAGTGTGCTTTTCTTAAAAGTGCCTGGTGAAACACTGACTTTGGCTATTCCTTTTCCTGGGTAATGGACCCTTTCCCACCCTCAAAATTTCACTTAATTCTGTTGCGCGATGGAGCTAAAAAATGTCCTCTTTTATTTTGACTTTCCTTATTTCATTTTGGGGTTTTAGCAGCTGAAAATGCTGTCTTACTTCCATTTTAGCTTTTGCATATTGGGGGACCTGAAGTGGCCTGTGACATTTAATATAAAATCGTAAAACATTCAGTTGAGACTTTCCAAAGAAGAGAAAAGCACATATAGGAAAAGCACGAGGGCGGCTGCTATTGCAGAACTTCACTTTTGACAGGATGAGGCTGCGTGAGACACTCAGTTTGCTAAGAAGCTGCTCAGGCTTTACCTTTGCAAAACAGGAAAAAAATACAGATTCAGTTCAGTGAGGATGAATCCAAACACTTAACTTTGTGCACAGAGAGTAGTCCGGCGTATAAAGTTACATGAGAGTCTAAGTATTTTCAAGATTAAGGCCTTTAGCTTTAAATAGTATCTTAAACATTTAGTTCATGTTTGGTGAGACTGTCAAATTATTTGTTCCTGCACCGTTGGCTGAAAATTCTGCTCATTTTATAGGACTGAGCTTACATGGATTTACTGGACAACAGAATAAGTGAAATTTAAGACACGCATCTTAAGCTGAGTTCATAACAGCCCACATTTCCAATAACAAAACTAGCGGTGACAGTGATATATGGCTTTTTTTATGAGACCTGATAACTGATGGATATGTGATCTTATAAATGCTTAGACAAACTAATGCACATAATTATATTTTCCATTTGAAGTCTATTGCTAGGCATTCTAATACAATATCATTAGTCGAAATGGCCACAATGATACAGCTTGGGCAGTTTGTCACAGTAATTACAGAGTGATTATTTTTGACTGGAATAAAGATTTCAGTTTTAGTATGGTAGAAAGCATAATCACAAATTAGAAACAGTCTCAGAATAAAAAAATGTCAGGGATAGGGACTTTAAATATGGATTATAGTGTAATTCTAAAACAATTTCTTTAAAAAGTGTACTCATTTGGCAGAATGTGTGATTTCTTTCAGGTTTATACCAAGTTCCTGCCCAAAAGGATGACACTTACCTAATTAACAGTTCCATTGTTTAAGAATTTTATAAAAGGGAAAATTTGGGCATGGTAAGCAAGGTTTATGTTATAATTTACATAACTGCTAAAATAGGCTTTCTTTCTTCAATCGACAAAAAAATAGATCATTTGTCTTCACTGTTTTCGGGATGGTTGATTAAAGTAGACAGTGTCCTAACATCTGTATTGAAAACTATATTAATCAATTGATTAATCACGAGACATTAATCAAAATCTTCCTTAAGTGTTTTAGTTTTGGAGCAGCTCTTAGTATTTTCTATCAGATTCCTTTTAAGGTGTCCATTATAAAGATTAAATTTGGGTGGTAAATATTGAGGGGCTGAGGCACATGTGGCTTTCCACTTGAAGGTCACAGCCATTGCTCATTAGTGTTACTTTTAATGGGATAAGAAGCAAAAGTTTTTAATATGTGACTACATCAATTAATCAAATACACATTTGATTTCCTTTCCAGTAAGCAGTCCATATTTTCTGCGTGTACAAAGAAATTTGTGGTGTTCTACAGCCGCGGGTACTTCAGGCTACGCTGAAGAACAGTCCATGTATTTAAGGCATTTAAAGTGTACGTATGGACATAATGAACTGATGCACTGACTATAATAAAATAAGTTATTCTCTGCTATATTTAAATATTCTACTTTACAAAAAAATCCATTTAAAGGAGTCCTGGTCAGCTTTCATTAAGGCTATAATTAAACAATCTCACTTACCCTCTCCAATGAATGTAAAACTTCAGATTACTGGGCATGAAGTGTTTTAGAATGAAAGAAGTTATTCTGAGTATTTAGTTGATTCAAGTGAACCGTAGAGGACCTATGCAACGAAGCTGATCATCTGAGAATTTCATTCTGTTTGTTTTTCCTCTGTTCCTGTTTGTTTTTCCAGCCTGAAACATTAAATACCGGTACTCAAGTAAATGTATTTTGTGAAGCATCAATTACAGTACAAAAGAAAACCACTGATTACACATCTCTTCATGTGCATAAAAATGTTTCTTCATCTTGCAATCCCTCTGTAAGTGATTCTTTAAGAAAGATTTACTAAATCCTCTCTGTGGCTGTTTGTCTGATAGATTGGAAATACCTTCTTTCTAATATACGCTTTTCAAAAAAAAAAAAAAAAGAAAAGAAAGAAAAACAAAAGAAACACCCTCAAACCAACCATTTATTATTTGTATTTGTTTGGAATTAAAAGTACACCAAAAAGAAAAGTGCATCTGGCATTCCAATCACCTTTGGCAAAAGTTTAAAGAAACAGCAAATCAAAGCATAGCAAATTAAATCCTGCAGCCACTTCCCCTGTGCCTGAAGAAGCTGCCTTAAAACCATGAACCACGTTCTAAGTAGTGCTGGTTTCGTTTCTGGACATAGATTACTGCCTCCGAATTTTACAGCGCTCATAATAATCCATTTTTAAAGGTGATGCCTTCAAGCTGATTGAAGCACGCTCCCTGGGAAACCCTTGTCCAGCCGAGGTGGGACGGCCGGGGAACGCCCCGGCCGCAGATGCGTAGAGCTGCTGATGCCTCTGCTGAAGCCAAGGGCTCCTGCTCTGCACTACCTGCCTATCATCGTCTCATTCTTCAAAGCTCCTTTGATGTGGGTTTACTAGTTGCTATATGTCGCAATGGAGTTATTGAGTACTGAGAGCCATGAAAATGCCCAGGAAATTTTGCACGCTTTTAAAAACGATACTGGACTACTTGTCGCATAAGTATGGGAAAAAGAAACATATGTCTTAAAGTCTTGAAATAATCAACAATACATATTTGGAAATAAAATAAAATCTATGCCTGTGCTGTTCTTCCACAGCTGAGTTCTGTTTTCATTTTGCTATTGATGGTGAAGGTTGGTTGCCTTCAGCAGGAAAGGAAATGCAATCTGCATAATTCCCATTAGTTCTTCATCGTGCAAATATATGCTGATAATAATTCTGTATTGGGTTAGTTTGTGGCTAATCGTCTTTATACTTAGCAGCAGGTGCTGTGGCAGCACTGGAAAAAGTATCATGCATTTTAGAAATTACTGCTGTACAATTTATCTATAATGCACCTTTCTTTTTAATAAAATTATCTTCAACAGTTCATCAATTCAGCTCATGGAGAACACTACTGTGATATTGGCGTGTAGGCTTTATCACTATTTTATTACCAAATGCCACTGATGTATTTTTTTCTTTTTTAATGGGAACATGGACCAGAGAAAAGAGCTGTTGAAATATGTGAATAGAGTCAGTTAGCACCTAGAGGCTGTTCTACATTTTAGATTATGAAGAAGATATAAATGAAACATTTTCAGACCACTCCGAGTGTAAGTTTGGGAAATAAGTTTGCCATTTAAAGCCAGTATGGTGTGGTTAGAAGGTGAGCGTAGGCTTATAGGAGACGGACCTGCTCATTAAGTGCCCTTGGTTGTGAGAATTCTGAAAAGGGAAGATTAGAGGAATTGTAGAAAGTCTCTTCAAAAGAAAGTGGTGCAGTTTAATGAAGTCACAGAGGCTATATGATTTTTTTTGACATAGTCTTACCGGTGCCTGCAATAACTACACTGAAAAAAAAAAACCTCTTGAACCATTGCCAAAAAAATTGAAATTTCAGCGGTTGCCTGAAACGTGACTAATATTTTTCTTCCTAATATGCATTCTGCCGTCACTTCTCCCCAGCTTTCTTCCCTAGGAAGAAGGTAAGAGACAGTTCAAACTCGTACTTAACTGAGGAGAAGCACATCTAACAGTAGAAAAAAAATCAAAGAAAAGAAAATAAAAGTATGAGGAGTGAATAGGAAAGTCTGGATAAAAAAAACTTAAAGAGACTAGAAAATGCAAGTACAGAACAAAATTGAAATAATAGTCAAAGGAAAATAGCCGAAGAATTTTTATAATGAAAAAAAAAGATGTTGGCTAGAAATGAAGAAGGAAAAAGAATACAGAAAAGCAAAAGTATCCAAAAAAGATAAAGCAAAAAGAGAGGAAAATGAAGAAAAAATTTCAAGAGAATGAAGCAATGAGCTCAGTATGTGTGTTAATTATTTTAAGGACAGTTATCTGCAAAATGTTTTAGTAAAATTTAGTACCTAATTAGTTTCCATTTATAATGATTAGAGATGGACAAATCCAGTTAAGAGCAGGAGAATTTGCCAAAAAAAACCCTCAAAGTGAAAAATCCCAGAAAAAAATTGTTTGATCTTAATCATTGTGAGTTGAAAACGTCAGTTTTCTTTTTTTTAACTTAGACTGAAAAACTGTAAGCCAAAAGTAGATAAAAATGATGTTTTTAGTGAATTTCCAATGAAAATAAAATTACATAGGAAAGTGAAATTGACTGAGTAATCTTAATCTTGCTTAAAATGGTTTTCCACACAAAAAGTAATGGAAAATTGTAACTAGTCATAACAGTTAGGTATATTTACATATAATTTGGTTTGTGAGATGCTATTAGTTGATACCAGTGGCAGGTAGGTTCTTGCCATTTCTGAAAAAAAAACTCAGCCAGGTAATTTTGATACTAAAAATAGATATAGACACCTAAGGTTTGACTCTGCAATTTTAAAATGTAAATTTTTATATAAACTATAATTAAAATGGAACCAGTTTTGTATGAAATGTTCCAGATTTTCTCTGAAGATAGAAACAATATATAAAATTGAATTGCATGTCACCCAAAATTTTGTCTTGAGTTGAAATTTCATCTTACCATACATCATATATATTATGTCTATGTCTTTTTTGAATTTAGCATCGCTTAAAACTTTTCAGAGGATCACATTGCTTTTAAAATATTTGTGCTGTGTGTATTTGCAGAAAGGTGATAAACCTGTTTTTTTACTTCACTTTAGATAATTTTGCGTTTGGTAGGAGCAATAAGGGTTGATTTTTTTTTTTGTTAGTCCTTTGTACAGAAACAGGTAGTATGTTAGTGTTGAGAGACTATATTCCACTACTGGTTGCCTGTAGCTTGTAATGTCTGTCTCTATGTGAACATTTCAGAATTTTTTTTTGCTCTTCTGGTGGTAAAGATATGTTCTTCGAAGTGAGGGAGAAGTGTTAATTTTGGCTTTCATATATTTTTCTGCTCCGAAGAGGAATGGGGTCTCTATACACAAAAGTACAGTGACAGTTTCTATGAATAATGTTAGTCTCCTTGGCAATGCCCGAAAAGAGAGGGAGAGAAGAGAGAGAAGTCATAAAATACGGATTTTACTGCTAATTGGGGCATTTTTCAAATGCTGAATACTTTTTAAATGACTAAAGACAAAATCGCTTCTTCTGATTTCTTTCCCTCACTCCCCTCTTTTGAGCCATAGGTGGATTTTAGTCATGTGTGTTGAAAGGGCAGAAGTATATGCATTCAAGAAACATCCTTATTTAAAAACCGAGAGAGGACTGGTATCAGTGTATCAGATAAACAGGTGTGTGGGCAGTAAAGTCCAAAATCCTTCCACCATTTACCTGCCTACGGGCTGCAGACCCCTCCCAAAGTGAAAGGAAAAGTCAGGATCTGCGAAGGAGAACAGCTTTCCCAGGACTCTGTTAAAAGGTTATAGATATAATATTTAAATCTTTTTTTTCCAGGGAACGGAAATAATACGGGATGTTTGTGGCCGAGCTGGAAAAACTCAGCGTAGACTATAATTAATTTCATACAGCTAATTTAAGTCTCTGCCTTAGTTCAGTTGTAAGTGAATACAGCATTATTGACACATCTCTGAGAAATATGTTTGTAAAATTATACGGTGACTTTTTCCATGTATTTGTCCAGCTGCATTTTTCCATATGTTGCAAGTAATGCAAATAGAAAACGTGCTGTTTGCTTTGGCGACAAGGTGGCTTGATAGACCAGGCATCATCAGGCCTGAATTCTGGTGTTAGCTTTGATTTCTGGACATGAATTTCTGAAAGTGTTTCAACATTTGAGTAAAAGCAGATGCGGGCTGGGGCAGAAGGGCGACGCCAGGGGTTGCTTTCCCAGAGCGAGGAGAAAGGACCCCGAGCGCCCCACGGATTCGAGGTCAGCAGGGGGAACTCCTGGGCCTGTAATGCCCACCGGAGGGAAACTAGCTTGGAAAACTAGCCCAAATTTAACCATGAAGCGAGGAGAGTAATAAAAAGCACCTCCATATAGAAGAAAGCCCTGGGACATAAATTACCAGCTACCCCACAGACACGTAATGGGAATAGAAGGCATTATGGATTAATGTGGGTAAGTAATAGGCAATAACAGAGGAGGTGGAGCCGCTGTTGTAAAGTATTGATAGGCTTGCTGACGTTTTGTGGGGTAGGTTGTACGACTGGAATGTTAAAATCAATTGTTATTACTTGTTTCATAAAAGGGAATGGGATGAGGAAAAAAAATAAACAGATGTGGATGAAATAGGAAAGTTTATTTTCTGCTAGACAGCGTCTGTTTAAACTGAACATTTTCTTATTTCCAGGTGACTTATATTCGAGAGCCGTAAGGGAACCAGGTGACGAACTCTATGAGCTACTATTGTTGTTTTTTAACATGTCTTGGAAATTGTATTTCGTATGATTTTCAGTGCAGTCAAATAGAGCAAGGGAACACGTCTCAGGGCAAACAACAGAGAAGGGGGTTTTGTCCTGGCTCGTGGGGACACAGAGGTCATCTTAGATACCTGCTCAATGGCTAGTCCGACAGGAGCTGTCAGTGTCTCCTGGGCCCAGGAAGTCTTAATGCCATCCCAGGGTTACCAGAAGGGACCATCCACCAGCGACCACGATCACTGCTAGAAAGGCTTCAAGGGTGCTTCCAGTGTCTGCACTTCAAAATCAATGGGAATTAACTGGCAAGAGCTCATAGGATGGCTACATGTGAAGTTTAAGCAAGTCAGCCTCCATTTTATTGACTTTTTTTTTAGGTGACCTGACTCTTTTATGAGATATGCTGGAATGGAAAGATACTGGCCACTCTTCGGTGGTTTCGTTTGCTTTTTAGCTTTACAGATGAAAGTTTAATAAAATGTAGTACTTGGAAGTTGAAGTTGGGCCACCTTAGCCTGCAGTACAACTCAGCTTTCCAGCAGAAAGGGTAGCTAAATTCTGAATCAAATTACTGGGAGGTAGTGGACTAGCCTTTCCTTCACATCTTTCATGAAAGCTTAGTTATTTTTTTTAAATTTTAGTCCAACTTCTGCAAAACACGCTAAGGTTGACATTTGCAGAAGGCTGGTTGCCCTTTCTGACCTGAGGAGCAGATAATCATCACATGTGCATTAAATGTAATAGAGTACTGCAAAACCCTTTGCTACTCTTCACCAGTATTAAATACTGAAACGTGGGCTGGTCTGTCCCAAACAGCATAAAAGTGTAGCTGGAACAGCCTAGAAAAAGGTCAATGAAATCAGTTGCTTTGGAGATGACTCCACACCATAAGGCAGCTGCTGGACCCAATTGGATGTTTAAATAATCTAGTGACTGAGCAATGGGTGCAGGCCAAAGTCTTATGCGGATGGAAGCTAAAACCATCTCACGCCTCTTATATCCCCATTGTATTTTAAACTGGAATTTTTACTGTAACATCCACAAGTATTTTCTTGTAGGCTATGGCATCTCTTCTGAGTTAGGAATGGACTATTTTATAGAGATGTATTTACAGAATGGGTACTATATTAAAACTCCAAATAAAGTGTAATTACGACAAATGTTTTGTAGAGTGAATATTTATTTCATCTTGAAGTGTGTGGTATACAGATGCCAAAGGAGAGAAATCTAGGAATGGAGCGTGGAAAAAACAGACCACAATTATATGAAACAGAACAAAAATCTGAATATTCTTAAAAATGAACCTAGTTATAAAACAGAGTTTATGCTGATATTTGTTTATATATGGTATAATTTACCAGATTAGTGCAAATAGGGGATTAGGAAGTTAAAGAAATGAGGGGCTGTCACTTGAAGCCAGCTTAAACGAATGAAAGCATTTTAGTGTAGGGGGGAAAAAAAGAAAGATAGGAAAAAAAAAGATATGTTTCTACATTTGTGGACTATTTCTGCCTGGAGTATCTTTTTAAAGCCAAATTATCAAACCTTATAAATGAAGACTGCAAATGAAAAAAAAAAAGAATGCAACTTTAATGGCACTGCAAATGTCAGAGGGATGATAGAGCTACCGCATTTGTTATCACCGCTCTCCGACTGCTCTTCTTTATTGGCATGTGTGCCTCGATTGTTCAAACTAGACAATGTCTGAGCAGTGATGTCATATTTTTGTTATTGCAAAAAGCCTACATTTGACCTTTCTTTGTAACTGTGACACTAGTTGAGTTCTGCTTTAGTTCGTGGCAATTTACTAAATCCTTTGAGAGTTCACTAGTTAATTATTGCCAAGTGAATTTTTAATTTGCTTCTATGATTACAGTGGTGAATACAGTCATTAGTGGGAAATTTATTTTAGAAATTGGCACTAGAGGGAGCTAAGTAATTGTATCATTTATGTATCTAGGAAGGGAAAAAGAACATTCATTAAAAACTTGCTTTTTTCTGAACCTGCTGATTTTACAAATATGGCAGCTATGCCTCAGCAAATTATAAGTGATAATGAATTAGTTAATTTTCCTTACTGAAAACTGCTATGCTAAGATTATTAAATTACTGTATTTCTGTTTAGTGAAACTAGCTACCAGCCAGTAAATTAGGATTTCTAGGACTCTTTTGGGAGGGGGGATTTTTTGGTGACTGTTACCCTTCTTTGTCTTTATTTTGGTCTTAACAGAATTAAAACGCTCAACCTTCCCGAAGTGTACGTTTGTTCCTCAGCCCGTCGCGGGATGGACGGCCCCGTCGAGCGCGGCAGCTCCAGGAGAGGAGCGAGCGGCGGCGCCGGCGGTGCCGGTCGCGGAGCCTTTCCGGGCCGTCTCGGATTATCCGACGGCTCCGCGGCTCCTCCGGAAGCTGCCCACCTTCTCGCCCTACCTGGGTCCTTTCTGAATCACTTCTCATGTCCAGTTTTCTAGACTTCTAAAAGGGAGCAACCCCCCCAACTGTTTGGGTTGTCCCCAAACACTGGCCTTTACATTGGCTATACATATGTTAAAATACCTCCGTGAGGCCGCTGCGGGAGTTGTCCGTCTCCAAGAGCTGGCGCTTCCCTTCTTTGCAGAGGTCAATCTGAACGTGGCATCAGCGCAGCAAGCAGAAAGTAGTGCAGACGGCTAATTAAAATAAATAAAAACTCTTGAGTCCGAGATGTGGCAACTGGCCTGAATATTCTTTGATAACAGAGAGTAACATCTGGCCTTATTTTGAAATATCATTCGCCATAATTTCTGACACAGAGAAGCTTGCTGATCCTCCATCTCTTTAATTGTTTTCACCAGCTTTTTTTTCCTGCAGCCTTATCGTTCGGCACCACCACCTGGATGCAGTATTTGTTACCCCTGCTGAGCCAACCTGCCCGTGGCAGAGGTGAGGTTGTGCCCTTGCTTTTAAGATAGCTGCTTTACCCACAGTGTTTGTCTGCTCTGAGGCTTGAGATTAGTGTTCTGCTGGGATTTGATGTAATGATGTGTCCTCCTTTAGCTGCCCATAGAGGTAAGTGTAATTGTGGTCATAAATGAGGATAGCATTGCTCTTTATGCTGGAAAATTAAGCACCTGCAGTGCTTAATGGATGTTTGCTATTCTTTTTGTCACTTATGAAATCTGGGTTCCTTGTATATGCTGTGAATAATTTTGCCAAGTTATTTCTTTAAGTTTGTTGTCTCTGTGCATAACACTTCCTTGAAGTAGTTGTGTGAACTGATCCTGCAGTTGTCTAGAGGGCACCTTACTGTGCTTTGCAAGTTGCTTTTCCGGTATAAACTCCTCTGGAAAGTAAACAGCACATTCCATGACTTTGACATTAGATGTGCTGTTCAACAGTTTATATAAATATAAGTAATGATGTCACCCATGCTTGGTAATCTTTTCATCCCATGTGTGCATATAGGCCATTGGGCAAATGATGTGAAGTCCTGTCGTTTTGGGTATGTTTCCCTGATGACTTTACTTGTGCTTGGCTCGGACAAGACCTCTTGCCTTGCACTTCCCACATGTGAGCTGCGGACTAGATTTCGCCGTCTGATGCTGTTGTACAGTAACTGGTGCCCAGAACCCATACTGCTTCTTTAGATTCTTAATAAATGGGTCAATGCTAGTAAGCAGCAAGCTATTTCAGGCACACTTCTGGCTTTTCAAGCATCCACAAGTTGTGAATTTATAGTGGAGTAAAATTCATTTCAGAAATGGTAGTGCTCAAATCGTCCTTACCATCTACAAAAATATTTCTGTTAACTCCTTTGCCGTGGAGGTCAGAGACTGTGGACAACAGGAGCAACCTGTAGACACTGGCAGACGCTGTGGGTGTGTTTTGTTGGGTGGGTTTATTTTTGTAAAGGAAGAATATTGTCCTTTTCCAATTTCTCTGCCGTATCAACTGGTCTGGCAAAACTTTGCAGTTCTGCTACAGTGTATGCACTGCTAGGAAAATTGTTGTTATTTCCTGGTATTGATCAGGAGCGTAGGAAAGGGTTGGAGGAGGTTATATGCACTTGACACAGCAAGGGCAGAGTGTGTACTTCATAGTCCATGCAGTTGTTGCACACAACTCCAAATAAGGTAGACCAAATTTCTTACAATGCAGAGACAGGAAACCAGTAAAAAAAGCTGGCTGGGATGGGTGGACTGCCAGCAGGAAGAAAATAAGCAGCAAGAAGGACTATGCATGTGCCTGCTCTTTAAAGAGAATACTAATGCAGGGAAAAATCTGGAGATCAGATTGTATTTTTGGCACACTGATGGTATGTAGAGGGCAAGGTTAAATTCCTGTAGTTTGCATAAAGGAAGGTAAAACCAGGTTTCTTTCATAAGAGATGTAGGCTTTACAAAATTTCTGCAGGAAAGAAAAGGGTAATATCATA
This sequence comes from Struthio camelus, assembly GCF_040807025.1. Classification (NCBI taxonomy): domain Eukaryota; kingdom Metazoa; phylum Chordata; class Aves; order Struthioniformes; family Struthionidae; genus Struthio; species Struthio camelus. Next base: position 42,966,879 of record NC_090947.1, on the reverse strand, counting down.
GAAGACAGCGGAGGAGGCAGTGATGATGGTGGGTTCTGGAGAAGACACAGCAGGAGAAACTAAAGCTGCAAAAGCAAGCCACCATCTTCCCATTTATGATGGGCTTGCACTACTATAGTGGCTACAAGTAATCAAACTGATCATTAATGCTCTCTTCTGGCGCTCTATTGAAACTACTATTTCTTATTCAATCAAGTTAATGACAATACCGATAGATCAGGATTGTTTACTGGCACTCATCCACCCGTTTGAATCCCTCTCTTGTGTTTTGAAATAGGGAGTGTACTTTATATTTTATTTCTCTGGCACTCAGCAAAATGGAGGCCTGGGTCAAAGACTGGCGCCCCAAGGCTTTGCAGACAAGTTATAATCCATGAAATATTAAATGTGTTCAAAAATAACTAAATCTCTCTCTACATATAAACATTACTGTATAAATATTACTTGAGATCTGCAGAGGTCCCTTCCAACCTCAACCATTCTGTGAGACGGGCCATGAAACAGGGACACCTTTCCTATGGACTCCCCGCAGTGCAGTGCTCTTCTCTTTTCAGGCATCTGTCAGTGACTGAATTTTCATAAAAATATTACTTTTTATTAGCAATAAAAGCATTTTAACATAGCATCACAAATTCATTGTCATGTTGTAGATTGATCCTCCTCCCTCCCACCTGGAGGGGGCTCAAGCTACCTGTAGACACTGGCAGACACTGTTGGTGTGTTTTATTGGGTCGGTTTATTTTTATTTTTTCCTATTTACATTTTAAAGTGTGATTGTTTGTGTGTTTGGTTTTTTTTTTTTCTTTAGCGATGGGAGGTCCAGAGATTTATTTGGTGATTTATTTATTTGTCCTTTCCTGTCCTGTCTAAAATGTAAGCTTAGATGCTGGGGCACAAGATGGCAGCATAAGGAAAATTTGCTAATGTTAGAAACAGTTGAGTTGTTTAAACTGCAAACATGTGGGAGTCCTGGTTATGTTTTTAAAATGATTTAAGCAGATTTAATAAGATTTATTAAAAATTGTTACTAATGTAATCTATCATTTGATCATCTTAAAAATCACCTCCCTCCTTCAAAGCTTCAATGAAATAATAAAAATTCTCTTTCTTAGCTCAAACCTCTTTATTAATATACTTTTTCCTTTCATCATTTTTCTCTAGGTTGGTTATTTTCCTCGTGAGTAGAAGGAACAGTGAGACTTAGTCTTAGTCCTTATAGTGCAGTTACCCAATAGCTTGGTTTTATCATGAAGTGTACTCTGTCTGTACACCCCTTTATTGGGTATGTGTCAGGGGAGAGCATGCTGTTTCAGATGGCAAGCTAAGTTATGCAAGGACTTCTGTGTGTCCTTACACTTAATTTGGAAATGCTAGCCTATGACTTCATTACATGAGACACTACACCCTTTGGCAGAGCCCTTGGCGTGACGGGGCAAGAAACTGCAGCTCTCTAGAACCAAAAATAAGAAAAGTTCACAGCTGGTTTTACTCTCAATATAGCTCTGATTGTGCTACCTCAGCAGGCATTAGAAAACCCTCAGCTGAGGTTTACACCTTCATCTCCCCAACGTGCTTTCTTGAGTATGTTCTTACGATTTACATACTACTTAGGACTAGTTCATGACATCTTTGGTATTTGTTATTCTAAGCTTTGGAGAAATGTTGCTCTATATTGTCGTTTAACTCGAGAGTCTGTGCTCAAAGAGGTCTTTATGGGTATGCTAATGTGGAGAGGATGGCAGCAGTGCTCGCCCTAAGCTAAATTACAAGGTGCTCTGTTCTCGTGGAAATTGCTCTGCATCAACTAAGCTTTCCAGAGCTAACCAACAAGCTCCTAGTGATCATAAAGGAGTTTGAGGTCTTTGGAAAACGTGTGCTGGCTTTATATGTGCTGAGGTTCGTGATGCACATCCATGCGGCTGTGGCAGCAACAAGCTATGTACAAGCCAGACGTAAAAATTCTGTGTTACCTTTGGTTTTACTACATAGCCAGCCAGTGACTACCAAGGATGGCTCCAAAAATAAATACTGTGGTGGCTGCAGAGACGGCTTCGTGTACGAACGTGAGCTGCCAAAAGTCATGGCTATAAAGGCTTTAAAATTGTTGTAAGCCAATTGTGACACTGGAAGGTGTTGCTATTAGTTTGTACTGTTTGTGAGAGTTTTATAGAACATATCACAGGATAACACAGCTCTTTATTATAAGCTCACTCAAAGCTCTTTCTGCTTCATTTCCCCTGGATTCTTAGCTATGATATAAACTATAGTACTTTACTATGCCTTTGAACACCTCCAATATCTGGCTACTGGCTTATTAGGCTGTAGTTCGCTCCAAATATATTCTAGGAATTAAAAAAAAAAAAAAAAGTGATCTGAGTTCACCCTAGTTGATGTAAGTACCTCGGCATTTCTAATACCATCTTCTGCAGACAGAAGCAATCCCATCGAAAAAACAGTCTTGGGGTATTTTGGAGCATATTTTAATTCAGAATGTTGCCTTTTGGTTTACCAAAGAAACCATGCTGCTAAAAAAATTGGCCATGCAGTAATGGAGAGGCTGAAGGCCAGATAGTTGTTTATATACTTTGCTATGAAATTCTAGATAATTTCATCTGTTTATCTATCTATATCTCCCCAGTTGCCCACATAAGAAGAGGGAGGGTTGCACTAGTGTTTTGATGCATCACTGGGGCTTTTATTGTCTTCTTTTCATTCACCTAAGGAATGTTGTTTTTTTTCTGAGTAGGAAATGAGTTTTGGGGAGCAAAAAAAAAATTGTTTTCTTCTCCTGATTATATATTCATCAAATATCGTGTCATTTGGTGTCTATTAAAACTTCAGAGCTACCAGATGAACCTTCATTCTGACTAATGTAAAAGAGTAGATTTATGGCTCTCATAATGTGGCCAAAATGTGACTTGAGCCTATTATAAAGACTCAAGAACTCAGAACTCGGAAGGATGATCTAATTCACAGACAGCAGGCTTTCTCACTCCTGGTCTATGCCTGCTTCCTCCACATGAACTTTCAAACAAACAAATAAAAACTAAAACCCATGCCTTGCATTGGAGAATCCCTTCCATTTTTTTAGACTCTTTCCCACTTTGTCCCAGTACAGGCTGCCCAGCAGCTCTGGTTGGGTTCAGCTATCCATATGCCTTTCAAAGAAACTGAGGCTAATGACAGAGATGAATATGTTGATCCCAGACAAACTTTGATTAAAAGAATGGCTTAATTTGAACAGTAGCCATATGTTATAATCTGCACATATAAATTGCAATAAAATGATCTAGGCACATACGTAGTTCAGGTAGGAGGTTTCTACTTGCCTAGCCGATGTAACGTGTCTGGTCACTGCGATCAGGTAGTTTGCTGCTTGCAGGAACACGTATCTCCTCTCCTTCGTGTCACTTTTATACACCAGATTTTTTTTTGTTTTTCGTGATCCCCTCTGTTGTTACAAAGGAGAAGTATTTGCCCAGTGCCCTTTCCTTTGGTCTTTGCCATAAAAGGTCACAGGGCAAATCATAACCCGAGAGAACTTCACAAGTGAACAGAGGCATCTGCTTTGTTCTTCGTGGAGCAGGCCATTGTGGTCTTTTTCTTTCTTTCCTGATGATTATACCTGTTAAAATGAGTATCTGACAATGTTCTTTAGCGGGAATGTATAATACTGCTGGTATCTGAACATGTTCTGACTTACAGAAGATATACTCAGTAAAACTTTTTTTTAACCTTCGAGGCATAAACTGGGCACTAGCTATAGACTTAGTTGGATATCAGTGGTATGACCAGTGAAGAAACATTAACAACGGCCTGTCTCACCTTCAGAGCTGGGAATATGCTGTGGGTGTTAGTATTTACGCTTCCCGTGCTACCAGTTTCCTCTCTGTTTATCTATATGTTCATCCATACATATGTACACATATATGTGTGTATATACACACGTATATAGATGACTTCTTCCCTCAGATCTAAATTATGGCAGTTCCTACAAAGACTAATGAAAGCAGAATAAAAAATACTTGATGAATTGATATAACCACCTCGTGGAGTTTAAAAGAGATGAACCAATTCTTTAAGCTCAGAGAAGGCCTGAGTGGTTGTGAACAGTCATTATAACGTAAATCAAGCTGGATTTCAGTAGACTTTGGAATTTAGTTTAGTTCAGCTAATGTAAAGAATGAATTCACTTCAACTGATCTGTATTTTTCCCACTTTAGGATGTGTTGAAATACCTGGCTGACTTGCTATTTCTTGTACAGCTGAAAAGACTCATGCAAGTGTCTCAGTTCTTAATAACAGTTGCTCTCAAAATATTAAGAGATCAGACCTTCTTTTGAAATATTTTGTTATTTCATTTTTATTCCCCGTCCTACAATTTGCTGATTTAAGGAAGAGTAAATAGTGATGTCTGGAGACTTTGTCCCTCACTGGGACTTGGGTTTGTGCAAATATGTTCCCCTTTAGCTTCCTTGAGCAGTGCAGATCTCAGCTCAGGATGCCATCGTTGTCCCTTCTGGACAAATGCTCGTGGCAATCTCCTCCCTGCCGATCTAGCAGCCTTCAGACAAGAGTGCTGCTGCCAAATTGCTGCAAGCCAGCCTTCCTTCGTCTCTCTTTCTTAGGGAAAATAAAAATCTTATTTCAGCTGAAGATCTTCTTCAGAAAATGACATTGTTAGTTCAACAGATTCTGTTTAACATCGCTTAAATAGCTGCCCTGCCCCTCTCTTCACATGAAGTATCCACGTTCTTCTTCCAGCTGTGCAAAATGGACACATGGGCCAGCTCCCTGCTCAGATAAGACAATTAATAATAATTGTGATTTATTTTCATTGTTTCGTGAAATATACCCTGATCACAAATCCTTTTAATATAAACAAGAGAAGGGCCTACAACTTAAAAATGCTTAATTAAGAAGTTATTTATGTTCGATAGATCACTGAACGTGCTGGTAGCTCTTTCAACTAGTACAGAAGAACTTGTACCTTCACATGAACAAAAAGAGCTGCTGCCCAGCAATGAACAACAGATGAACTAATGTTAGGAGATGTTGCCTGTGCTGGTGTCTGAGGCTGCCTCCCGCACTCCTTCCCCACCCGCTTGGGGGACAGCCCCACCATGCAGCCACCCGAGATGGGACATCCCGGTGAGTGAGACGGCGTGCCACGTTGTGCAAGCTGCCCCTGAGCTGGTGCCAAGCCCATTTCATCAAACATCTGTGCTGGTACAACTCTCATATTACTGGTTTGGTGTACCCAGTATATGTGACTGCCAAGACTGTGGTGTAGTCATAGCAGTTAAGGTCTTCTGTGCGCATGCATGGAAAGCTTCATCCCAAGGTCTCATGTGCAAGAGGTCAGAGATGTTCCTTTCCGATATATACTGTGGGAAATGCACCATGATCAGAACAACCGCTTCTTCTATATTGGTAGAATAGTAATCTGCTCAAGTAATCAACAAAAGCTTTAACCAGTAGATTAATCATAGTTTATCTTATCTTCAAACTTCAGGGAGAAATGCGTTGTTAAGGCAGCTATATATATAAGTATATACGTTGGTATCAGCCTCCATTAACAGAGCAGCTAATTAGTGCTGGGATGAACTCCAGATTTCACATTGGAAATTGTAAAATATCTAAAACTTGAACATGAGCTAGTTGATGAATATAGTTCAGCTTAAAGCAGGAGACTTAAACAATGTTCCTTCTGGTAACTAAATGTACTATCTGTTCACAAAATTTGCCTAGGAAGTCCCCTTGCCACACGTCTCAGTGAAAAGCTGAGTGTGTGGCTTTTTTTTTTTTTGGCTATTTTTTTCTTTTGGGGAAAAAAAAAAGAAGCTCTCTTACTCCCTTTCCAGTTGATGCTCCATGTTGTGACATGTCATGTAAAACTGCATCTGTTATGTTGAAGGAAGAACAGAAGAGAGACACTTTGACATGACGAATCACAACACAGCTTAACAGCAGGAACACTTAAAACGCAACACGGTGCCGTTGTCAGTAACCTCAGCCCTGATAGAGACGAGGTGTTTAGTTTAGTTTCCAGCTTCGCTGAATCTGCCTTTCCTCTGTAATGAATTTCCCCGTTAGGCCTGATCCTGCAGTTCTTGTAGTCGGAAACTCCTGCGAACTTCTAAATGTTGAAGTCAATGAAAGTTTCGCCTGAACGACGACCTCAGGATTGGGCCCAGGAGTTTTTACCGTCTGTGAAGTACAAAATAGACTCAGATTAAGCTAGCAGACTTGTTATTTGACAGTTTATAAAATATTTTAGTATCTTTTTGGCAGTAGCAGTTTGAATGTTGGCAAATGTACACATTGCTTGCAGTTACAAAACCTTGTAATGAGTATTTTCCACTGTAATAGCAGTGACTTGAAATTTGGATAAACCACTTAGACTTGTGAACTCTGACATGCATGGTAACTATGTCTTTGCAAAAGAATTTTGTCAAGTATTGGAGCTCCTACTAATAGCACATCCATCTTTCTGCAGACTATAAATCTTAAGAAAATTTCTATTACTCTGCAATTTGTCTGGCTTATGCTATTTATTAGCCATTTTATTCTGCTGCTTTAAGAAGTAATGTGATGTTCATTTTATTGCTGGTTCAATAAATTGTTAATTATAATGCAGTGATTGCTGCTGACGTGATTTAAAAGCCACATTAGCACTATAGCATTAAGTTTTAACTATTTTACCCTTCAATTCCCTGTTTATACAACAGTAAAAGGAAAATAGCCTTAGACTAATTTAAAAAATGAAGGTACTTGTATCTATTGATCACATGATATACTAGAAACTTTTTTTTTAATGTTACTCTCAGGTCTAAAGAGCAAGAAAATGCAACAACTGAATGTGGCCTTGCAGTTCAGACAAAAGTGTTCTTAAAGCAAGATTAACCCTAAAGTTAAATTAACAGAATCACTTAGTTAAATTAGGACAATTGTCATAATATATTAAAGGAACAGAATACTCAGATAAATCATAATCATTTTATAGTTATGCATAGCTTCTGGTGCACATTTTGTATAATAATGGAGCATGAGGGAGGCCTGGATTGGAAAGCGTACCTATTTTCTTGCAGAAAATTGCAAATGGGATTGGGAGAAATCTCCGTTTTGCTGATTAAAGGTCAAATCTAATTGCTACAAGTATAACAATATATCCTCGGCTGAGTACGTAGAGACGCGAGAAACCGTCAGCCACGTGCAAGCGTTGCACAGAGTGAGCAGAAGCTCAGCAAGCCTAAAGCTGCAGTGGATGGGGAGCGTTTACCAGCAGCTAGAAACACGTATGAGTGTTAATGCAGGTACCCCCAGACAAATATTTTTCAAAAGGGTTGGGGGAGGCGGGGGACGAGGAATGCAAGTATTCCTATTCAGAACTTTCTCAAAATATTTACCTTTCTCTACTAAATCACATGTTGTTTTTGAGCAGACTGCATTTACAGGAAAATAGAGCAAAAATGGAAAATGGTGTGGAAACTTGCTATATTTGCACACACGTGTGTGTGTGTATGTGTAAAAAAATATGCATATATCTGAGTACATATATGCATAAAATACAGGAGCACTCTGGCCCATTGAAGTTACCGTGCTTAAGTGGCTTAAAAGCCACTTAAATAATAGAAAGATTTAAATTTTACCTGCTTGTTTGCATAGGAGTTTGCTGGAACTGCCTTTGTCCTGCCTCGGAGCAATTCCCTCCCGGGTGGGCTGCTCGTGGGCACATGCCGCTGGATGCGCTTTGGTATGTTGAAGCTGCCCGTGGTCCTTCTGTTTTCAGAAGATATTCAGCCCCAGCAGCTAAGGACAGGTTTATAATTTAATTAATATCACAAAGGGGAAAAAATTGGAAGACGTGGCTATGCCAAACGGCCTGAAGTTCACAGCTCATCTCTCCTCTGACCTTTACTGCGAGTTGCTACGATGTGATGTTAGATAAAACAAGAAATAGCAAAAACAAAAAAAAAAACAAAAAAAAAAACCAAAAAAAGCTTTCTCTGCTACTGAGAGCTTTCTCCAGGCAACTCATTGTCTTTCCTGGGCCACAACAGAAGCTGAGGAGTGGCAAATAGTTCCAAACTTAGCAGCTCAAAACTCTGTTTTCCTAGAAAACCCTGATAATGGGTCAGGGCAAAATGCAGCGTTAAAAACACTATCACTTTTGCAATCCTCCTTTATTCTCTCTGATTTTGAAAGGAAGTCTGGCCAGAAGAGGGACTACAAAATTAGCTTTATTCATACATGAGGCTTTTACCTTTAAGCCTTGCTCTTTTTTATTAAGGACTAAATCCTGTTAATGACCTGATCCTTCATGCATAGAACATATAGGACACCTTTATATTCAAGATAAAATTAATAGTCGATTAAGCACCTAAATCCTTTAGACAGTCCTGGCAGAGAGAAATCTTATCTTCAGCTGCCTAAGTGCATTTAAAAATCTGCCTAGAAGAGACCTTCCTATTCCCAGACTAAATTAGGAACCGTTACTAGCCTGATGAAACCTGTTTTCAAAGGTGGACTCCTTAGAAACTGAAAGTGTTTTTCGTGTAAGAAGAGAGTTTAAATTACCTCCTTGAAGGAACAGTCTTTTCCTAAGAGGGAACCGTTTCTGGCAGCACAGAGTGTACCAAAGTCTTGACTTTTAATAAATCCTAACTGTTATTTTATTTAAGCATCCCTTATTTGATTTTTGTATAGAAGGCACTAGTTGAACTGCTTTCAAATAAGGATGAGTCTTGGCACTGGTAGTGGTAAAAATTACAGATATAAGGAAAAGTTTGACAGCCACCTAGCCCCCAGATTTCATGCTTTGGGAGCAAAGATCTGAGCTAAAGGGACTGATAAAGCTTACTGAGCTGTCATAATATACTTAAACTCCTATACTTGACTTAGTACTGTGTGACATTTCAATACAAAAAATTAGGACATAAAAATTAGTGTAGCCCATATTAAACAGATTTAAAACTGGTAAATTGATTGCAAAAAGTAATTGGGATGTTTTCAGTGATGTCTCATAGGGATCTAGTCATGGCCTAATACATTTCCATGATTTGAATAATGATCTGGAAAAAAAACTTTCCTCTTAAAGTTTGCAGATTACACAAGAATTAGAGGAGTGATCAACAAAGAAGCCATTTATGTAATGATCTAGGTCATTACATTCCGCAAGAAAGAGCGTCGTTACCAGACAGAGCTTCAAAGCTGAGTTTGTGCTCCACCAAGAAATACCAAAAACCCAGCCAGGGTAGGGGGATACTGCTACGAAACCGAGACAAAGCAAAGCTCTGAAACTTCCTCATGGAGCAAGAATTCCCGCGTCGTAGTTCCCCAGGGAGGCGAGGGGCTCCGACCTGACCCAGTGACGTCAGGGGGGCCCTGGGGCTGAAGCTTGGGGGATCTTGGGGACTTTGTGTTATTTCCAAGCTGGAGTCCTTGTCCTTCCTGTCATTCAGTGGAACAACCCAGGCTCCTTGTCAGGCTGCTGTCTGGGTTTTTACGCTTCCAGCTGGTTTCTGTTGAAGCCTAGTTTAAAACTCGCCCATTTTCAAAGGTGATTTTGAATTTGGTTTGCAAGTTTGGGTCCAGTTCTAGTTGTAGCACAGTCAAAGGTGAGGTCCTGTGGTGGGAAGCAGCGCAGTAGGAGCAATGCACGTGGATCAGACTCGGGCGGTGGGGAAAGAGGGTCCTGGAAAATCTGAACGTGAACTCCTAGCATGAAACTCACCCCCCACCCAAATTAATTAATGCAGCGTTACATGAGTAAGTGCATAACTTTTGGAGATAGCACCAGTGTGATCACTGCTGAGAAACTGCACTGAGTTCTGCAGGCTGCGTTTGGCAAGCAAGTTTTTCTTCGCAAACAGTGCGAGAAAGGGAACTGGTAATAGAAGATTTGTGAAAACTGATTAGCAGCAAGAGAGATCTACTAAAAGCATCAGGACTGGGGTAGGTATGCTATACCTGGAAGCTAACAGATAAACAAGAGAAGGGAGACATAGCTCATTGTCATCTGCATAAATGGTGTTGTCCAGCGCAGAAGCTGAATATTGTGTAATTGGTGCGGGGCAGGTATTTAAAAGGAAACAAAAAGGGTAGACTGTAAAGCAACCACAAAAGAGTACCGAGAACATCGGTTCCTCGTATGTAGGAAACCACGTAATCAGGAGAATGAGGAGAGCAGTGCGTCATCTGAGACATCCCGCACCAAGTGTGTCTCCCATAGCTTTTACAGTGTTCAAATGGTGACTTTAGAATAATGTTCTTAATAATCAGTAAGCCAACTTACTGTTGGCTATGGCATGTATAAAGTTATCCACAAACCCATAAGAGAAAAAGAAACTTCTAATGAACTGTGAAACCAGATGCTTTATGCTGGAGAAGCGCATTCTGCAGTCTGCATGTTATTATTTTGTTTTTGGGAATGCTGCAATGTGCTAGGTAATTTCCAATATAGATGCAGGCACAGTTTGTACCCCCGAAGAGCTTATGCTGGGAGGAATATCCTTATTCGTGGCTGCAGATGAGGTGAGTATACATTCCACAGAAACATATTTATGAGGAAAGTGTATTTTTCAGACTGGAACAGCACTATAGTTTATAGACTTCATATTTTTATGTGCTAACAGTCAGATCCTGTCTACTAGCAAGGAACTGACTATCTGCAGACCCTATAATGGTGTGGGAACAAACAGATTTCTGGATGGGAGCTATTACGAAATGACTGCATGGCCAACCTGGAGTGTCTTCCCACCCACCCACCCCCCCCCCAAAAAAAAAAAAAAAAAAGCTATTTAGGCTGGATTGAAATTGAGGCCTTTTACATCCCAGAAATGTTCAGGACAAGTAATATGTCTGTATGATCTGTGTGAAGAAGAATCTACTATGAGATGCTGAAGCAAAGTAATACTGCAAGCCAACAGTGTAATGGCAGTTCTGCGCATACATAGGAAATAATTTTTGCTTATGAGAAATACTTTGATCCCTCAATTTAAGCAAAAGGAGAAAAAAATTCACAAAATATGTTTGTCTTCACTCTATATGTTCAAAGTATCTTTTCACCATAGCTGAAGTTTCTTTTGGGTTCTTGGAATTAATCGTGACCCAATCACACATCTAAAATAGTTTATAACAAATAAGGAAAACCAGCTTTATGCTGAATTTATTGATGGACCGACAAAATAGTGAAAACCTGAAGGTGTGATAAATCATGAACTGAAAAAGGGGCTACATATATTGGATTATCTATATGGATTAGAAAAAGTGAGATATAAAAATATGTTCCAGTTAAGAAGACAAAGGGAAATGGTGCAAACCAGATATATAGCACTCCATTCTGCTTTATGATAGCATGAGTCATTACAAAACACTGGGAATTTTATATTTCAGTGGCTAGAGATCAAATTATCAGCTTAACTTTTCTAAATCTGGGCTTAATCAATATAATTTTAAATGCCACGGATAGTAGACTCCAAGAATTTTCTGAAACAAATGCTATAATTGGGAATATCAGTAGAGGGAATTAACAATGCAAGACATTTTTTCTAATTTACATAGCAGAGTCTTTTTTTTTTTTAATAGTCACTCCTCATGCACAGCTTTTATTGTGGACCATGATACAAAGAATAGGAGCGTCTATACTGGAAAGCAAGTAATGTGGTTAAGCGATAGATTACAGCGTTGCAGTAGCAGGCTAGTTTTGAGGAAGGCTGGAGTAGGTAGGAAGAAAGAGAGACTATATGGTGTGTAGAAATAACGGAGGAAATCTAAAATAATGTCCTGTATTGGCAAAAGCTGAGATGCTTGAGAAAGATGGAAAAAACTAGGGAGGAAACCATGTTCAGCGCTGACTCCGAAAGGGAATGTGTTAAGCATGCAGAAGGAATAGGAAAGTGAGGCAGACTTTGAAAAGCCTGGAAAAGAAGGATGGAGAGCTTGACTTGAAGTAGTTCCAGCTGAAGGAGGCCTGTGTGGCTGGGAGCGCATCATTAAAGTGCCGTTAACTTTGCTTGATGCCAACGTTTTGGGTGAACTGGAGGAACACAGAATGAGAATTTGCACCAGAAAGAAGGACAAGGTCGAAGAAACGATGACAGGAGCTTTTGAAAGCTCCATGACTATTTTTGGTTTTGCTGCAGCAGGAATATTTGCTTTCCTTGCTGTACTTCAGTACTGGGCATTTTTATTTCTGGAAATGCCTCAAGAAGGTCAATCAAACTATTTCAAAACTCGGTAAAATTTTCTGGATAGTTTTCAGTTTGCATGACAACTTTGCTTGTCTGTTACTGCTGAGGCTGGTTTTAGCCATCTCTGAGGAAAAAGGAATAGGTCATGTGGATAACATGTAATCTTTATGAAAATTAATAGTTGTTTTTCCTTTGACCAAACCTAATCCATCTGCATCTTAAACCTTTGCTTTAAATTAGACCTGGAGAAACTGTTCCATAGAAGGATTTTGATCCTGATTCCCCCCCCCCCCACAAAGCATTACCTGAAAAAAATCAGAGGGGGGAAGGCCTATTCTTCAGGCATTGAGAGGTCTGATGCCTGTTTGGTGGTGCTTTTAGAATATGTCATCAACTTGCTGCTTTCTAATTTTATCCAGTTTTTAACTTGTGTTTTGACTAGCACATTTGAAAATGTTAATTTTAATATGTGAGTGGCATTGTTAGATAAAGGAAATGTACATAAAGACCACTGTTTTGCTTTTCTGAAGACTATATTTGCTTTTAAAATAATTAATGAAGTATTTTTAGAAGGCTACAGTTTCAGAAAATAAAGCAGTATGAAAAACATGAATATTAAATATGTCAAGTTCGCAGGTTCTGACAATATGCTCACTTTGGTCATGGTAAATGTAATTTATGAGTTAACAGTACAAGTAGAAAGGGAAGACTGTAGATATTATATAAAATAAAGCTGGGAGGCAGAATCAACTATACCTAAATCATTTGTGACAGATACTTGTCTAGCTTGTTCCTTAAATCGCCAGCAATGGAGTTTCCACAATCTCCATTCGCCATTCTTTCTAATGTCTAAACAAAATCTCCTTCCCAGAAGTTCAAACCTGTTATCAGCCCCTCTGTTTGAGGGGGACACACAGCGCAATTTCTTCGCAGCTACCAGCTATCTATGCACAGGTGTATTCTTTCACTTCTTATTCTTTTCTTCAGAATAAATAATCTCAATTATTTCAGTCGTTTTTATAGAGATCATGTTTTCCAGATTAACCTGCCTCTTGCTGCTTATCTTAGGAGTCAAAACGTACAGTAAAGAACGATTGGTACAAATTTGATAAAAATGAGCAGTATCTATCAGGAAAATATTTAAGCCACAAGCAATCAAATATAATAATGAGACGTAGGTGCTGATACGTGATAGTTTGGGTGGGGTTGTGTTTGCTGTGGGCGTTTTTTGTTTTTGTAAATTAGAGTTACCTCCTTGCTAGACAGGATCCAACATCATGCATCATTCCTTTGTTTAGAGCATGAAGGTGGTTGAAAGGGATTAATATGGACTATCTTGAAACTATGGACAATATTTTTCCTTCAAGCTCTTGATTCATTCAACAAAGAGCGCTGAATCAGGCCGCATTCAAAGTGGCTCCCTGCAATTATTCTGAACCCATTATTTTTAATGGAAATTTATATCTTGCAGAAGGCAAAAGGGCTTCGATAGCAAAGCTGGTACATTTTAGTGCAGGACTCTTGCTTTCCTCTTTCCTACTGCTTCTTAAGGGAGACTGTCACTAGTGGTTGAGACCCATTCCTAAAGGGTAATAGAGTCCCATAACTATAAGGATCTGAGAACTTTTTTGGCAACAGAAAAGCTTCATAGAAGGCAAATTTGTTTTGCACTTTAACAGACTTTGCACAACACAGACTTTGAAGGAAATTATTGCCACATTTTTCCCATAGTACAGGAAAAAAATGGTTGAATATTATTGTAATATGCATTATTCACAGTGGTGCAATGAAAAGTGTGATTTGGGAGACATCCCAGAAAATTGATTTAGGAGGGAGAGGAAAAAAAAAATCTCATGTATGTACATTTCCAGTGCCAGAGAGATAAGATCCATTCGGTCTATTATCCACTTCATTTTATACATATATATAGATACACATATTTAAATTACCCTAAAGCATGTAGATGTTGAGATGACCTTTGAAAGATTTGGAGAAAAAATGAAGACAGACAAACCAACCCAAAGACTATTTTAAACTTCCCTGTTCCATTCACCTTCTATTTTGGCCATTGTTTTTGTATCTAATTGTATGTTTTGCCCTTTTTAGTGAATCTAATAGGTATGTTGCTGCCTCTTGTATCAAAAGAGAGGACATCTAAAACTGGTAGTGCCTCACCTTGGGAGCAGGAGGGCAGGCAGACAGGGTGTAAAGTCACATTTCTGTTGGCAAATCCGTGCCCTGCTGCCAGAGGGTGGTCCACCCATTCCGGCACGAACGCAGCTTAAAACGGTGTCCTGAAAATCTGTTTACTCATCACTTTAGCCTTTCTTGAGCATGCCTGAGTGAAAATAGATTATCCCCCAGGATAGGATTTGCCTTATCTGACTCCTGGCGTTTGCAGCATAGCCTTGTGCAGCTGCGCTGGTCATCCCGCTCCCCGCTGCCCCGGAGGTATGTGTGCATAGGTCATCTTGGATTTTTAGGTGTTGGTTTGAAAGCAGATCTGCCGGTAAGTACTAATTTGGTCTAATTCGTCTTACTGTCACCAAAAAGATTCAGGTTTGTAAACTATTGATAATGTATAGGCAGAATGAAAACTTACAGCGATGTTTTCTTGATCCAGGGGCGACTACTGAATGTTGCAGTTTTCATATGAAAATAATGAACTCGGTACTCCGTTTTCAATGTCCTTCTATGTGACAGGGAGGTTTCCGTAAGGGGAGTTCAACAAAGCACCTGTTGTAGGTATGATTTCTGATAGGCTGCAAAGTACTTTCCATTAGGAAGAGTAATGGCAAACCCAGGCTCAAGATAAATGAACCCCTCTGCTGCAGTGCAAAAACTCCTTGGGCATGATTTGGTCCCCTGACCTGATCTTTAGGATAGTCCTGCAGATAGTGACCGGGATGAATCCCGGTGCTGTTACCAGCACATCACCTTATGATTTCAGTGCCATCTCCTTCAGGATACATCAGGCTTGTTCGTTTATCCCCCATTTATAACTCTTGTTGATGTTGTTAACATGTGATTACTTCAGTTGTGTGTTTAAAAAAGGAACAAAAACAATACAGGCAAAAATGTCTCTAATGTTTGTCAAAGTATCAGTGACCCTTAAAGGTTTTTCTGTTTACCTTTGTTAATATGCATCTTCGTCAGCACTTATACGCTTGCCTTCGCTCTAATGCTTGGTTCAAAGCTGTAGCACAACAATAACTAAAATACGATATAAATACTTTATGAGGCATCTATTGTCATCTATTTATCATGTACAACATGCAGCAAAAGCATTATAAAACATTTATTATGTGTTTGTAGGTGGCATTTCGTCACCAGCGCCATGCGGGCTGAGTACAGCATTAATCTCTGCAACTCACTGGCGGGTGCCTGGGCTGCCCCAGAGAGTCTGGCCAAGAGCGTGGGAAACGGACAGCCCAATTGCGGCGGTGCAGCATCAGTGGGGAATTGCACCATGGAGGGGAAAAGGAGAGGGGAGGAGCTAAGTTTCGTTTAAATAGAACATTATGTAGCTTCGTGAGAAGGCAGGGAAAAAAAGATCTGTATAGAAAATGAGATGAAAGGTTTCTGCTGGGCTCTGCCAGAGCTCCCGGAAGCCAGGTTCGGGTGACACCTGTTTAGGAGATACTAATAATATTGGGCTGCTTTTTCTTCTTGCATTGCAGCTGTTTCCTATTCCATATGTGAGACGCCGTACCAAAGCACTCCTCTTTCCAGAAGAAAAATCTCTAGTATTATAATTTTTTCCAGTATAGCTTAAACATTTTCAGCCTTAAAAGAGATAATTTTCTTGATCTAATTTCTGGTGCATTTTGTTCAGAGGTATGTAGCCACATTTTTCTGTAGGAAATTTGATACATTACTTTAAGTTAACTACATACAAGAGGATACTGAATAAATTCACTTTATGTGTTTCCCTAATTAGTTTTCAGTCATGTAATTCTCCTCAATATACAGTTGAGAAATCCCCAAGTCTACCTTGATGTAGTTAGTGTCACATACACTGATCATGTGAAATTGAATTTGAATTTACTACTAATATTTAAATACAAAAGCTGACTTGAACCATATTTCCCCCTTGGATATAGATGTCACTGCTCTCTGTAATGAGTAGCATTATGTTGAATACTTAAACCAAGAACAACCAAGTAACATGAACAGGACATTAATCTTAGGGAACTGTTGAATTTCATGTTTTAGACAATACAGTATCTTAGCGTCACTGCTTACACTTTAATTACTTGAGACAAGTATTTTGCAATATGTGGTGCTTGAATATTTTTTTTCTAAAGATGAAGCATGGATATAGATATCACTAGAATCTCTTGGAGAACTGGATAGACTGACTGTAGGCACAAAAGTAGATTATTTGTTGTCTGCAGTCCTCAGCTGTTGCATTCAGAAAGTCCAATAAGTTTCCATATAGCTCTTCGTTACGTTGCTTTTCCAGTCAAAGTTCCCAGCTCCTGGGGGGCTGTGTGGGGAGGTACTTGTATGCCCCAATTGCAGGTTAAACTTCCATTATCAGTTCTGCTTTATGAGATACCAATGATAGGAAATGAAACCGTAGAACAAAAGGCCTACTTAGTTTTTTTACTATTATTGTTTTATTTTATTTTTTAAGATGGCGAGTGCTCTTATTCGCGGATGGATTTTGGTGCAGCATTACTCCTTTTGTTGTCTTTCTTGAGGCAATTCTGCATAACTTAGTGTATTGCACAGTTTAACACCTAAAGCTCAGTGTTGCCTCCTGGGCTCTGTAACGTCTGGGGAAACAAGCTTCTAGAGGCTCCATCAGGGTCACCTTACAAAGACCCCTGATTAAGTCAAACGTTTCCTCGAGTGCACCTTTCTTGGGGCACCTAGGCACTGCAGGTAGCCAGATGACTCAGGTGCTACTAGAGTTTACAGCAGCTTCACTGCAGCCTGGTTTGTGTTGCTCCTTGATTTAATTCTTACCAGGTGTATGCAAGTACGTGGATGAATTTACAGGACTTTGCAGTGCAGACTTGGCTGAATTGGCACTGAGTATTCACTGACACCACATATGGAAAGATGTAGGGGGAAAAAAAAAAGAAAAAAGGCAGACTGGAAGAGAGCAGAAGTTTGAAGCCTCACTGTTGAGGTTCTCTGAAAATGTTTAGGATAAGTAGATGAGATTTAACAGCACTTCATGCGATAGTTGAAAAGAATAATTACCACCAAAAAATATATACAGTGAGAAGAGAGCTTTATTTCTGGTAGCTGCTTCTGAAAAGCTTTTGCCAAGGAGATGTTATGGCTTCGCAAGCCAGTATGGTGGCAGAAGCGATGGCATTAGCATTGCAAGGAAGCTGCAAACTGTAAAAGGGAAGTGAGCAAAGCCCAGGCCAAGCGCGATGGGCACAAAAATGGTCCATAACCAGACCAGAAACGTGTCCACCTCTCTGGACCATGAAGGTCCGTGGGGCAGCGGATCAACTGCGATCACGGCTGGGGGCAGATCAAGCTGCGTTGCTCCCACCACGAGCAGGTCGAGCAGCCAGGGTTGCTCTTCCTTCCCCTCCGACGCGGTGAAAACGAGCCAAAACAACTCGGGATGTTCACTCATCGTAATAGCCCAAATCCCCCAAACTGGTTCCACTCTTAATATCATTACCAGCTTAACGAGCACTTGCTCTGAAGGTAGAACTAATTAGGAAGGTAATTATTGCTTCAGTTATGACTGGGAGAATAACTCAATGTATCAGAGTGGCTGAAGAATAATTATTCTGAAGAACTAATACCCAATCATACATGAAGGCTTAATGATAGCGGACCACAATAAATTGAAAAGGGACTTTTGCGTAGTTTAGCAGCTGTTTCTCTGCCCCTCTCTGCCCCTGTTTTCCCAGCGTGTGCCCTCCCCGGCTCCCTTTCTCACCTTCCTCAGTCCCATACGCATGCGCCTGGGTTTTGAAGACCAAGCGATACTTTTAATTCTTGCATATGCCTTAGGTGCTAATGCCCCAGGGCAGGTTTTCTTCTCTTCTGCTGCATCTCCAAGAGTGCTTGCTGTTGGAAAACCTCTGTTTGAGGACTGAGCACGCTCACTTGCCTTATCATGTATGTAATAGGGGGGTGCGGATGTGCACTGTTGGAAAAATCTCCTGATTTTTGTAGGAAAGTTGGGAAAACAGCCTAGAAACTGTTCACTGAAGTTAGAGCTTTTGACATTAAGTCAAGTCTAACTAGGCAAGAGGTGGCTCCAGCGTCCTGCAGGGAAGGGTGCAATCCCCGAGCCGCGCAGGAGCGCGGGTCCCACCACGGCCCCTCCGCCGGGGCCAGCTTTGGCGTGAGCGCTGCGAAGAGCTGCCGCTGAGCAGCGAGAGGCTGGCATGTTTGGAAATGGGAGTTTCGGGGTTTGGATTTAGGATGGATGATGCTTCTCTTTTTTAGACCATTGGTTTCATTGCAGATCTGTTATAAAGACATGACTCCAATCTGAATAGGTGAAAGAATTCAACTAATCTATTCAACAGTTATTTTACTGCCTGTTACACTTGATTTTTTTTTTAATGCCTTATGATAGATTTATTTCTAAATGCCTCTGATTTGCTTTCCTATTTAAAGATTTGTTACATTATTTACAAGCTAATTCACTGAACCTGTTTAAGATTAATAGCATGGTCTCTTTGCATGACAAATCATTTAAAAAGTGATAAAGCAAGGCAACTGCTAAACAAGTGGGTTGTGACATATTCATGGAAACCCCCTTCTATTTATTAACGTATACTTTGTTGCAGTTTGTTACAACGGCTGAAGTAATAACAGCTCTTTGACTATTGTCTCATATTTTAAGAAAAAGAGTTTATCTGAAACCAGGTAACAAAACAAAGTAGATATTTTCTAAAAAGGAGTGAACTCTGAATCCAGGGTTGCATCCTTCCTTACTAGGGCTGCATGGCTGCAGTCAAGGATAACCCGAAGGTTGGGCAGTGAAGCCCCTTTTATCATGTTGGAGCAGCATGGACGTCTCTTGCTCTTGTTTTCTCAACAGCAGTTGTGCTTTGGTGTCTGCAGGAGGATTACATTGCATCTGCCGAAGGAAATTAAGGATTAACATATATATTATATGGCAGAAACGTTACAGGAAAACTGTTGTTTGTGTTTTACAAGGAAATAATCCTTTAAGTCTCTTAGGACTGAAATCACTTGTTAGGTTTTCTCCTTTTTTTCCCTCTTGGAATACCCAGTGAATCCTTCTGTCAGAATTACTAAAAAACAACGCAAAGATCAAAAGAAAGTGGACTTCTAAAATGGAAGAGGTCTGTGCCAGAGAATAGACTGTAGAAAGCATTGCAATGGTGACAGAAACCCAACAGACATTATCAGACACCGAGCTCGGATGCCTTCCTCCGGTGTTTCGCACCTGAGCCTGGATTCCTGTTGGTTATCATCTAGATGTGGAGCAGTCTCAGTACCTCTGGGCAAATTCTGTTTTCTCTTATAGCAGTGAAAACGTGGCATAATAAACTGCAGAAGAGCTGCATTGCTTTTACAAAGCCCAAAAGAAACTGGCTTACAGCCTGTAAGTTTGATCTATAATTGTGACTGTTGATTTTGCCCAAGAGGAGTGTTGCTTAGAGTTCAGGAAATGGTTTAGGGCTTGATCTGCACCAATACTTGGTCACTTCACTTCTGCTGAGCTCCTGCTTTCAGTTCCTATTTGCAAATCGTTGGAGCCACCCACCAGCTGTGGCTCAGTCCTGGCAGCAGTGCAGACCCAGGCTACCTTGGTTGGCTACTGTCACACAGGCTCCCAGGGACCTCAGGGATGTCCATCCTCATGGTCCTGGGAAACAAAATGCCTCAAAAGAGTTCCCTTTTTTTGCAACACAGACAAACCTGCTGCCTGTTTCAGCCCTAAAGGTTTGCAGAAGGGCTGTCCTCTTGCCCACGTCGCCCAATTTTTCAGGTGTGCTCAAAGCATGCCTAATTTATTAGGTTCCACAGTGTGTGTATCAAGGGGATTTTTGTAAAACTGCAATCATCAAAAGCAATAGCGGGAAGCGTGGATAAAGTAGCTGAGTGCAGTTTGCTCAGTTAAATCCTCGCCATGTGAGCCGCTGCACCTCCCTCGGATGGTTGGTCTCGACTGCTTCATCCCTACGGGGACAGGGCAACGCTGGCGATGGAGCAGGCGCAGCTTGGGCTCGGGGCAACAATGCCCCCGTGGACGCTTGTGCCTTTGCTCTCAAGCATGAGTCCCAGTAGCATCCCCCGCGTTTGCTCCGGGGGTTAAAGAAATGATGAAACACGTACAGATATGCAGCACCCACCTTTACTGTTTCTGCCTTCGAAGGGTTACTTCTGTGTTACACTTCTGGGATATAGGCACATTCCCACCATGGCTGTTTTTCCTGCAAAATAGCTGTGTGCCAAATCTCAAAATTTGGGATTTAAAAAAAAAACAAAACAAAACCTCCTGCCCCACCACCAACAAAGCCCAGTGGCTGTACAGCTGGCTCGGTGTCCCAATGGGAGACAGCATGGACCCAGCGCAGACTGTAATGTTAACTCCTCACGCAGCTCTGCTTATAGGAGACCAGGGATTTCCATGCGTTTCCCCCTGAGGAGCTCTAGGGGCTTCACCTCCCCGAGGAGCTATTCCCACGAGCAGTGGCCTGCCAATGTCTGCTTTACCCTTGTGCTTGATATTGCCACCTTTTTCCAAGCAAAACACCCAAATGAAAGGTAGTTTTGAGCAAAAAAAAAAACAGTTGTAGGATTGCGCCAGGGACCTAAATTTCATCACATCAGGTCAAATGCTGATTTTGGCTATGCTGGTGCAACTAAAACAGAATATGATACCTCAGGATGTTATTTTCGCTTATGAAAGCTGTCATCTCACCATCTGATTTTTTGGCTAAACTAAGTGCAGCTTTAAGCAATCATCTTTATATTTTTTAACAAACTCTACATTTACATTTATTTATTTATTTATTTTAATGAATTCTTTGGAGTCGATTTTCCAGCCTACCAAGAAACAGTTAAATGACTGAATTTCAAAGCTTTGCGTACTTCTACAAACAACAGTCTCGGGGAGGAAAATTAACGGTTTTCTGTTAATGACTCGTATTAGTCCTCTTTGGTGGTCCAAAGCAATGGATTATATATTTTTTTATTTTTATTTTTTTTTATTTCTTCCATATGCCTGTCATTGGGCTGCTTTTCTGATTGCTAGTTTTGTTGTAAAAAATGTCACTCTCTTTATTCTCCCTCCTCCCCACAGAATCTTTAAAACTAAAATGCAGGAAAAGTGGAATATACCTGTCATTTAGACCAGCTAGAACAAAGGTTGATAGAAAATACATTCCTAGTTTGAAGAGGCTTCCCTGCTGATTTTGTTTATCAGAAAATGGCAAGTTTTGTTCCTAATGGACTGAAATTTAAATAAAATCTGACTCTGGAAATAAAAGCAGCCATTATGACAAAATAAAATTATATATTTTATAGGAGAAATTGAATTAAAATGCTAGTTTCCTTTGGTTAAATTCTTTTACATAAGGAAATGAATAAACGAGAGAGAGTGAAATAGAATGAGACAGAAAGCTGATTGTTGAAGTAAGCTTTTTAAAAATCAATAATCTCTTGTAATTTATATTTTTGAAAAAACTTTGAACAGACTTCCATACAATATCTTGAATTATAGCTACATTTCTATGTTTCCTTTCATTAGAAGTTGAACTAGGGGTTAAATACTGTTTTTCCCCTGGGATTTCAGGTTCTTATCAGGCTGTGGCTTTGGACTACAACCTCTACAAGAGAAAAACATCTGCAGAACCCAAGTTAATTGAAACATTTTATATATTAACATTTGATAAATAATTTTTTTTTTAATCAAGCCATTTTCCTTGCCAGAATGGGAACACAAATACCAGGGGAGGTGGGGAGTCATGTCAAGGCTAGAGAAGGTGATGTGCTCTAGGGACCTACCTGTTTGAGACTTGCCTTCCTAGAATGCAATTAATTTGGGTTTAAGCAGTTTAAGATTTAGGTCCAGAAGGGTAATGATTACTACTAAAATCAACCTATATGAGTACAAGGTAACTTGGTCTGTTGCTGTATATGCTCACAGCAATTTTGTTGACCTTACGTTAGCATGCAGGACTTCAGAGGCATTCTTACACTCATTGCAGACATAATAAAAGGTTTGCTCAACTTTTTAACACTGATATGAGTTTCTCTAAAAATAGATGGCTGGTTTTGGGGCAGGAAAACACTTGAAACTGCATTCAAACGCAGGTCACAACTCCTCTTCCCTTGGATCCAATGTGGAGATTTCCCCTGCAAGCCCAGACTGGTGAGGGGGACCACGATTTGTGCAGTGATTCATGCCTCTCCTGACTCTCCCACCCAGGTCCTGCACAATATTGCAAATTCAGATTTTTTTTTTTTAAAAAAAAACCCGTCAGATTCTTGATGTTGTCTGTGAAATGGGCAACTGGTGAACCTGGGGAGCGTCTAATTGGTTCATCTTTAAGGTCTCGTGGTGGTTCTGGAGAATGGAGGAGGATGGAGAAGGCAGAAACCCAGGCCCTTGCAGCCTCGTGGCACAAGCGGACAATCACCCCTTTCTCCTGAACCTCAGTTTTCATAGCTGTAAAATGGTAGCAATATGGCTTTGTCACAATGAGAATGGTGTTGTTAATCTCAGCAGAAATCTCTGCCATCCCTGAGCGATTGTAATTATTGTCATCTTTGAACAGTGGCTGTGGAGATCTGTTAACAGATGTTTATATAGTGCTTTGAAGCTAGAAATATCTAAATATTCTTATTACTATTATTATTATGGCTGCCCGCAGTGATTAATGTGATTAGACAGCAGCTTTCAAGCACATCCATAATAACAAAATGCCTCACAGACTGTGAAGTGTTGAAATCATTTCCTCTGCCCCATGGGAAATCAAACACAGGACCCAGTTTTTGGCGTAATGAGGGAGGCCAGGGCATGAGGACTGGCGTGTCTGGGCTGATCGCGTACCCCTGGTGCTGCTGAAGGACCAATGCTGCTTCAAGAGGGCTCTTCCAACAGCTTAGGGCCATCACAGGGCATTTCCAGGGCCGGGAGAAGGAATCTGGCATGTGGAGAAGGAGGACAGGGAAGGACCTGGGGTGACAATGAGGGTGGTAGTGAAGAAAAAAAATTGTTTGCTACCTCCAAGCTTTTAAACCTCCCTGAGCTTGTCTCACCATCTCCCCTAAAATCCCCCTGTCTGTCCTCCCTACACTGCCCTGCAGGTGGCCGCAGACCCTCCTGCAACTTCTCCTCCTCTTTCCAGAACCAACTCTGCTGCTGAAAAAACAAAATTTGCCACCCAAAGGGCCTGCAGAATGTCAAGACTGAGGTTTTCTTACAGTGCTGAGGAGCCTTGGGCTGGCACTGTTCATGTGGTTGTAGAGCAGAGGTTGCCTGAGTGTCATCCTTCTCCAGCAATGCAGAAATGAAACTGTTAAAATTACAAGTGAGGTGCAATACGGTGCCATCATATGGGCCTTTTAGAGCTTGCCTAAGACCGTAGTTTAAGAACCATTTTAGACACTTTGTTTCCAAATGAAGCCTAAGTCAAATTTTAAGACCATGACGGTGAATTTTGGATTCTGAGTCTATATTTAGGCATCCAATTTGAAGTGGCATGACTCCCCCTACCCCGAAGTGCTGCCCAAAGGCAGCACCCACAGAAGTCAGCAGGTGTGCAAGTGCTCCGCACGTTTCCAACTCATGCCTCACTCCAACTGAGAATATAAGGTTTCAAGTCTAATTTTAGCAAACTGAGTTGGAACATTTTGGCTGTTTCTTGCTGGTAGAGATTTTCTCGAAATGGAAAAAGTCTGTTCTTTGAAAACGAAATTCAGATTAGCTCAATGCTGGAGAATTTATCTGCAGACAAGTAACATTATGAGAGGAGGCTGTGGTAGAAAACGCTGTTTTCCAGTGTGGAGCATGTTGCGCTTGATGTTTTCAGAGGGGACTGCGCTGCATCTGGATCAGGCTCGGACACAGCAGACAAGGAGGACGACTGGCCTGTGTGCAAGAACGTTCCCACTCAAAAACAATCACAGCTGAATGAGCTGAGGATGGCTGGTTCAACCTAGAAATAAAATGACATCATATTGCTAATCTGTATGTCATGTAGGCAGGTCACAAGCGCGTGCATGGAGTGTTTGTCGGGCAAGGCTGAACAGCGACTGGCGCGTACAAAAGTCCTTGTACGTTTGTGGGCAAAGTGTGAGCGTAGACAAGGGCCCTGACAATGTTTTCAAAAAATAAATTGCTCATGATAATCCTGCTAATTCATCTGCAGGTTTTCTTATTTCAAAACAAGTCTCCACCAACTGTAATCACTTGTAACACAGCCAGTTAATAGGCGCATCGTATTCCGACTCGCTCACTGAGTAGGGTTCAGTTCCTTCTTTCCCATTTGGCTTTTTTTTTCCCCTTTCTTTCTTTTATTTTTTTTCATTTGATTACATCCTATTGTATCTGATACTTACCAGAATTAAGCTCTCCTCACTGTAATGAAACCTCAGTAAGCCTGGAGTGCTTTGGCAAAAGTGATCTCAAGCTTGTTTGTCAAGAGGGTTTTGCCAAGCCCACACAGCTCTAATTACATCTTTTCACTGGCCTGTTTTAAACTGTCCCCTCTTTCCAAAGTCTTTTGTGTGTTATGCAGAAATACATTGTTATAATGAATACAGTATGTTTAGAATAAGTTTCATTGGATTTGGTAGCCAGGCAATTGTACGTTTTTGTTAGAGGTACTGTAGGCTTCCAATGGAGATAATATTTATACAGTGGTCCAGAATTGTTTGCATTTAGAGGAATAAATAAAAAAGAATAATATCCAAACAAGATAATTAAAATGTCAGTTACAAAGTACCTTTAATTTGCTTTGGCTTTTAATTTGCATGTTTCTTCCTTTACTTTGAAGACAAAGAGAAATACACTCAATACCAGATCTTATGCTAATATATCATGTAATAGCTAAGGACCTCCCTTTTGGACTGTATTTACAGTAAGGCTGCAAAAGTGTGCCCACGCTTGCATCTTTGGCCAGCATTTTTAAGTACACAAACTGTTTTGTCTGGTTTTCCTAGACGTGGACTTCATTTCTTTGTTCAGAATATACCAAACAAGTTTTAAAAAATCAGTGTAGTGGGTGATAAGCAACATATGTTTTTTTTATATATATATATATATATATATATATATATATATACACACGTATATAATTCTGAAGTTGTACTTAGTGCTTACTAGAAACTGTGACGGCCAGTGAAGAACTTCCAGTGCTGTCTCAGGAAAAAACATCCGTCTTGGAACGGATGATGTTGAGAACAACCAAACTCCTTGAAACCCAAAGGAATATCCATATCCCACTTTGTGCTGCAGTAGAAAGAAAACTTAGAAACTGGAGATTCAAGAGAGTCAAACTAGATTCCAGATGGCAGCAAATTACCCCTCGAATACTCAGCTCTGCAGTAAGAGATTTTTAGTGTCCATAGTGGGATGTACTTAACTGGAGAAGATTCATATTGAGTAGCACGCTGTCCATTGTTCCTCTCTTGCAGCTTAAATTTATGACTTTCTGTGGGTATCCACATTTTCTAAAAGCTATCCTATAATTATGTATAAGATTAAAAGATACTTAAGTCACACACATGCACATAGATAGGTGTGTGTACCTGTGTTTGTATGTAGGTATGTATATATATAAAATGTGTATATGTGTATATATGTATGTATATATATATATGTGCATGCATGTGTATATAAACAAGAGGGAAAGTAAGAGGGAGAAATGAGACAGGGGAAGGGAGAATATTTAGGAGATATTTAAATATTCCTGTGGAATATTTCCTAAGGAAAAGGATTTTGAGGTACTATAGCTTTGTTTAAAATATATGCATTCACAGTTTATTGTCAGGAATAAAATGACAGAAAGTATATAAAAGTTAAAGTCAAAACTTCATGGCCCTGTTGCCAGCTACATACCTGGAGTTTTACATTTGTTTACTATATATTCAGCAATGTGTAAGTTTGAGATATTTGGTAGTATGTTTGTGTTTTGAACCAGTAAATTCCTTTTTGTTTCATGATTGTGGCCATTTTTTAATCAGGTTGGACCCTTCTTGTCTCTATTTCTGGTATTTCTAGCACCTATTACTGTGCCTATTCCGTGAATTAGCTGTCCTTATTACTTGCTGTTCTCCATTTTGGTTACATGTACATAGTTTGCCAAATCTGCTGGATTAGTCAGGATGAAAGGGTTGCTATGTAACTATGAAATCTCACCCTCCAGTATGTGTTACGAGTTGTAATGCACAGATTTCAAATGCACTCTAAGTGACAGAGATGCTCCCTAACGCAGCCCGCGTTGTCTGTAAGAGACAAGCGGAAAAAGCAAGTTAAGCTTTTTATTTTTATAATAGTTATTTCTATTCTGCCTCAATTTTTCTGGCGTGCTTTGTTAAGTTGATCTTTATTTCCAGAAACTGAAATGTACTCCTCTTTCTTTTTCCTTGAAAATTAAAAGCTTCTACCTTAAAGAAGTGAATGATACATTATCTGCTATCTCTAAATTGAACCCATTTGGAGCTATTTGCATCCTGTAGAAACCTACAGCTGAGTGCTGTGCTCAGAGGTGTAATGACTGGTTGTCACAACACGCTGGAGGTGGCCCCATAACAAAATGATCCCCTGTCAATCCCCTCGCAGGAAACACATTGGCAGCCTGTAATTCGGCCGCAGTATTAACATCCTGCCTGGGTTTTGTTAAATGGCACTTTCTAGGAAGTAGATCTGCTGAACTTGTGCTTAATAATGTTTTAAGGGGAATATTTGATGGAAGTTTTAGAAAGCATCACATGGGGTTAACAGCGATTTGTCATTTGTTTCTAATTAAAGGACTTAATCTCTTACCACTAGAACAGCCTATTTTTTTATACTAAAGGCACAGATGTGAATGGAAACATATTAATGAGATGTCATACTACACAGTCATTTAGTGTTTTGTTTAACTTAAACATGGCAGAAAATGTGCATCTAAGTAGACACATGTAATGACATTGAGATACAATTATAATTTCCCCCATTTGCATAACCTTTAGCAGCATCCACTTTAGATCCACCTTGCAGTGGTTATTTTATATTCAAAACTGATGTTTGTTATAGGAATGAGAAAGGGTCTAAAAACCACATAATGACATTGTTTTCCTGTCAACCGGCCTGTTGTTTTCCTTAAACCAAATATGCAGGTCTGTTCCACTTTGGTTCTTCTTAACGGGGAGAAACAAAAATTTGTCTAGTCTGACGGTCGGTCACGTTTTTTGTAACAGGCAAAGTGATTAAAAATAAATATTAACCTCAGCTACAGCTACCCTACCTGTTATTTTCAGATACATATTTTCAGATACAGAGCCGTTCTGCTCAGGAGATATTTCTCAACGAAATAAAAGCAATGTGGATTTCAGGCTGACAAGGGACCGTTTTGATCGAATGCTCTGGCTGGTTGCGTGACACCAGCCATGGTGTCACGTTACTCGGTCATTACCGAGCGACACCTCCGTCAAGCCCAATGACCTGTGGATGAACTAGAGAGGGACATCATTTTCCCGAAAGTCACTTTCTCAAGGTTGCAAAGCAAGTAAGGGTGAGAGCAAGGCTGAACGAGCCCTTTCAGATATTCAAATCCACTGAGGAGAGATTTTTGAGATTTCTGTGTTCAATATGCATGTAACGGAGAAAAACCCGTTGAGAAATGAAAAATTTCAGTTCGAATGGGTATAACACAGGCAACATCCAATGCATGCCAGCTCCAAGCTCACATATGCGAGTATTGCAACGTGACGCCAGGATTGGTGGCTCTCTGTGTTGCTTGGGATGACTAAGGAGCACAAGAGCAATCATTACCCCGTCTGTCCTGGTAGTAACAGCAAAAATCCTTCGATTGAAAGTCTAGTCTCCCTGTCAGCTACTGTGCCCATGACATTGCGAAATCACGCTCTTCACTTTTCGCTAGCCTTTTCTTACGGTCAACGGCACCCTGAAGAAAAGACAAAGGAAATCTGCTCCAATTTTCACCTAAATAATGTATGTTCCTCTGGTGCTCAGAGAACAGCTCGTTCCCAGGCTGCAGGCAAGGTAAGGTGGAGAGCAGCAAGGTGCGCAGGTGGGTTTCGGGGACTCTGCTCCCTCGTAACCACTATCAAACAGCACAAGCCCCGCGCCGCACCTCGCGTCGTGGCAGCTCAGCGGGGTGTTCGCGCCCGTCGCTCCCTCGTCCAGGAGCTCGTTGCAAATTCTGAATCCCAAGCGCTGTTCATATCCCTGTACGAGAACAAGTTTTACAGTTTCAACATAAATAGTTGGCTTCCACGTTCTGAGTAAGGATAAATCAAATAAACATAATTCTGAACTCTTTTCCCCAAACGCTTTCCGTTCCCATCAGTAGCTCTCATGACAGCCTGCTCTGCTCCTCTTTCCCCAGTGCCAGGATCACAGCTTCCAAGTCATTTTTAATCCTTTTCTCTTTCCTACATATTAATTTTCCAGCTTAGTCTTGTCACAGCTTCCTCTTTAATACCTCCCCTTTCTCCACTACACCCATCTTGGCCATTAGTTCCCTTGATTACTGTAATCTTTTCCCCTTAAGCTTTTCATTCCCCTTCTGTAGTCTTTCCAAAGTGCAGCTCCTGAAATCGCGTCCTCCCTGTCTCTTCAGCCACGTTGCTCCTCTCCCCTTCCGTGTCTCTTCGCGTGCTGTTCCCGCTATAACCCAGGTGCGCCTCTTTGCCAGGGCTGTCCATAATCTTTGCTCCAATTACTTTAATTTCTTCTTACTTCCTCCCTTAGCTATTTTTTTTTCACTCAATACATTCTATTTTTGTTCCTTTTTTTTTTTTTTTCTCACTGTCATATGCATTCCCCTTTTTCTCACGGAGCTTTTTCCATTGCCCTGAACTCCTTCAGAAACACTTCTTCCTGAAAGCCTTGTCACTGAGATCTCTCTGAGAGCTGTGCCTTATTACTTTACCCTTCTCAGTAGCCTCTTTTGACTCCCGTCGGAACCGCCTCCTGTACCGTCTCTTAGCTGCAAGTGCCACCGCTTGGGCCGCGAGTGCTCGGGCTGCATCTTCCTGGCGGTTTTGACAATTCTGGGCAGAGATGCTCCACTTCTGGGCGCAAGAGCTCATTGCTTTAAGCGGAGCGTGCTGATAATATCACTTCTGGGCCAAAGCGTGCTTGCTCGGAGGTGGAGCCGGTGTCTCCACGTACGACCCCGCGCTGTGCAATCTGGAAAGGCAGGGAGGGCTTTATAAAATATTGCGTAAAATTATACCCAGGACGATTGCTCTCAACACACCCATTCCTCACGGTAGCCACAGTATTTTTGGGGTATTACCTATTTATTGGCTGATCTGACCAGTTCCTCAACAGCTAAAGGGTTTGTTCAGCAGGGCTACCTGGGATGTGGCTTTGGAAGCAAAATCAAAAAGAAATAGGAAATAGGAACAGTAATGGGTGTGGGAAGTACCGTTGCTTGAAAAATGGTGAGCCGTGTTAAGCGTTAGGGCAACCCAGCAAGGTTTTGTTCAAACAAAACAGGACTCTGAGAAAGCGAAAGCAGAAAAATATTTTTAGTGTCATCCTCAACTTCATTGCCAATGCCTCGGAGAGGAAAGCCCTCGGGACAAAAGCAGTCCAGGAGGAGCGACAGTTTCCTAGCAAAACGCTTCTGGCGAGCAGTGGATTTCTGTGGCAGCAAAGGGTTCAATGGGCTAAACCTTGGGGAAACAGCTTTCCAGGCATAGGGGTAAGGCACCACAGGGGTTAGCCCTCCACTCTCCTGCGGGCTTTAAGGGCTGGTGGACAAGTGAGAGCCTGGGTCAGGACTAGACCGTCTCTTGAGCTTTCTTCCAGCTCTGTTTTGTATAATCATATTTTTCGGAAACTGATGATTAGTTATGGAGAGAATTTGTGGATTGGTATTTGTGTCATTGCCTTAAAGGTTATCCAGAAAAATTAAGATTGTTTAAAAACAACAGCAGTAGAGTTTAGCTAGCTGTGAAAGTCAATTGCCAGAAATCATGAAAATCATAAAAATTAAAATTTGGTGTGAAAAAGAGCTTGTAAAGTTAAGATCAGCTTGATGTATTTTCCACCAGAGAGCTCGTTCGGTGTCAACTCTAGCAAATAACCCACTATTTTAGGAATTTTATTCTTCTGGAACATACATATACATATGTATTTATATGCTCATACTGAGTGAAGTAAATGATTAAATAAGCTTACATTTTAAAACAAAAGTGCCGGTATTTTTTCCTCTAACCTAGTTTATGGAGATTATGAAGTAAACATGCTATGGTGGCAGTCAGTTTATCAAAATGTAGGATTTGAAAATAAAGGTGGATTATTTATGTCAATACTTCATTTACTTTTATTACAGTAACTCCATCTATCTATTTAATCCATTGCACTTCAAAGGATTTCTCAGTCAGTCACAGAAACAATTCTTAAGTGAAATAGCTAAGGCAGAAATACAATGCAATGGTTCTAATTACCTTAGAAAAACAGTCTGCACAGAAAGTTAGATGAGTAAATCTATTTTTTTTTTTTTAACTGTGGAAGGAACAGTTCCTATGTGTTCATTTAGAGGGCTAAACCATGAATGAACATAAATTCACATTTTTCCATTCAGAATATTTGGACCACCACGTCTGTTTCTCTTAGCATTTTATTTTGTATTTTCTTAGTAGGGGACCACTTATATTAGGTGACGTCCCTTCTTTTATAACAAATCGGTTTCTTTTGGCTGCTGTAGTTATGACAGTTGAGACTGTTGTCTCAGAATTCCAAATTTTACCCTTTCCTCACTTGTAGTAAAAGTTTTCCCTAAAAGATAAAAAAATGATATGCTAAAAATAAATCCAAACCCAATTCTATATAGTAACACTTAAGAGCAACTATATTGCAGAATTAGAGTGTTTCAAAATGCAGTTTTCTCAGGTGGCTCTAACCTTTGGCTGTTGCCCATAATTAATTGTTACTCATAACTGTTGTTCATAATTGTTACTGTGGGACCTTCTAAATATATATCCTGGCGTTGTGAAACATCCTTTTTAGGGTATTTAGAGAAAATACCGTTGGCTACCAGACACAACAGAACCAGGTGCCCCTTTAAAGGGCAATAAGCATCTAACAGGAAATGTGAAAGTCTGACTTTCTTATTTGAGTCTCTGGCACGTTTTAACATTGAGTGAAACTCTATGGCTACTCTACAGACTCTACAAAATAAATTTTGTGGTCAAGAACAGCTATCACTCACTATCTTTCTTTGACAAGAGCAAAGACTGAAAAGCCTTTTAACCACCTATGCATACTGAGCGGTTAGATGTGCTGGCAGGAGACTTTCTTACTGTGTATGTATAGCAACACCAATATCCTGCAATTTTAAAATCAAAATAGCGGGTACACTGGATCGCATAGAGAACAAGAATGAAATTTATGACAGCTAGAATGCAAACTATTGAACCTGTTCCCAGAAGTCCCAGAGGGTTTGCTCTTTTTCTTGTAAAAGAACAGCATGAGAACCAGGTAGGACCTATTTATATAAAGCTGTGCCAGTCTCTCCATCCAGCCTGTATTACTCTCGGTCCCGAGCTCTACATCCGACCGAGGCACTGCCACTCCTTTTAAGAGTAGAGATAAAGTTGTCAGCCCAAAGTTTACTAAGCATTTCTCTTCCCTCCTTCTGCTCTCTCTAAAAGTTTGGAAAAGGCTCATAACTGGCAGAAAGGCAGTTGTATACAGGAAATATAACTTGGCAATGAAAGCCTATTTTGAAGTACACTACATGGTTTCTGAATAAATATTTCCTTAATGCATGTAATTACCGGATCAGCAGAATAAATGTGGTCATGTCCTTGTAATTAATACATTGTCAAAAGTTCATTTAAGTATAATAATTTTACAGGGAAAATGCTGTCTATGTAGTTCTTGCAATAATTTGTTAAATTAAGTGCAATAAATATAAAATTATTGGTAGGTATATATTTATTTTTAAGTTCTTGTTAATTTCAACATGCTATCTAATACTTTTAAGTGGACTTTTTTTATAAAAAGAAGAGATGCTAAATATAAGTGCTATAATGTTTTTCTTCTTTTAGCTAAAGAGAATTTTCAATACCACTTAGTATTGCAGCTGCAGTTGGCAAATATTTAGTTAAGAATTGTGCAATCAGATTGGCAAAGACTTGGAGCCCCAATGTGGAATGCGCAGAGAAGTGTGCCTGTTTATCCGCTGTAGAAAAAGAAATGTTTATCCCTGGATTTTTGTATCATATTTCTTCAATTCTACCCCTAGCTGACTATAGGGCTGGCTTAAACGTTACAACTGTAAGGAATATTTAACAAGGCGAAGGGTGTCATTCTAGATATTCAGAACCTAATAAAAATAGTTCTTTCCGAAAGAAGTGCTCTGATACTTCATCGAACTCAAAGCTGTGGCTTTCTTTACGTAGCTCATTTCGTTACAGCTGTGGGAGCAGAGGCTGTGGTGCTCTCATCTGGTCATGAATACCAGTTCTGGGTAGGACCGCATTGCGCATTAATGGACCGCATTAATTTGGTTTGGATCAGCACATGCACACTATTGACTCTTGGTGAACTGGACAGTGCAGAGAAATTTGTGCCGGTTTTATATTGGACTGATGGTACCTGCTCTAGTACAAAGTTTGCTGAGAGGATGCTGACCCGTTGCCTTATGTTCAACAGCTTTCAGTCAGCTGAGTGAGTCTTTATTGGGTCAATGTTTTTTGTTATATGGTCACAGATTCTGCATCTGTATCATATTCCTGAACCCTATCTTGAGATGAGTCTCTCCCTTGGTCATGCATATGATAAATCAGTGTTAAAAATAGAGCTGGAATTCAGCTCCATAGTTGCTAAACATATGTTCAGTTTGTGCTCACAAGGCCACACCTCTCCAGTATGACATGAACCACTAAATGATTAAGAGATTATAAGACTTTATAAGTCCTCTTAGTCAGATTCTAAAATTTATCCTGGCTTTCTGTTGTTTTTGGGGATACTTAATCTTCAGCTTTACTTTCTCATTGAAATTCCACAAAATTTCAGTGATTTGCCACCTTGAGAAAACATTTGAGCTAATGTTTAGCATATATGGGCTAGGAAGGAAAATTACTGGCTTTAACTGAAGTAGGTATTTATTATGCTGGTGTCTGGATTGTCAAAGGTATTTTGACTTCCCAGGTCTTTCTTGGGTTGGTTTCAGCTGTGGGATGTCTGGATCCCTTACACAAGGTAGTGCACTATAGTAGCCCCTCTCACATATCAGCAGTGGATGAGACTCAAGTCAGAGATTTTTAGGAAAAATTTGACCCCTACAAGTCTGTGGGATGTGATGGGATGCATCTGAGGGTGCTGTGAGTACTAGCTGATGTTCTTGCAAGGCCGCACTCTATCATCTTTGAAGGGTGTTTAAGACCCTTCAAAGGACCCCAAGTGGACCCTGAGTCCGTTAGGGCTGAAGAAAAGCAGATGTTGTGCTCATCTTCAAAAAAAAAAAAAAAAAAAAAGGAGGAGAAGACCAAAAGGATGTTCTTGGGAACTACAGACCAGTCAGTCTCACTTTCAGTTTTTCCTGGGAAGATCATGGAATGAGTCATCTTGGAGCACATTCCTGGGCACATGAGATGAGGGAGACTGGGGACAATCAGCACAGCTTTACCAAGGATAAATCACGGCTGACCAGCCTGATTGCCTTCTGTGATTAATTGACGGGATTAGTGGATGCGAGGAGAGCAGTGGATGTCATTTAGCCTGACTTTAACAAGGCTTTTGACACTGTCTCCCGCAATATTCTTGAATCCAAGGTAGGACAAAATGGCCTATATGGTTAGATGGCTCGATTCAGCAGGAGGCTAGCTGGTTTGTGAGCAGCTCTGGGGAAAGGGCTCGTGGCTGTGGTGGGCAGCGAGCTGAGCATGAACCAGCAGAGCTGGCCTACAGCACCGTGGGCCGTATGAAGAGGGGCACAGCCGGGACATCAAGTGGAGTGATTATTCTCTTTACTCAGCGCTTAATGCCTGGTGGGACAAAGAGGGACAATAGACATAAATTGAAATGAGAGGTTCAGGGTGAATATAAGGAGAACCTTCTTCCATGTGAGGACACTCAAGCCAGGGAGCAGCTTGCCCAGAGATATCACTCCATTCTCCATTCTTGGAGGTTTCCTAGCCCCAAGGGGACAAAGCCTTGAGCAGCTGGCTCCAACCCTGGAGCTGGCCCTGCTGGGGCGGGAGGTCAGAGCAGACACCTCCTGCCTACCCCAGAGATGCTGTGAACCTGTGGATCTGAGGAAATGCTCAAAAAAGCCCATTCTGTAAGTCTAAGCTAACAGTGTCAGCTCTGACTTGCATGCTAAAAGTAAATTACAATACACGATGAGGATTTAAAATCATCTCTGACATCTGTCAGCTAGAACATATGACCCACTGAATAGTGTAATGTGAACACTTACATTTGCTCCAGTGAAATATAAATGTTGACCTGAAAAGAGGTCACGAGGCACTTATGACATCTTGCAATTAAGCTAAAAGATGCATTGACAAACATCATTCAAATAATAAGATTTAGATGGTTACAAGAAACCATAAAAACATTTTGATACTGCAGGGAAATTGGCTCCAATATTATATATCAGCACTGAGACATTGTATGCAGTAAGAACAAAGCAATGCTGCTCATAAACATAGTAACATTAATTGTATACGTTTAATTTTATGTAACATCACACTTGTGGAAAACATAAGAAAATTCATGTATTGTAAATGTCATCTTTTTTTTCCTGAAGGAATTTTCCATGATTATTTTATGATGATAAAGTAAGGTGTACTGATGTATTCTTAAAATAATTTTATATTTATTTTTATGTATTTCAATAATATTGAGTCAATAAAGTTATCAGGCAATCTATGAAGTATAATGAATTTTATTTACATTTTTATTATAGCACTAACTTCACATCAGTTCCCTTCAAGTATGTATTTGAAAAAAATGTGCAAATCATCTCTTTTTAGCAAAACTACCCAAAACATCTCAATCACTTATATAATGAAATTTTTATTGCAGCGTTTGAAAATATTTACATCAGCAAGAAAAAAATGTTCATCAAACAAGGCCATATTCTGGGAGAACAGGGAAAATGGTGTAATGCAAGTGAAATACTACGTGGTGAGAGCTGGCCATTGACTTGATAGACCTTTTCCGGAAACTGGTGTTATCAGTGTAGTAAGATGAATATATCTCATCACAGAGAAAAGTTCCACAATTTGTTCTGCAGCATGATATGAGTAGAAGCTCTTTCTTTTAAAAGCTGTACTTCAGGATTGTCATGATAATATTTACTGGGGTTAACAGTTGTTCTCAAATTGCAGTCTGAAGATATGGTTTGTCTAAATGCTATAATAGCTGATTATGATAGGAACCATAGTAAACTGTGCTTTTAGCAGTGTTTTTACCTAAATTTCTGATGAAATGAGTGCATCATTGTCTGAGAGAAATTTTGAGGGTTGACAGCAGTCATTTGGTTGAGAAGTTTGGGGTTGAGTGCTCCTGAGCAATTAATGCCATGACTATGCATTGGAGCCTGGGAGAAAAAAGATATTTCTGGCAGGGGAGGATTAGGAGGTCTTACCCACCTCCGAACCTGTATCTCTCCATTTGGAAGCATTAGTGGCACAAATGGTGGCATTTGTTTCAGGCAGCCATCTGGTAAGCTTGGGAATGCAGCGCACCATATTGAACTTCCAATAACAGTTTAAACCATTTGCAATCTCAATAAACTTTTAACACTTTTGAAACGCGTGCACAGAGCGGACTATTCCTTGCTTCTGCTGGAGTGAATATCAGATTTGCATAGAATCTGCGTACTGACATTTCCAAAAGCTGGAAAGTCCAGAGCCAAAAGTAAAGGCAGGCCAAGAGCAGCAGAAACTCATGAAAACCTCTGTTCTCTGTTTTCCGGTTCTATTTTATGCATTTTATTACTACAGCTTAGGGCTGGGCGGCTGGGAGCTGCAAGGTACGGGCCTTGCTTGGTTTTTCCACAGCAGGAGATGACAGGAGTTCTTTCTACACCTTTGGTGCTACCAACACACAGAAGTTGCGCCAGCTAATAACTACTTCCAGTCATAAGCTAATATATAACTTTTTAGAGTTTTTATTTTCTTTTGCTATTCTTCACACAGCTGGTGAAGCGATTAAGCATTACCCGGTCTCTTTTTGTATAACAGTTTATAGAAAAGCAACAGAAACGAGAGAAGAGCAGTTCACCTCACTTGTTTAGGAGGCAGCAGAGTTTTGGTTTTTGGGTCTGAGTCTCCATCTCTGCTCTAAATGAGTTTGCTGACTACATTTGTATATACTTTTCCTGCCATGGAATTGGCTCTGTGCTGATCTGCACCTCTCTTAGTCATAACGCCCTTTGCTCGCGAGAGCGTGACAGCGTGTGGCAAAACGGCAAACGCCCTTGCACAGGAGAGCATTCAGCACAGGTTCCTGAGCTGCATCGGGGACCCTGTGTCGGACAGAAGCACGTCGTGCTCTGTGCACGTGTTTGCTTGCAAAGTCCGTATATTGCATTAGGATTCTTTAAAGATTTTTGACAGAACTGCTTAGGCTTAGATCTAAAATATTGATGTCCACAGCTGACTGCTTGTTGCATTAGAGCATATTTACTACTTCCGTCTGGGTTGTACTATTGCGCTATCCTGGCTGTGGCAGTCCCAACAAGGGTCCTTGGGCTTCGCTATACTGTGGAATGAACCAGGGGGTCTTTCGGTTGTCCACATAACCTCGGTGTTGAGCAAAGCTGGATTAATCTTAAATTGGTTCCAAACCCAAACCACATTCCTGACCTCAATAGTCTGAGTCTCACTTTGCAGCGGGCACCTGCAGCAGCAAATGGCAATCTACACAAGCTCTGCAGGTAATTTCCCCTTGGTCCTCTAGTGAGAAGTCCTAGATTTCACATGCTCTCTACCCTACGACCACCAAACCCTACGCTACTCAGACAAGGTAGTTGTCCCATTCTTTTCCATATAGTGCTTAATATTTTTGTTTGCTTGTTTCAGTGAAGAGTTCTCTCTTTTGGGGCAGTAGCCTATTATTATACTATATCAGATACTGGTGTAAAAGCACTGCTATATATCATCAGCACAATGAAAATAAATTAAAACTCATACGTTGTATTTCACATGCTGACTTTTATCTTGACCTCCTAAGGTGAGAGACAGATGTTTTCCAGTGGCAACGCTTTGGTTATTTGTTTGTTTTTGTAAAATGCACATCTTAAACCTACCTATATAAAATTGGAATATGGGCTGCATTTTAAGTGAAACTAGGGAAAAATACTTAGTAAAATATGCAGACGTTGAGAGATGAAGGAAAAAACCTGCAGCAAACACCAGGATATGTGAGTGAGTAAGCATAATAGATCAGAATAAGGCCCTAAATCAATTTTATTTTCACAGTTCTAGCATCATAAAAAGTGGGTGGCAGTAAACCAATTATTATGCAACTTAATGAACTAATTAGGAAAATCAGAGCAATAATGGTACTGGTACTGACTGATCTGAATATAAAAAGTAGAATTAGATTCTTAGCACTGAATTTTTCAATACCAAGGATTATATTATAACTTTTTAAGCATTTTGAATTTAGGGAGGAGAAGAAGGAGGATCACATCTGTAGTTGCTGTGGGTACCCAAAGGACCCACTATTTCATTTACTAATAAGTATACTCATGTATACTTATTTAAAAAAAACCTAAGAATCAGATCCTCAAAAGCTTCATTTGCATTTATATGCTGCTAAAAACTGTTGAAATACTGGTGTTTATGGCCAACAGTGGTCAATAAGTACCTAAATACTTCTGAGATTACGGTGGTTGAGATGGCTGGTCCTCCAAGACGGAGTGTGCATAACACTGCGTGCTCTGGGATTGCTGCATAACCCTAAGCACCAGCTTTAGCTTTTGTGGGAGTGGGGTTTGCACCAAGCTGAATGCACAAGAATACCAGAAAGTCATCACAAAAGCACAGCTTCTCTTCCTCAGTATTAGTATCGTAGAACGCACTACCCTAAGATATGTTTTAAACTATTTTAAAGAACTCACGTAGTGCTGTACATGCTGACAGAAATTATAAATGTATTGCTGTCAGACCAGCATTTCTCTGTTACACTTCTGAGACTATGTATGACTGTTTTAAGACGTTCAATAGTTTGTTGATTTTCTTTCTTTACAGCATTTCTGCCTTTACATATGTTGATAATATGATGTGTGATTATGGGCTTAAACCTTTTCTCTTTAATATCAATGACAAGGTTCCTTTTGACTTCAGTGCTGAAACTGAAATGAACCCTCATAAATTTCTCCATCATTTCCTTGCTATTGTGAAATGTACTACAGTTTTTCGTTGATTCATAACATATATTTCTTTATAACGCGATTATAAATCAGTGCTACCTACTAGTTACCACATGATTCTGTGTCCGCTTTATCTATGTTTGCACAACGTAACAGCTATAATATCTCTACATGGCAATGTTGATTTGTTAATGGTCTTTATGGTGTTTGAATATGACATTGTTGCTTGCAAACGAATATTACTCTCAGAGATTGGATTATGTGGGTGTCAGGGCAGTTTCTGTCTTGAAACATGAGCACTGCATTCTCAATTGGGGTGTTACTTCTATGTGTGCACCCAAAGACAGGACTTGGCTATATCAGTTTCTGAAGAATTGAACTCTTTTAGATGGTGTCCACATTTTCCATAAAAGTAGCTCTTTGGTCCACAAGCGTTTCAACACAAAGTAAAGGTGAAAGTCATTTCTAAAATACCTTTATATTACATAGAAAAACACAAGCACGAAGAAAAATAATTTCTGCTTTCCATGATTTAAAAAAAAAAAAAATCAACATGAGCAGTTTTGTTTATTTTCCTGGTCAAAAAGTCACTGTCAGAGTATATTTAAATCAAATGGGGAGATGGGAGGGGCAAATGGCCTTAAAACAAATGTATCACATACAATACTTTTTTAAAAAAGAAAAGGAACACAAGCCAGCATGTTAAAAATGAGCATTTCCAATACAATTTGTCACCCATGCATAAATCTTGCTGACATTTTCAGTCACTTTAATAGCCTTCCCATTTTATAAATCAGTATGAACTTGCACAGTTGCAAAAAGTGTGTATTTTGAACATCTCATTTGCATACTTTACCAAAAGCCAATGAGGCAGTGGAAGCAACACTGGTGATCATAATAAGTGTTTGGGAAAAGGCAGAAAGATCACTAATGGTTTGCCTTTAGGGATTTCTGTACTCCATAGGGGACGAAAATGAGAAATATTTTTCAAACAGCAGGGGTAAAGGTTTTAAAACTAGAAACACATGGAGTGATAAAAATGTTAGTGCCACAGGGCGCATAGCAGGAAAAATTTACAATGTAAAAACTGTAATTTCAGCATTAGGAAGTAATAATCGTGTTTCATCATTGTTATTAAAGCATGACCCTTAAAGTCACATAAATTAGATATAAGTTTCTAGAGAAGTGTATTAATCTTCAATGGAAAATATTAGGAAAGTTTATTATCATATGAAGATCAGAAGAAACAGTTTTTTATAAAAAATGATTTTAAACTTGTGTTTTTTTTTTTTTTGGAAGAAATCTCTAGCATTTTGAAACATCAGATAGACTTGTGTTTACTCAAGGCAAAATGCGGTGACCAGCTTTGCTCTGAAAACCAATAATAGTTATGTGAGAAGAAACAAACAACCAACATTTAAAGAATGAGCTAAGGAATGACAGGAAGTACTCTTCGTAGACATAAATGGCTTGTGTTTTGGTCAACATAGTCTTTCTATTGTGTGGAAGCCAAATGCATCCAAATGATTAATGAAGAATGTTAGACTTGTTGGAGAAAATACACATGTAAAATTGTAGCTTAAGGTACCACAAGAATATCCAGTGGGAAATCTGAAATAGAACCAGTTATCTAAGGTGTGTAATTTGTAACTGAAAGATTTTGTCCTATCTGTAAAGTACAATTTTACGAGGTGTTTCTTGTAAGCGGTGTTTAATGGTGTGGGTTCACCTGCTAGGACCTTTGGGTAAGTTCATATTCTCGGCAAGCTGGCGATACATCTGGCATGGGAGCCCCTAGCTCTCCCAGCAGAGAACCTTGGGCTATATCCCTGCCTGAAAGGCTGTAAGGAAAAGCCAGAGATGTCGCTGTTAGGGAAAACAGCTTTGGGTCACTAGTGTTACACTCCTATGAAACAGAGGAGAAAGCAGATCTCAGAGAACCTGGATGAGAGGGAGGAAGGGATCCCATCTGAAAGTAAGAAGAGAGCTCTGCCAGGGAAGGTAGGTTACTGTAGAGGAGAATGGCTAGATGATGGGTTCCCAAGTTAGATTTATACCTCTGTAGCTATGTCAATAAGCAGGTCAGTGCAGGAGGAGTGGATCTAGAGAGAGATACACCTGCTACTGAGGACCACACCATGCCTGTTTTGGGTGTCTGACATCTGAGTAGTCCTAGTTTGGTCTTGCAGACTGACCTAGCAGCTGGAGTGCATCTGGAGCTTCGTTCCCCTGGAAGGACTCGGGTTTCTCTGCATCAGGACTGCTCTGTAACAAGAACCAAAGTGCGGTGAGTAGGAATGGCAGGGTTTGCTTCAAAGCAACATCCCTCGTTAAAGAAAACCTCTAATATAGAGGCATTCAGAGCAAATGAGACTCCGTTGCCTTCCTGGCTCCAAAATCTCAGAGAACTTCTCGAATGGGAGCGCTGAGGTGTGGGTTCAGCACTCCCTGCTGGGATGGGACAGAACGACAGCCCGCACGAGCTGTTTAGGTGACAGTGAGAATAAGAGCCTGATCTGTGCGTCTCACTGTTTCCCTAATTTTATCCTGAAATTTCAATTCTCTGTTCTACTTCAAAAGACTAACTGCTAACTTTTTAAACTGGAAGAGTGTGCAAAAGTGAACTCGGGTGAATCTGACAAACTGGGTGTAGAGCAGAACAGAGCGGGGTGATTGTTAAAGGCGTTTGGCTTTCTGCAAGACAGACAAGCTTGGAAGTGCTGGGATTTTCAAAGCTGGCTGCATCTTGTGCCAGAGCACAGAGGACATGCTGCCTGGAGTTTGAATTAGCCAGTTCTCCATAAACCATAAACAGCAGGAGAGTAGAGAACACCTTACCCATCCCCTTGCGCTGAGCACCCGCGTTTTTAGGACAAGATGCTAACTTCCTCTTGCATCCTCTATTTTTATCCTAGGACTCTCCCTTTTATTTCTCAACGTTTGCTCATCTGCAAGAGGGAGAGTCTAGAGTCCATCTGGCAGAGCAGGCAGACCCAACCCAACTTAATCTGTAGCTTGACTTTGAGGGTAGTCTCCAGCGAAACAGTAAACTGCTTCCTAAGTGCTCCAGAGGCGGGAATGCGATGCAAAAGAAGGGCATCATTACTATCTGTCCCTCCAGCTGTGTTCTTGTGTGAAAATGGTTGTAGCTGTTGTTTTTTCTGACCCTTTCTGCCAGTCCCTCAGGCAGTTTATGAAGCTTATGCGTAGCCAAAGATTAAGCACCATGCTTCTCTGTGCCTTACGACCTAACAAGGCAAACTTGCTCAAATGTATCTTTTTTTTGTGAGATGCCTTGCCTGTCTGCATCAGACATGATTTGAAGACTTCTGCCGCTAACCCTGGTGACAGCAGTGGCCTGTTATTTTTCCAAAGCAGAAAATTTCAAGTCTTCTTCAATTTGAAAAGTCTCAATTTTCCAGTCTGGAAAGTTCCTCTTTTGAGTCCATAGGTGCAAAGCACCAGCTACTGTAGAAGTCCCAATGTAAAGAGGCTTCATCATTTTCTTATTAAAAAGGGAAAGATATAAAAAAGAAATTTAGTCTATTTAAAATGGAGCAGCAAAAAAAAGGTAATGCAATAGGGAAAGTAGTGAATAAGTGGGGAATTGGTTGACTTCATAGCTTTATAGCATCATTTCATGAAAATTCTGCTGTTTTCAGATATTTTTTTACCGTGAAGAAATGTAATAACTTTCATAAGATGAAATGAACGGCAGTAACGACTTACTAGTCAATAGTATTAGCCATTCTGCTTTATGCTGGTGTAAATTGATTTAGAGAAGAATTTGGCAAGTGGCAAACGCTGGGCAGTCTATACTACTTTAGAGGCTAAAGCTTTCACTTTCCAAATACAGACTCCTTATTTAGCTGAGGTCGCAACATCGTTAGTTGGAAATCTGCTTCCATAGCAGTGATCCACAGAATGGAATTATGGAGAAAAAAAAATCCTATATATGATACAATTATATACATTTTCAGCATTCTAGAATTACTTTGAAAAATAAACTGGTGGCACATAGTTTGAAGATGAACTTGTGTAGGAATTGCTAGTGACGTTCATACCATAATAGTATCCATCAATAGGGATACCATCACACAACATACATGCAGCTAACTGCTGAAATACAGAAAAACACAGAATAATGACCAAAAGCATGAAAAGCAGTTGTTTCAGTGTACCGACTGACTTCTGCTCTACCTTGTTTGTGTCCATGTGGAAATTTCCATTGTATAAGTGATTGAGACCAAAAGTTAACTTAGGTGGCCAAATTTTAGATTAGAAAATGCTGTGTGCTAGTGCTGCAATCACAAAACACTTCAGCCTTTGAGTTAGTGGTGGCAAAAATTTAGTCCTGTTTAAAAGTCCAGCCTGAAACTGCTTAAACAGGTGATTGTGTTTCACTTTGGAAATCAAGATTGTTTTTATATTCCCGAAATATAAACTTTAGCAATCAGACTTAAAAAGATTTGTACACATAAAATAGTTTTTAATCAGTGTCTGAAATTTTTATAACGTAAGTAAGTTCAATGTAGTTATGTAACTTGTGGAGTTTGGCACTGAGAAATTTCAGTCTTTTCTTGTGAACTTAACACCTTGTTTAAAAACTGATTACATTTACTCTGATGGAAATTTGGTAAAATTGGTACCTTCTGCTGTACCTACTCACTTTATTCATAGTATGCACAGTCTGTAGTCTAAGCTTTGTGGCTTAACCCATCCCCTAACTCTTTTCAGCTGCCTTTCACATTGGTAAGTGTTTCAGCAGGTGGAGCCAGAAACATCCTTTTGCGTGAGACAAGATTTTTGAGCCCTGTCTCTGAAGCCTGTTTTGCCCATATAGCACAACGGTTTCGATACCTTAGGGCACCTTGGGCTCTTGTGAAGCAGCAACTCAACATAGTTATTACTCTTTTCACAAAGATCAACACTTATTTTCTTCAAAGCAGTTAAATTGCTTTTTACATATGGTGAGGTAGTTTAGAGAGAACTTGGCTGTCTTTGCTATGCTGAAGAGGCAGTGCAGCAGACATCCCCACTAAAGATCATTTTTCAGAAATAATTTTAACAGGACTTCTGAACTCACATGTGCAGATATAGAGGCTACCAACAACAGAAAACATACTTATTGAATTTAATATCTCCCTCATTTGTTGTGTGGTGAAGCTGGATGAATTCAGTTGGGTCCCCAATGTACTAGGCGGTGTACAAACAAAGGCTTTATATCTGC
Source organism: Struthio camelus (assembly GCF_040807025.1). NCBI lineage: Eukaryota > Metazoa > Chordata > Aves > Struthioniformes > Struthionidae > Struthio > Struthio camelus. Next base: position 42,922,966 of record NC_090947.1, on the reverse strand, counting down.
ATCTGTCTTTTCAGATGGGATGTGATTTGGATTCTCAAGCAGTGAATAAATATGGAGTGATACTTCTATGCCCCTCTGAGAGATCCAGCTAATTATTATTTAGTACAAAGTATTCAGGCTTTTTGGAAAAGCATTGCCTGTTCATACATTGAGTCCTTCGACTTACAGTCAGATCCTTCAGCCTGAGAAGTCAGAGGAGAAATATAGGCTGGACTATAAAGGTCTGTTTAAGACCATGCGTGCAATAGGCAAAATACTAAATGACCAGATAGAGGTGGAGGACCCTTAAATATCCAATGCATTGGCTAAGAGGTACACAAACTCAGTGAAATAGAAAATCTGAGCTACCTCATTTGTCTAACTTGAACTCTTTCAAGAAATACTTTGATGTGATACCATCTGGAAAATGGCTAGGAGAAGAACTGGAAGAATTATGATATAGCTATAGGACCAGCTACAGCAATTGCATTTTTGGGAGTGCTAAAAGGTGGAGAGACATGTTGAAAAGAACTTACAGTAGAGCTTATTGAAGAACAATCTTCAAACTTATTTTGCTTAATATTTTCACCAGTGATCTTTGTAAAAAAACAAAAAAATAAAAACGACTGGAATTTTCTTCTAATACAAAGTTTTGGAACGTCAACAGCTGAAAATTGGTTTGAGATTGGATTGAGATACATTGGAAGAACAATCCATACATCATCGGATTGAGATACAGGAAGAGCTAGATCATGTTCAACACTGAAGCAATTTAAGTGGGATGAAATTTAGCATTATCAAAATTTAGCTATTAGCAAAAGAAAATTTCTATCAATCAGCTGGAAGCACTCAACACAGTGCAGCAGAGGGAAAAAAGGACCTAAGTGAGTAAGGGTATTACAAAATGACTGAGATCTACCAATACAAAGCTATTATGGGAAAAGAAACTGCAATCTTAGACCCTATTTCCAGTAGAAAGAGAGAAGTAATATTATTCTACAAGGCTCTTGTCATCTTTTCTATTTTATCTAAAAGTGATCTGTTTAATTTTCTTGTAATTTCTTTCCTCTCTTCTCTTATTTTGTTGAATTTTCACTTACTGCATCCATTCTTTGGGCATGAGTCCATACACTGCCACAGTCATTATGGATGCAGGACATACACAATTTCACATGCCCTGAAAATAAAAATATGGGTCACCACCCCCCGCCCCACACACACACAGAGAAGAGCAGTTATGAGAAGCCAGGACATTTACTCTAAGTGAGATCATGACATACCTTCTGGGTTCCTCTGGGAGGGTCAGGCATATACCCAAGTACCTTGCTGCGTGTCAGAGACACATCCTGATTTTCATTCACTGGGAAAAGCTTCTGCTTCTCTTTTCTACTTGGCTCATGCAGCTGAACCAAGAGTTTGGAGGTGGTATATGATGTGTGGGTCCATTCTTCAGTGAAGGATCTGTGCAGGTAAACGTTTCTGATGAGGCAGAAGGTATGCGCAGAGGAGATGCTGACTGCCCCCTTGTCCAGAGAGGACAGTAAGGCACTGGCACAAGGGAGATGACTTTCTAATTTAACTCGTGACTAGCAGCGGTGTGGATTTTCTTTGCTTTTTTCATCCGCATTTTCCCTAAACTTTTCTGTTATTTATTCTTAAGAGTATGATTTTTTTATCAGTATTTTATCTTCATTTGACTCAGTTTTCTTTTGTTTTAAAGTAACTGGATAACAGCAACATTCTTCATGTCGATCTACAACCAGGCCAGCAGGACACCTCAAGGAGTGGTATAACTCCCAGAGCATTCTCCAGAGCATCCAAAAGGCCACAGAATAAGCAATACTTTGGCCTCCAGGAGGTAGGAGGACAGCTGGCAATATACATGAAAAGAGGAGAAGTATCTTTCGCTGACTAGTGGTAACCAAGAGGCTTCTGACACATAGCAAGGTCCTCAGCTGCATATTTGACCCTGACGCAGCTTTGTCATAGGTCATTCTGATGTATGTGTGGAAAGGAGTATTGAATTTTGCCTTTTTTTATACTGCTGTCCCCTTATAAAACGAGAAATAAGATCAAAAGGACTGAGTGAGATGAGGTCTTAAGCAAAACCCCATTCATTTAGATTTATTTTCTCACTTTTTCGTATAAAGGTTATGAATTTCTTCATATACTGTCTTAAAATAAATCATAGTAATCCTGTTTTTCCAAAGTCAGTCAATCAGTAAGTAGTGGGCAGTCAGCATCCATGGGAAACCCTACAATAATAACATTTATCCTATAAATAACAAACTGATTCATATGCTTGATGGAAGGAAATAGATTTTGAGGGTGATTTCAGTATCAAGTGATTGAGAGGTTTATTGTATAAACCAGAAGTGAAACATGTTATTAAAAGTTATGAAAAATACAGTAACAGTGTCTTAATAACTGTAAAATGCCAGTCAAAACATGGTATTTTGCCATGCTGCTTAAATTCAGCAGCCTTTTCCTCATGAAATACATTTTCCCTGTACATTTTTAAGTAAATATTTTCTTGGGAAATTATGAAGTGTATGTTGCTTAGGAAAATCTCGTCTTGAATAAAATGCATTTGGACGTACCATTAGCATGTTAGAAGGGGGATAGGAGTAGTCCCTGCAGGCCCTAAAATAAACAAATCTACTGGTTTTATCAACTTACCAGTTTTCAGAGTTTGGATATCAAAGGAGAGAAACAGCGCTTAACATTACTTTGACCTAATACAAGATTTGCCTCTATTAATTTACAGATATGTGCTTCAGACATACTACGTGAAAGATTCACTTGGGACCAACTACTCCAGGACCTGGAGAGTATAAAGGAGCCTCCAGGAGGGTACTCCATAGCTGAGGATGGATAAATACGGTTGCAATCATCCCCAAACTGCTGTGAGCGTGCAAAATACTTGCAGCTGAGAAGAAAATGAAGTGGTGAGAGCTCTTAGGCAAAATACAAGAAGCTTGAATCCAGTTCTCTTCCGGCTTGGGGACTGTTACGTAGGTGTGCCACCTCCCAGGTTAATGCTTCAGCTGTTAGGCTTTAAGTCATTCGCCTTCGTCGGTCTTTGGTGCCTTTAGCATTGGTCGTTTGACATAAAACGTAACCGCTCTAAGAAGTCATTGGGACTCCTTACTGAGACATAGAAGAGTTTGTTTCAAATACTTTGAATCAAGCAAAGAGGAAAAGCCTGGTGTTGGTACCTGAATCTGGTTTTGGTGTTGGCCGAATAAGACGTGTGTTCTGCTTCTTGACGTTTTGAAATGAGAGGGAAGTGTCAAGGGTAAACACACTGGAGCAGGGCACAGGGGCATCCAGCACTGGGAATGTCTGTCCTGCCCAGACAAAGAATAATTTCTGCTGTAATCACCTAAACACATAATAAACCAGTTACTGATCTTATTTTCCTCATGGCCCTGGCGGTGATGATTGAGAATCCTTCAAAATGTTGGTAGTTATTTGTAGTTATACTCATTCATGCAGATTTACATCCCTAGCCAAAACTGTGTTTTTGGCAAAAAGTGTAAAGGGAGGTGTAAGAATGTTTGGAAAAAGGTACACATTCCCGGTATATCAACCATCACTCACATTTATGGTGTGAACATACCTGCTCTACCACATTAATAAAATATTTGGACAATGGCAGGTATAGTTTTTTAGTCTTTTCCCCACTATATACTATACATAGATTGGAAATTTTTGCTCAATAACTATTTAGCTTATAAAAGTAAAGTTTTTTAATGCCTAGAATCTCATAGCTGTAAAAGCACTGTAAACCTTACAAATTGTCTAGGCTGATTTTCTGTAGAATACAAGTTGTAGATCTCAGCCATTTCTAAATCAAGCATGTATCGTCCGCTGAACTAGAGAATAACTTCTTAGAAAAATATTGCGAATTGATTTAAAGACCTTGAGTGAAGGAGATCCATTCCGGTAATTAATTATTTAGACAAATGTGTCTTGTTTCTAGTCTGAATTCGAATGTGTGCTTTTGCATCTTCCAAGCTTTGGAGGTACTTCCACCATTTTCTCTAAAAGTGACTTAAATTTTTCTTTTTGGCCAAGCCACAGTTTAGCCTTTACTGAGGATAACTAAGAGAGATTTAGCTCTCCCGAAGAAGCTCTCCTGAAGTCTCTCCTGAAGAAGACATATTCTCAAGGGATTTCAGATGTTTGTTTTGGAACCCTCCCCAGGTTCTTGACACCAAAGTAGCAGCTGGGGAGGGGAGAAGAGCCTGCCTGTATTCCTGCCCGTGTCTTCCAAAGAGAGAATAACGACGGAAAGCAAACTGCCTATTCAGCCAAGTTTTCTGAAGGGACATATAGGCAGCCTGCAATTGGGTAATTTGCGCAGCGATAGCATTGCAATACCTGGATAGCGCTTTTTGATGTGTGCCGTAGGTTGTAACCTTCGGCCCGTAGCTCTCCTTTGTGAAACGTCCAAGCTGCTGCTTTAAGTACTAAAAACCAGCCTTGCTACAGAATGAAAATTAGGTTGGCTGCTCCCGTGCTAGATATTGGAGCACAGTCGATGGAAAAGCAGTAAAGGTGCGAACTCTGGTGAGGAGCAGTTATGGATAGCGCAATAGTGTTATCAGCCTAGCGGGAGATGCTCATTAATTAGGTTTTTTTCAGGATTAGCAGTAATGCCGCCTCCTTTGGAGGAGAATAGGAGGGAATTGTTTGATGATCCAGCGAGCGGCGGGCGTTTAGCAAGCAGGCTGACCGCCCGTGTCCCTATTTGCAAGGCATTTGGCATGCACGGGTGTCGGATGCAGCAAGCAGCAGACAGCACTAAGCAAGGACCACCACGCTGCGGAGAGCAGCGCGTAAAGTGAGAGCAGCTGTGAATGCTGGCGTATTCAGCTGCTGAGAGCTGCCGGCCCTCGCAGATGAGGCTGGCACGAGACTGCAGGAATGAGGACAGGGGTAATACTAACAAGGCTGAATTGATCTGCATATATTACAAAGAAAGGCCAGAATACTTGCATAATCACAAATCTGTAAAGTAGGTCCAGGGGAACACCTTTACTTTCCTAGGAAATGAGGAGGCAGCTGCGAACACGTTTGGCAGAGAAGTGCTTCTGCTTATGAGAATTGTCGACCAACTATTGTTCACTCTCCTGTTGGTCTGAGTTCAGTCTGAGCCTTGTTAAAACTGGCTCGGGGTAGCCCCACGGTAAGACTTAGTGTTCCGTTTCATGGGCCTGGAAGAAACAGCAATAAGCCTCCTACCTAAAAAATTATGGTGCAATATAAACATATACGTATAATACAAATATATTATAGAAAGTCATATATATCACTTTACGGGTGACAAAGAAAAATGGGGAGGATTTCTATTGTAAATGAAAGATTGTATCTCTTGCTCTGATATAAACAGAACCGGCTAGTACAGAAGGGGCATATAGATTTTAAAATTTTAAATATGTTTCTTATGAATATGTTAATACACTTTGAGCAAATCCAGCCAGTGTGCTAAATTGTACTATTGACTCCTGCTTTGCAGTTGCAGAAAGCTCAAATTAAAAAAAAAAATCAGGGACACAGAAAAAGACAAGGAAGTGTATCAGCCCTTTTCTCTAATGCAGCAAAAAAAAAGAAAAAAGACTTCCTTGCTGATAAGCTGTAAACTTTTGTATACTGCATTTCCTTAGGCAACCACAATCGTCCTTCGTAAGAATTGTTTCAGCAATATCATGCTATTTGGATAGGCATAGCAGAATATTTTAGCAATCTCAAGAATTGCAAGCTCAGTCTTGCATTTGGTGAAGTACATAATGTAAAGTGATGCCTTTAGAGAAAGTACCCTATAATACAAGAAGACAAATCACTGATTTGGAATTGATATGTTCCTTGTACTTGATTTGTCCATTTATATGCAAGACATTTATTTGATCCCAAATTCAGGAATTTAACCAAACAGGCAGATAATTACATGGCCATCAAGTGAAGAAATGGAAAAAAACCATCAAGATCCCTGTTGCAGAAAACAAGTATATAGATTAGGGAACAAGTGACTAATCCTGAAGAGGAAAGCAATATACTAAATAAAGGACTATTTCACGCATGCAATTCATGTAACATTAAGGTTATGATTACACAATAAAAAGTAGGGAAATTGAAACTAAAGAGTGAAAACTCAACTTTAATGTTGACCCTTGTCCTTCTAATTTTTAAATGGATTTATCTTTATTTTTCATGTTCACAATGCATATGTCAATATAAATCACACTGTACTATTAACACAGACAACATTAAGATGTAGAAAAATAGAGTGCTTAGCCATTATTTGATTTTTAAGTCTGACTGAGCTGAAAAACAGACAATGTACAGCTCTTTCCCCAAACACACATACGCACACACACGCGCACACTTAGTAGCCTTTATTTTTTTTTTTCTTAGTGTGACATTCTCTTACTGCTGGGGTCTGAGTGCTAGACCAATGGCTAGAAAATGTGCAACATTCCTTAGATATTTTTAAAAGGAGAGAAATGAAAAGAATCATCAAAGGACTCTGAAGGTCAGATATCTCTTTTTGAGTTTTTGAATACTAGTTAATTAGTTTATTTTGATACCTTTAGTCAAAATTTCAGGAAACATTTTCAAGTATGTTAATTAACTAGAAATCTCAGTTTCAGTAAAAGTCCATAGGATTTGAAATCCAAACTCATTTAGGTGATGGTGATTTCTACTTCATTTACTGATTTGCTATTTATAAGAAATTTATTGTAAAGATTTATTATATTTATAGTTAATTTAAAATGTAAATAGTGCCTGTATAGTTTTACTATACTTAGTTTCCTTTCTCATTTTTATTGAAATATGTGTCTTCTGGGTTTCTATAGTTCCAGTTCCAAAAAAATTCCCAGACTTTTGGCAAAGCTGGTCTTATTGAATACTTCATAATCATGTCATATTTCTTATAAGTAATATTACAGCCACATGCAAATGAATTATGTAAAAGAAATGCAATTTATGTATTTAAAATGATACTTCAGATAATTTTTTTTTCTATGATAATTTTTTTCATTTTTCACTTCTTCCTTTGACTCTAAAACAGGCTCATACACTGAAAGAAGTAGAATAACACAATAGGTCTGAAAGTGAAAACTATAAAATATGTGGGGAATTTAATGAACACAAAATTTACCCAAAGAGATGACTTCTCTTTCTGCACATAAATTTCAAGCACAAGACATATGCAGTGTGAATCAGATCATTAAATGTGAGTGTTTGGAATATTCCACAAGGTGCATTTCTGTAAGGTTTTTTTTTCTTTTCCTAAATACTGAGGATGCATTAAGATAATTGCGATAGTCTAATTAGACTTTCTCCTAAAAATGACTTGTCTACTAGTGGTTTAATAGATGAAGGATTTTAAAAGGGGTTATAGAGAACCAGTTACAGTAATCAGAGAAGAAAAAGTGCTGAAGGTATCATGAAGGCTCATAATTAAACTGAAGCTTACAGCTCAATTAAATTTGAGCATCATTATGCATAAAACATCAGTGGGCATCAAGAGTCCAATAAAAAGAGATGCTATCAATGTTAACAGCCAAAAGGTAAGACATAATATAGATTGGACCAAGTCTTCCACATAAAGTCAAGGAAAATTGTGAATAAATTTGAAGATGAAGTACAATCTGAGCAATGTCTAATAAGCTGATTAATATATGTTTGACATTGAAGATACAGAGATTGCAGGATGGGACACAGAGCTCAGTTTTATGCAGAACACAACAGATTAGTCTTGGAGAGGGGAAATACACACGAGTGATTTATCTGGTACAAACAGGACAGGCGATACCTTCGACTCCAAATGCATCTCTTATGTCTCCTAAACTTGTGCAGGATTTGTTATATTTAGACACGGACATACCGACCTTCATTTTGATCCTCCATTCACTTTTATAGCTATATAATTTGGCAGTGCTTCCCACTTCAGGATCCCTATAATCATGTAACTCCTTTGTAAATATGTGGCAAATACTATATAAATAAGCAGTAACCGAGCAATCAAGCAGATGACTTGGGCTTGTGAGCGCCCTTACACGCTCGAGGCAACGTTCTCTGTGCAGAGCTGCTCCTTGTAGCCAGTTGGTTCGTATCGAATTGACGTACACCTTGCAAGATGTTTCATTTTATGTACCCCAAGGGAGCTGAAAGCTAAAAAGCATCAAACCCTCTGCGAAAAGTCTTTGTGGCAGAGTGGTTCCTGAGATGGTATCCTGAATTTCCCACATCTTTTTCCATCAGTTTAGGGGCTTGGGTCATCCCACCCCTCCCTTTTTCTTTTTTTGTAATGGACACGCAAACGTAACACTCACAAAGTTTAAATCTTATTAAATTTCTACTAGTGTAAAAAAATACTGGAAACAACATATCAGTAAAAATAGTGTGATAGAAGTTATTTGTGATGTTGAGAACATATAAATAAGAAACCTTAACTTTTCATGTTTTTCTCTGAAAGCAGATGCTTAAAATATCATCAGCTAAAAAAATGAGGAACACATTGATTGCCTTTGCAATCCGTGTTTTGGTAATGGGAAATTTAAGTTAACAGGTGGTGGGAGAAGTGCTGAAGTGATGTTCTGGAGGTAAGAGAGTATCGCAGAAAGAGTGCAGAGATCTTGGCTGGAAGAGTGTTTGATAGAGATTGTACAAGATTCACAGGTACGGTTAGATTAATACCTGTAGATTCTCCTGTCCTTTTGACTGGCAGCTCTGTATGGTTTACTAGTCCTTACCGCCCCAGTGATTCCATCCGGCTTGGAAATATGATGCTGGGAAGAAAAATTCATGCTTTAATATAGCAAAAAATAGTACAAGTGATAGGCTTGAAAGTGCATGTGCTGATAACACAAGCCCATATTCGGATCCAAGTTTTTCCCTTACATGTATTTCCACAACTGCCATTGCCTCCCAAGGGCGCACTCTGTAGAGTTCATTGGGTACTACTTAGGTAAAGATTTTTTAGTCAGAAACTAAATGTATTTGTTAGTGCATCCAAGTTTGAAAGAATTTTCCTGTAGAAAAGTACCAGATGGACTATGTGGTCCAAAGAGGTTGGACAGGAGAGGCTTTTCCCACTCTAAAAATAGATCACAGGAGACAGGGTTTTCGAGCACCTGCTGTGATTCAGGTTTGAACTGGGATGTGGGTCTCCTGCCTCCTGCTGAATGGCCCCGGTTTTGGGCTGTTCCTTGGGAGATTCTCCTGGCTAGATCAGGGAGATGCAGACGCAGCTGCTGGGTCAGTAAGTTCAAGCGTGGTTCAGTAGGAGGGGTGCTGTCTTGCAGAAATCAGCGTCCCAGATCAGATCATCTATTTGATCATGTTTTAATTAGCCACTTTTCTATTTATAGTGACATGAAGATGCTCCAGCGCTAATTAAGAAGGATCTATTAAGCCTGGTTTAGAGCTCAGACACAAGTTACCTGAGTGTCAATGTATCTGCAGCGAATACCCGCATACATGCTCTACGGCAAATGTGAAGTAACTCAATTTAGCTTAGCTCACAGAGAAAGTGGGATAAACCAAGCTAAATTTGTCCTGGTTAGTTCACGTGAGGTAAATTGTTACTGTTTGATATTACTTAGTTTCTATTGTGAAATCAATAGTTAAGTGTGCATTTTACATTACTCAAAACAGCATGTTCACTCCTTCACAGGACCTTTAGAATTACTGTTTTTGTTATTATAGTTGTTATTAGAGCATTACTATGTTGTTGCTGTTAGGTATTATTAGCTGAAATTAAAATTGTAATAATTATATATTTTTTCATATTAAATATTGTAGTATGCTAATGTGACCATATTGTAACATTATTAGTGACAGTGGTAGTGATACAGGTCCATTTGCTACAGATTTTGATTCAAAATGATACGTTACCCTGCTTTCCATGAGCATAAGCAAAACCTCTGGCTGTTTTGTGATACGTTTCTGTGGCTGCTAGACTTAAAAGTAGAATAAATTAGTTCCGTGAATTCTGAGTTTTCTCCAAACAACAGAGAAACCATTACAAAATCACCTATTAGAATTTTAGGTCCATACAATGCACAAGAAAATACCACCCAACTTTCTGAAGAAAAGCATTTCCTTCTAGAGCCATTAGAAAAATGTTAAAGGGCAGGTAGGATCTCTTAGTTTCAAGACATAATCTCTATGTCTAAAGGCTAGACTTTGAAATGCTTGCTTGTATTCACTTCACTGTTGGAATAAGGTGCTCAGAACATCTCCCCACTGAGATACATCTCTCTTAAAATTATTTATTTCTTCGTTGAGGTCAATTTTTTTCACCTGTCAGCTATGCTCTGCAGTTTTTTGAGTGTGTAAAGTGGGGTCCCAAGTCACCCCAAAAGAGAATACTGGTGTTAAAACTACAGGTGAGATGAATTTGGCCCATGCTGTGTAAAACTGTCTATTGTCCCTAGGCTTTTGATACCAAACCGTGTGCATTACAACACAATTAAAAGTGCCCATGCAGAGAAGACTTCTGAGTCTGAAGTATTTCATATTAGCTCTTTATTTTTCCATTAAAAATACACAGGCTATTAAATATAAGAAAGAATGTAACAATGTTAAGGGTCTCACTAAATCAACAAAAACAAGCAAATTCATAAAATCCCATAATCTGTCCCTTTCTAGACTGTGCAGTTTATACTGTTTGGCCTATTGTAATACACTGACCTAAGTGAGTGAGCTAAGAATGAAGAGTTCGATATTTTATCTTGAGACTTCTTTGTTCTTTCCCAGAAGATGCTGTTAGTAGTATGGAAACATTGTATTATAACAAAATTATATAAAAATAAATTCCCTTCCCCCAAGCCAATAGGTATTGTTTTACAGCTGGGAGGCAGAAAACATATTGGTTGAAAACATTACAATATTTAAAAACCACATGGAATTGTAAAAATTGGAATGAGTCCTCTAAATCTTGTATAAAATGGTTAATCAGTTGATCCTTAACAACTGCTATGTACAGTACAGAGAGCTTATAATTCACACGCGCAGGTTCAAGCAGTGTTCCCCACGGATGGCGAGAACAGATTGGAACACCGAACGGAAAGGGGAGGGAGGCAGGAAGAAAATTAAAAAAAAAGGTCAAATTCATCATTTGCTTTTTTATTTTGCTTTTTCCCCAATTATCGTTCCCTGTCTTGTAACGCTGAAGAAATCTTCTCTTCTCTCACTCATGCCTGAATGGAAATAGGAAATATCAGTTGCCATATTTTTTCGGAATACTAATTATTAAACTTCTTCACTAGTTTTGCTGTGTCTTCTAAGAAATCCTGCTGTATTTTGTGAAATTTAAAATCAAGGGCTTGCCAGCATTAAACGAAAGGGATGTTTCATTTTTTGTTGCTTTTTAATGCCAGTCTACCAATAGTCACCCAACTCACCAGTGCATTCCAAAAATTTCATGCTGTCATCATAAAAATCTGACTGTAGCAGAATCTGTCTGGCGCTAGACAGAGCCCTCATGACCTTAAACTCACATACGATCCCTGGTGATCGGAAGAAGAAAACTACAGTAAAAATAGAGAAATATGTAAACTGCTTAAGTGACAGAAAAATATTCTCTGGAGAACGTCATTCATTTTTTTCCTGTCTTTCACAACTGTCAGAGGTACCAGCACTCTGAACTTGTCTTTTGTTTTTGTTTAACAGGAAACATAGGAGAATTTACTAGTCACTTGGAAAGTAAAATTAGTGTTGAAGTCAGGTCATTCCCCCATTTCTACAGTTACAGCAGTACATTTACACTATTTAAACAGTAAGCAAAACATAACACTTTCCACTATTGCAAATGTTGTTAGTGATGTATTTCTCTCATCAGACTTCTGTTTCCTAGGGTTCATTTAACAAGAAATTATGTTTCGGTCTAAAGCAGCAAATAAGGTTTTACATGAGCACAGACAAGTCTTAATAGAATCACACATGCACTAAAGAAAAAAAAGGGGCTTTATATGTGCTTTTTCTTTTGTATGTAAATACGAAATGGCTTGGTTTTAGTTCTGATTCATTTCTAGCGTAGTATAAATTAAGTAGGGAGGAATTCATAGGATTCTGTGGATGCTCAAGAGCTTTCTAGAGAAATTATCCTAAAAAAATATAGAATTTACTAGAGATTAAGTTTTTGCCATATTGTGTGACATTTGATGTTTTTACCTCTAGCTTTAGAAGTCAGCCTCAGAGACTTTCTTCTTTCTGTCTCTCTCGATTATAGAGATAAGACTGAAAATATGAATCTTAAACGTGCTGACCCTAAAAACAATGAAAAGTAACTGTGCAGTATTCTTCTGAGTAAATTACAAGCATTTTAAAGGTATTTGGTGCCTTATCCATTATGTTTTTGAATGCCAGCAGTTAACAATAGTAGTCTTTCTATGTTCTGCCTTGTTTAACTGTCCTATGGTAACATAATGCGTATTACAGGGCTGATGCATGCGCCCATCGTTTCCCTGCGACTCTGGGCTGGCTTGTTCTTGGAATGGGGCTCTGAGTACCAAGGGGGTTATTACTCACGGTGGAGCATTTTCCTTGAAGTCTTCACCTTCCTGTCGCAGACGTCACTGAAGACTCATTTGGCTTTTGTGGAGCTCTGCTGAGGTGAGCAAAGTGGTTTCACTTATGAAACCTCCTTATGAGTCGCCGAGCTTGCCCAATACGTGAACTCCTACTGCTAAAAGCATCCCATAGGCCAAAAAAGAAAGTTGCAATTCAAATATGCACAAATCCTGTGTTTTGGGAGGAAATGCTCATCACCTGAAGAAGGTTTCTGTCTTTGTACAGCCCGGTGATATGAACATTGCAGAATTTGCATCCAGCCATGCAGTAGCTGGACAGTCGCCCATCCTGAACCCAGAGCATCTCAACTTTCTCCTACTGAAGAGACACTACGTTTGATTGCTGATTCTTCAGATTCCTCTAAAAGATTACTATCCTAATCTCCAACCTAAGGATGAAAAAATGGGCAAAATGTCAGCTTGACCCTGTCCTGAGCTGTGTTTCAGCCAGGAAGGTGTATTCCTGCTGAAAAGTATTTTCTTCCCATATAACTGGATAACTCTGCATACCGTGAGCTTAGAGAATGAGAAATAGGCCTTTTCTAAAATAGATATAAAAAATCCATTATGGCTATCAGAAACCTTGTAACTGAAGCATATTGAGGGGAATTTTAGCATCAGATGAAACTTTGAGTGAGTTCAGCCTCTCCTGGTAAAAATGTGCACGTCCTCCTGTTTAATTGTAACAGTTTATAGGTCTGTGTTCACATCACAGTTGTATTTTATGCCTTGCAAATATTAACAAACCTAGCTTCCCAACATCCTGAGAGCTACTATCAGGAAGGCACCATATAAATATTTTAATCTCTTTTCTTGCAGTAGAACTTTCACTTCCCTTACACACATCCTTTACGTTTGTTGAACTCGTATTTATTAGCCTAAGTTTTCTTACACCAAAACAAAACAGTAATTTATCTAGTTTATTTCTTTCAAAATGGTGTTCTTAAAGTACATCTTGCAGATAGATTATCTGTCCCTCACAGCAAAGCCTCACAATGGGAGTCTAATAATTGCTCTTTTTCTAATTTCACTAAATGAGTTATAATTATTTTATGTCTGTTTTATGGTTACTGAATAGTATTAACCTAAGCTCTAATTATAATACAGCTTTCAAAGAAATGTATGGACACTAAATTGATGGACTGCCAGCTTATGTAGGAACATCACATAAAGCAGATATACAGCTAATAGTTTAAGGCAGAGCATGTTAAAATTCAGGGGCACAACTTGTTCATGAATACGTAACAGGGTGTAAATTCCTTGACTATCTTTTTTAGTAGATCAGCTAGAGAAGCACATGATTAATACATGTCAAAAGGGAAGTACAGTTAAAGTTGAATATTACTTATGGTGATATGATAGGAAGTCTTGACCAGAGTCTGAAAGTAAGCTTAGTTGATAGAATAATGATAATGGTAAATGTCTGTTGGGGTTTATTTGTCCTGCGTTGGACAGAGACAACATTATGACTATCACTGTCAAACTGACCCTGTTGTTTTCCCTGCACGAAGTGGTTGTTTCCCAGCTATTTTGCAGTTCTCTCCTCCGCTGCAGGGATGGCCCGGAGCTTGGCGAACAGGGCTCCTCCCTCCGCGCACAGCGCTGCCGCCGCTCCTCCTGGCTGGAGGAAGTTCACGACAGACCCACATCAAAACAGAAAATCGGGCATCTCCGAGCATTTCCTGGCCACATGCTGCACAGGTCAGCAAAAGAAGTTGTTTGCACCCAAACCCTCCGAAGTGCCCTTGAATGTGCTTTTCCTTTTGCCTCTGATACTGTGTCGGGCAAATTGCTAAAGCCAGATCAGCTGCACTGGGCAGCACCGAGCTTTTGCCATTCATTTTTAGCATATGTAGTGATAATACAGCTAAGAGAACATGTGCACAAAAAAAACCCCAAACCCCAAAACCAAAAAACCTAACCCTCAAAACAAGCACATGAGAAATAAGTGAGAACGTCCCTCCTCGAAGGTGATCCTTCCCCGTTGCAGCCCCTGCGTGTATATGTGACACACATTGATCCTGGATTTAGATTTGAGAAGTCAGTTGCAGACTTGTAGTTAAAAAGTGCTGTTTGAATTAGCTTCAGACTAAACAAATTAGATGTGTAAAACACACCTGGCTCTTATCTAGCTAACAGCTAAACCTTGGACTATGAGAACTAAATAAAACCTATGAGCCACTTCCTGGCCACTATGTGAAATTTCCTAAGAAGTTTATTTTTTAAGACTCCGTGTCTGTTTCTTAATTACTTAAAGGTCTGGGGATTCATTCTGTTGTATGAAATTGAATATAAATTGTTTACCGGATTTAAGGGGGCAAGGAGATTATGCACTTTCTTATTTTTAATATTTCTCTCTCCTATCTGCTGTTGCTGGACAGAAATTTCAAGCAACAGTTCTTGGAAAACATATGGCGAAGCACACTGCAAGTATTGTAAGGTAAGCTAATAGTAGCAGATGCCAGGATGTCTGGCTGCTGTTTATTCTGAGGAGCCTTGCATTCTTTATGTTTTGAAATTATTCTATTGTAACCATTTTCAGTTTAGTTTAGTTTGGCAATACATCCTTGTTTCTAAAGGTGTCTACACTTATTTGACTACAGAAAATATTTACTTTTCTAAAGGGCAGCTTAACCTTTGTTTAAATTTGAGGTGAGCGAAAGGTCATTGTAATTATTTGCTGTATTATTTGTGTCACATCTGAGTTACTATGAAGGCTGAGCATGCATTGCCCTTTATTAGGAAACTGCTTAACGAAACCCAATATAACCACGTTTTGCATCCAGCAAATGTATTATTGAACTGCTCGCTGGTATAGGAAGCTTTCGCCTCCCTCTCTCTGCGACCACGTGAAGTTAGCTCAGAGGGTGGGACAGAGATGGGCAGTTTGATGCAGCAGCTCTGCTGCAAATATCCTGCAAGGTGGAAATGGGCAGATTTGGGTTCAAGGCTTCTGGGTAAAGAGCTGCAGAGTGCAGAAATTGCAATAGTGTTGCAGAGGCTTTATACCATCGATGGCTTAACAGAAATGTCACACTGCTTCTGCTGACAGAGGACACAATCCCATAACTTCCCATAACTTACTTGAGGAGTAAGATAGAAGAAATATACAGTATGGCCATGAATTATAGCAGCAGGTTAGACTGCGATGCTATGGGAAAAGGCATAAAGGCATTCATGGATACTCAGCTGAGTAAAAGGGCAAATGTGAAATTACTCGGTCTGTTTTATGTAGGAAAGTGGCGTGTGGAGCGCTGCATTTGGCTCCTCCTCAGCCAGAGGTGAATGCAATTCCCAGTCCCCCTGCAGTTTTGCTGGTATTGATCTGTTGCAGTGTTTCTGGGCTAACGTTTTCTATCTGTAATATGTTATAGTGCATAAATAAAGCTGCTGCATTTAACTTCAGATAATTTCGCAGAACTGAATAAATGTTAGGGCCAGGATGGAAGGGTGCAGAATGAGCTAGGATTAAATTTCTGCTCTTTTATATCTGAGGGATGCCACGTGAACCCCTCACCCTGAAATGTCCATGTGCCAGTGGGACTTCGATCACTGTCCAGTGATGTCTCATTTCTGCGGTGGCTGGGTCTGAGGTTCTGGGTCTCAGATGCCGCTAATTCACTTGCATGGCGCCTTATATAAAGCTAGGATCCAGGGAATAATACATTGCTAATCTCATCTGAGGCAAAAAACCATGCCCTTTCCATAGAAATTGTCTTTTCAGTAGAGCAAACAAATGTTTAAGTACCCTTAGATGAATACCTCTGGTTTAAGGCTGGAAAAAGCTTCACTTGACAGTGCTTGCACACAGACAGAGAAAATGAGGGCATCAGACAAGTCTTCAGGAGAACAAACCGCATGAATTCGTATGGATGCACAACTGGTATAGGATGCAACATCCAATAATACAGGTTATTTTGTGATACTGTAAAAGGGAAACTATTTAAACAGGTAAAAGATATCCTTGTATTGCAGCAGGTACAAAACCATCCCATCCTTTTTTGAGGAATAAATCTAGTTTACATTGATAACCTGCTAAGGCTTCTCCCCTTACGAGACAAAAACAGTTGGGCTGGTGGTTATCTCAGTCTTTCTCTCTGTAAACTCTACCGTAATGGATAGCTGAAAGGGAAGATGGGAGATCCAGCTAAATTGGAAAAGGAACTGAGACTGCGCCTTCCCAAGCAGAGTTGGTCACGGCAGTGTGGATAACTCCTGGTAGCTGGACATGTGCCAGGTAATGTTTAATGAGAAGTGACCCACAGCTCCTGCCTGCATCCCCAGCAGGAGCCAGGCTGTTCCCATAATAGAGAAAGATGCTTTGAAGGGCAGAGTGTATGTAGAGACCAAGCTCTAATTTAAACTCAAGGAACTTAGCTGAAATTTGTTACTTGGAAAACATCCCAAAAGGAGCTTATTGTGATAAACTGCGTGTAAATAATCAGTACCTCCCAAGTTACTCCTGTGATAAAGAATGATAGCGAGGAAGGGTTATTGCTTCATCCCATCACTCAGAAGGTTTTATATTTGTACGGCAAAGTAGCAAATATATATGGATCTCAGAGTGCTTGATACATGGGATATTCAGAGCATGTTTTTTGTATTTGTATATATTTATGATCCCCAATTAAAGGAGCAGTGACCTTTTGATAGATTAATATAATGTACTTGAGATACAATAGCACAAGATAAAACGACTTTGACAGTGAATCCACTTGTTAGCGCTTTGGGTTACTATGAAAGTAGAAGAAATGATAGGTCTGAAATTAGAAAATCTTTCCTAAAAATCAGCCTGACTGCAGGAGTATATTGAATATATTGAGTCAGCGATATCTTTTCCATAAGCAGAGCTTTTGTGTTTTGCTCAACAACTTCTGTTTAACAACATCCATTTAAAGTCATCAAAGAGCAGGCGGGGATGGTAGGAGATAGCTAGAAATCGCTAGCCAGGACTGCATTGCTCAGACCTCAGAGGCTCAGGTGAGAGTGTTGCTCTCTGCAAACACTGACGTGAGCAAAGGGAAGCTGCGAGGAATCTCCATGTGCCCTCATGGTGGGAGATGAGGATCTGCCGTCTGCATTTTTGAAATGCCCACCTGTAAGACAGGTAGTTCAGAGGTTTCCCTGTGAAACTCCTGGGGAGTACTGTTAACCCTCAGCACAGGTTTGGTGGTGTGTCAGTCTTCGAGTAATACAGCTCTTGGTAGGAAATCATAATTTATTGAGGTCAGTGGGTTAATGGGCTGGGCTATGCGCTACCAATTGGTAGACATAAAATATATTTGGTCTTGTGACATACCTAAAAGGTTTTCAAAAGACGGAGTCTTGCAATAAAATGTGTGATGAGTCATTATATTATTTTTCTCCCAAAGCATTTTTTCTTTCGAAGGTAAAGAAAAAGGAGAGAAATGTGATGTTTGAAATCAAAAAAGCTGGGTAGCTGTTATGTTGCAGATGTGCATTTTATAGTTTAATATTTTTTGTGTGAAAAAGCAGTTGGGATTCTAAGCAGACATGATGTAGAGCAATTTAAAATTAATAGAGCACTTCAAATTTTTAGGAGCACTTTAAGATAAAAGTGATCTTGGTTTTGGGCAAGTGCAGTGTAGAAAGTTGTACAATTATGAAAAAGCTCCAGATATGCAAGACCGTATCAGCATAAAAATGAACCCTTATATAGCAGATTAGGACAAAGCAAATTATTTAAAAATGTAGCAAAACAAAATTTCAAATAACAACATTTGTTTCACTGTATTCTTTCAATATATTTATTTGGTTTTCAACAACCCACTGCCACATTGCTTCCATTATTCTGTTGCTCTAAAGATCCCATATGAGAAAGAGTTTAGGTTCTCCAAAAAGAATTTGTAGAAAAGCACTTATGAAAACGTGTAAATTCTGTTCTCATCTGTAATGTGCAGAAAACATTCATTAGCCTTGATTAGCAGCTGCACCAAGAGCTGTCATCGTAGAAACATTGGTCTTCCCGGCTGGTGGGCTTTCGTGGGGCTGTGCTGGGCACGGAGAGGATGGAGGAGCACAGGGAAGGGAACGTGCAGCAGTGTTAGGGTCTGCAGGGACGGATCCGCACAAAGCAGGTCAACCTTATTTCCGGTTCTCCCATTGCCTGAACTTTCCTCCCTCTATGGAAGAGGTCACTGATCAGGCTGGTGGTGTTAACTGCCAGCCTCTGCCCGTGTTTCTCAGGTGAAACAGCAGGTGTGTTGTAAAAGGAGTTGAGCCCATTACTGAGTCTTTTGAAGGCCACCGTGGCTGGGCTGGGCTAGTAGAGTCTTTTTTAAAAGTCAGTGCATGTTTGTGCTATCTCATGCCCTTCTCATAGCTTTGCACTATGTTTCCTGGGTGCTATAGGACTGACCAGATTTTCCTCCTCATTGTAGCTGTTCTTCCTACTGGGCCAAGCTGGCCCATGTTTCTGTTTTGCTTTGCTTTGTTTTTTCCCTTCCATTGCACTCCTGTCAGCATCTGTACAGGTTGAAAGAAATGGAATATCAGAAAAGGTAAGATTGCTTAGCTTGTCTGAGTTCAGCATGACAAAGCACGAGCTGCTCCTGATGGACCCTGCGCTTGTGGCAGGAGGTGAGAAGGGAAGTCTCTATGGCTAGAGGGTGCCCGTGGTGGCCAAAGGCATGAGGATGCCCATGGGGGTACGGAGATCCCGGAGATGGCGGAGGCTATAACCCCAGGCCTACGTGGTTAGTCTAGGCACACCCATGCTGCATTTGATCATCGAACCGATTCTGTTACCAGCTTGTCTCGGTCAGCTACTTCAGTGCCAACATCCATCATGGTCCTCCTGAACCCAAGGAGCATCAGCCCTCTGTCCTGTGTTTGGAGCTTGGGTTGTAGTTAAGATGTAAAAGGTGCACAAAAAATCTCTCAGACAGGGGTATTCAGTCTGTAAGAGAGAAACCACTGTCCTAGCTGAACCTGAAAGATGGGAGAAAGAGCTAAGGATGAGAAGGTGAGACTTAAAAAAACCAATCTCAGTTCCATTCTTATGGCAAACCACTGAATCTAGCCTCAGTTCTGCAAAATGTGGATGCCCTGCTGCACGTGGCCAGTCATTTTTAAATCCGTATTTATTTAGCACCTAACATTGTAGAAACATGATCCACAATTATGGTGCACTGATAAAATACAAATTATTTTTATTATGTGTAGCTATAAGGATAAATTCTTTCACAGTTTTGAAGCACTCCTCCACCAGTTGGAGGACGGCATAAGTAGCAGCATAGGTAGATGCTTGCTTTAGGTATTTTAAGCTTTTTCTTGTATCAGAAAGACCAAGTAGCTCTGGCAACTGTACTCCATGTAAGTTCTTGCTGCAGTTTCGCCATGAGTGTTTTATTAGTAAGAGGCCAAAAATTCTTGTCTTTCCCAAGGAATTAAGTATAATGTATTATGTGTCTCTTTAATGGCTGGGTCATTTCTACTTTTCCATTAATTTACCTTGTTTGCTATTTTGGCATATACTTATTCGATTATTAAATGATTTGTTTTGCGATAATGCATTCTAACCCATTGGACAAGGCTTGTTGCAAACATAATAATAATAAAAAAGATGGTGCTCTCTCTCTCTTAACCCTTATAGTCTCTCCGTTTATTAGAATTACATATGTCACCACGTATTAGAGATTTTTGATGTCTACCTGTACACACAGACACGTTCATGTCTAACTCACTGAAGAAAAATTCTCTGTATTTCAGTAGAGGGACAGCCAGTAGTGTTCTAGACAAATAACGCAAAACCAATAACAATTTAATAGTGAATATGTTTTTGCTTGCTTATATAAACTATACCATATATTTCTGTATAATATTAATCAGCTACATTCTAATGGATAATTTTAAGAATTCTATATGCAGTTATAAGGAATTTTTCCCAAACTACTTTATTTTATATGTGCATTATACATATACAATTTCACATATGCACCCTTTATTTTTCTTATTTGCATTATGAAAGGCAAAAGATTTTAAAACAAATAACGAATAGTTTTGTAGCTAAACCAAAGAAATAGACCACAGGTCCCCTACCTCCTCTGAACTTTGAGAAGGATCTTGTTCATCAGACTTTACACAGAAATGTGTTCACTATCGCGTGCCTCAAATTGCCTGACTTTTTCCCTTTTCTGCCCTGAACTCATGAATGGTAAAACCACAGAAGCAGCTCAGGCCTTAGGTATGTTGTACGCACTGCTCTCTCGTCATGCCAGCGTCCGAACCGGGGATAGCTGGAGATCTATTTGGGTATCGAAAATAAATAATTGTTCCAAAATCAATTTCCTTATGTAAAGGCAAGCCATTTAATAACAGCGGTTTATAGTACTAAAGTACCTCTAAATGAAAGGGGGAAAATCCTCAGCCGGCTGGAGCTGTCTTCTTCAGCTTGTACGATAACGTTGCACTCAGGCCCTGGGCCTGGACCAAGGTAAACTGAAAGAAGGATTAACTCACAATAGCAAAGGCTAATTTACAGAAACCACATGAGGAGTTCCTGAGCACAGCCCTGATAACAAAAATATTATCAACGTTGTTTACAGTGAAGTAAGTCAGTTTATTAGTTGGAGTGCTTCATTATGTATAAAAGATGCCAATGATAGTCTCCTAGTCAAAATAAACAGGCATAAAGTGTTCCACATATACAGTTTGTAGAGAACAGTTACTTTGCTATTTATTTAATAATTGACCATAAATGGAGTCAAAGTGCAAAGGGAAAAAAAAAACCCTAAAAAAAGCAGCACACTAAGGGCTTTTTGAAAGATTGATAAATAATGTGGAATCTCAATTAGGCTTTAGAAGGAATGCAGATATTAAAAATTTGGTCAAGAATCTAATTAGCTGGAGGTAATTAAACAGTCTCACACGGGGTCATTAATCTTTTCCACAGACCTTTGATGTTTTGCACACTGTCTTCTAGTCATTAATAAAATTCATAACACTCCTCTTTGTGGTGTTTTATCATCGTGTTTTTCTCTGTAAGAGCATAGAGCAAGTGTCATTGTATCACAAGGGCCGTACTTTAGCTAATTTCTTTTTTTCTGCTTGTTAGACTTAACTCTTTCTTGAACAAAGTGGTATCAATTTAAACTAGAAGTTTAAAACCCATTTCTAAATGTCCAGTATGCTATCCCAGATAGCTTTCAAACTACATAAATGAAGACATAATCCAAAATATCTCTGATGAATCTGGTAAAATAAGAAACTTTTTTTCAAATCTGGAATCATTTGTCCTGTACTTTATTTTCTAACCTCGTTCATATATTAGTCATTCCTATTTCAGAAAAGTTGAGGATTTTAATCTACTTTGTTTCCTTACCTTCGGTTTCTGCTGATGGCAAGTCCCTTGGAAATATAACTTGTAGTATGCAGTTAATTTTAGTGGTAAAACCAGAGAGCTCTGGAGGACAGTGCTAAGGTAGAAGTAAAGAATAATTATGAAAAAGAACTAAGCAAAATGGAAATTTGTTGAACGTGACTGATTTTATGTACAGTCTGTAAAAAGGAAGCTGTATAGTACTTCAATAATGCATTATCCTGACATATTTCAAAGACAAACTGTACTCAAGAATTTAAAAGGCAGGAAAGCTACAAAGGATGCCTTTAGAAGATATGAAGATATGATTTCTATCACAAATATTAACATACATACATATATAGTATTGTATATTTATATATGTTTGTATTGCAAGAACTACAATTATGAGCTGTTATGCAGAGTTGTACGAAAATGTATAAATATAAAGATATATAAATGGTTTGTTAATGAAATGTTTGCGTCTATATGACGACAATTCAGCAAATACATTTCTGGAATAGACAAATCCATTGTGCCATAAATGTATTTGTAGATGTTGCATTTTATTCTGAACTGTTTCAACATTTGCTTGTCTGTTGCAACAAAGCGTCGAGTCATTACAGGATGCAGAAACTGAGCTAACACTTAGCAAACATTCAGGTAGAACGAGACCAATGCCGAGCTATACTGCTTCGTTGGCTGTGAGATGCATAAAAAGCGCATCTTCACTTTCTTCACAGCAAGTGAAGAAATGTAAAATGCTTTTTAAATACTATGATGAATGACAACAATTGAACATGTTGACAGGGATCACTTTTGTATTTTACGACTTCCTGATTTGCACAGCAGAATATAGCAGATTTGTGCCTAAAAAGTTGGATGATCTTATCTCCTATTTTAGAAAGAAATCAGACTTGATATCATTTCAGTAGCAAGGGGAATGAATGAGAGACAGGACTGCAAATCTCTGCGAGTATGCAGTTACCCAGAGCAATCACGTTGTGAGCTTGTGCAGTGTTGTTCCTTTCGGCTCGTATGTTCTACTCTCTGCATATTTGCTTAATAAGTCCCTCTCATTCCTTAAAGTTGCTACTTGTTTTGCAACTTCTTAAGTTCATAACCAAGACGCAGTATAATGCTGTAAAGCACAGAAAGAAAAAAACAGACTGAACAGTTGCAAGGCTTTGGGTGAAAAATTCAGTTTCTTTCATAAATTTTAAATATAAAATTTTATGTATCATTTTCTCTGAGGAAGGAGGTGATAGCAATTCTTTTATTTCTGCATTATTGATTAAATTTTTTTTGATATTTTTATATTTAAGCCAACTGCATAATATTTTGCTGACCAATCTACTTAAAAATTACTGAGATGGGCAGTGAAGGTTGCTGTCTTTTACCTTTTATTATAATTTAAAACGAAGTCCTGATGGTCTCTCTTCTTCCAAAAACCGAGGAAGGATGTTTTTCATACTTTTCATTTAGACTGAACATATTTGTCTTACCTACGTAAGGCTATTATTATGGCTGGAAAATTAAGGAAATGATATCTTCACAAGATGAAGAGAATGAAAGCTGAGCAGTTGTAAAGAGAAAGTTCTACTAAAACTGCTCAGTGACTAATTAACTTTTCAGTAAGGACATCTTTAGTGATTTGACCTAGCTTTCATTTACAAAATGAACCACCCAGTAACCTCAGGAATTCCCCAAGGAAAACAAAAGACCTATGATGATGTTCCTGTTACTTCCAAAGTAAACAAAGAATAAGAAAAACCCGAAGCAAACAAAATCAAGCAGATTTCTAAGGCTTTTAGAGTTCTATTTGTTAACATCAGAAGTAAACTAAAGCAGCCTTAATCTCCTTTAAAAAAGGGGTTACCTTTAACAGTAAATTTTAAGTAAATTGCAGATGCCACTGTATGAGGTACATTCCAAAGTGAGAGTAAGGTTAGATGATTTACACTACTTAATTATCATGAGATTAATACAAGGAACACTCACTTTGGCAAACAATTTGATAATTGTCTAAGCAGGACGAACTAGCCCTCCCTGGTGGTTTGAAAACAGAGCTGAGATTTGAAAAGCTATACAGAACTCTTATTTAATCCGAGCAATTCTATAATGATGTGAAAAGGTAAGTGTTTTTGATTTAGTGATGTCTATATTTCAAGAGACAAGATGTTGATGATAAAAAAAAAAAAGCAAAAGATGAATGGCTGGTTTCTGGAGACATCTTTTGGCTTAATATCTAACATCATGTACGTCTGTGTGCATTTCCCTCAGTTTTCCCACTAGTAAAATAGAATACTAATTAGAGTTTGATTACAGTCAGTATTTAAAGTGTTGGGGAAGGCATAGGCAAATTTTTGTAATACAAACTAATGTAATAGCTGGGCACAATCCTTGGAATCTGATGTGTTGCCTACTGTCTGAGCTGATCACGCGGAAAGCAAGCGTGTACTCATTACTTACAAATGTGGTACAATTTTTTAATGCTACAAATTGCCTGGAAGCTCCCAGGTGGTGAATATGAGTCCACTGAAATACTTCTTAGGACTTCCTTAGGAAGACTGATGTTTTGGCATGTTCATAGCTTAAAAGTCAATAGCTGAAGATAAAGTTCATTGATATAAGTACCGCAGAGTTTGAGTTTTGTAATAAAGGCCCCTGGGGCTTATGCAGGTAAGGATCTATAAAGAAAAACGTTAAAACATGCTATAGATCCTAAAAATGTGCATAGGTCTCGCTCATCGTTTTGTATGTTCACCCAAATGGGCTGAAACCCCAAAGAAAAGAACTTGGGATAGAAAACAGGAAATAAGAAAAGATTGAAGGGACTGGGCCAGGAACCCGCATGCCAGCTTCAGTGGAGCTGGGTCCAGTGCAAGTTGGTGAAGATGCTCTGGGCCCCCCCGCTTCGATCAGCTGGTCCCCCGTGTGTGTGTGCCCTTCTGGGGTATACGGGGCAGAGGGGGGCCTGAACGAGCCCTCTTTACTTTGTGGACAACAAAATGCCAGTGAACTTCACCGGTGGAGAATAAGAAACACCCTTATGCTTAATTAGGTATGAAAAAATGTGCTTCTAACAGCTAGGAAGCAGCACGTGTATAAGGCTACTACTTCACCATTTAGATTACCACAATATTGCGTTCGCTGTGCCCGTCCACTTACGAAACGTATAAAAATGCTGAGGCTGAATGCAATTTTTTGTATTTAAAATCTGGTTTGGGCTACTTTTCTTCAACTTTAAATTAGTTTTGGGGTGAAAAAGGAAACCTAAACAGAACCGCTGTTGACTTCACATTTATCGTCATGACATATATCATTTTGGAAAGCAATCCAAGCTGCTGAAAGCATTTCTGCTATATACACGTAGTGTATTAGACATCATTTATCCTTAGTGAGAAATCTTGAAAAAAAAAGTCAAGAAGTTGTACATATAGGTTCAGTGTCTTTGTAGAAATGTGACAATTTGTGTAAGTGTTTCTAGTTTTAAGCTGCTGGATATTATGTACTGTGGCCAAAAAAAAAAAAAAAAAAAATCCAGTGTATCAAATAATATGAATCTTCATGTGATACTGAATTTGAAAGAAATGTCCTATCTGACAACAAAATGGGCATTCTAGATCTGAGCCAGATCTTGTACGTTAAAAAGAAAGCAGTTACTCAAAAACAGGAGTTAAAAACATTCAATGGAAAGTTTCTCTGTGAAGTCTATAAATATCTATTAGGATGTCCATTAGGTTGAATCAAATATTTCCTTTCACTAATTTTAACATTCCCCAGATTTAGTTCTATGAAGTTTTATGTATTCCTGTATAGGAGCTTCCTTCTGAAAAACGTGTAAATCTTTGGAGGTTCAATGCCACCTCACAGTTTCCCAGTTAACTGTAAGGTCATCCCACAGCCAGCTGGGTAGAAAGGAAATACACATTTCTGGAGCCATTATATCATTTCCTGTTCTGTTTCCTGTCAACTATTTCTGCCAGAAAATGGCTAATAATGGGCTATTTGCATAGGGCAATAGGAGAAGCCAGAGTCAAGTTATGTTTTAATGTTAAATTGCCTTTGTAAATGTAGTTATAAAAACTGGACTAAAGAGGGCAGGAGATACTCTATTTAAAAATAAATCCAGGCAAATGGATAGCAAAACTCTATGGGGAAACAATAATATATATTTCAGTATATAATAAAGTGATTTATTTTCAATAAAATGTGTAAAACTGCTTTAGTTACTTTGACACCTTGATTAACTGGAGTTTCAAAGATATTTGTATGTGTGAACCTTCTTCATACCAACAGTTCTGAATACTTTATTGCATCTCGTATTGAATATGTATGTTTTGAAAGCATTTGCTATACTGTAGTTTTACTGGATGTCAGGGACAAAATAGATTAATATTAGACCTCAGCCAGAAAACATTTCTGTGACACTGCATGAAATGTAGCACTCTTCACTGGTTATAGTCTGCCTGACTTATTTCTTGGGATGCTTTATATAGAGCTATGGTCTAAAGCGTGTATTTATTTCCTCTGAAATCACTGATTACTGTTATAAAATCTGCCTTAAAAGTTTGTAGCCGTTGAGGAAATTTCAAATCTGCCTGTGTCAGGAATAAAAGGATTAGTGAAGCCAGGATGCGCTGAACAGGTACAATCACAGCAGTTTTTTTTTGCAGGCTGTACATTAAAAAGTGCCAAAGTTTACATGCAGTCTCCTGTCTGACAGGGAATGGTATAGCACGTATATAAGGCCACGCTCCAGCCCAGCGGATGATCACAGCGCCATCAGGACCACCGCTCGCAGTGCTTGCTGAGATTTCGGTGCATATTACCTCGTGCATGAAGGACGCGGGCAACTGCCAGCAAGCACTCTCTCTTACATGCAAGCACAGCGGGGAAAATTTATACAAGGAGGAAATCCTATCACCGAGAAAGATTTTTTTTTGGTCTGTAACACACAGCCCCTCTCTTACAACCGGCAGCACGGCAAGGGCGGAGGGTGCTGCGGGAAACGACCGCTTCTGCCCTACGCAGTTCTGCATCTAGCAGGTAGCTCAGGGCGCCAAAGTCATTTCAAGCCCTGGTATCTCTGAGCTCCAGCTAAATGCAAACGGTACGTTTTAGAGACATGGGACATGCAAAAGACACTTTTTTTTTAACCTGCCAAAGAAGCGATTATGCTGCTTGAATAAAGCGGGTGGCTGAAATCCTCGCGGGAAACGCACCTTCAGCCCAGGTTTGCCCCACCAGGACTCTTTTTGCTTGCCCCATAGATGCCCTTCTCTGCAAGCCAGCACAAGGCATCTGCGCCCTTACCTTGCCAATACACAATTACCACATACCCCAGCTAATCCTCCTGAAGTGTCCTGCTCTTGGAAAGAGTGGCCACAGCAGGTGAGAGAAAGTGACTCACTTAGAAGGC
This sequence comes from Struthio camelus, assembly GCF_040807025.1. NCBI lineage: Eukaryota > Metazoa > Chordata > Aves > Struthioniformes > Struthionidae > Struthio > Struthio camelus. Next base: position 42,895,656 of record NC_090947.1, on the reverse strand, counting down.
CAAGCTAGAAATCGGGTCTGCTGATTCCAATTTTGAAATAACGAAACCTCTGTCTCTTGGGTAAGTCATCTTTCCAGGAATTTTCTGATGATGGATAGGAAGAAGTCAGACACCATCGTGACTTTGACTTCTACTAGCAATTATAGCTTTATTTTGACCTATTTTTTCCCTCGTGTGTATATACACTGACTACAGCTTACAGAAGAAAACTGTATGAGCTGGATTAACTTTTTGCAAATACTACTTAATAATTTCTATGTATGTTTTAATTTTATTTTATTCCTATTAACAAAAAAACAGCCCCAACACAGAAACATGAACATTCCATAAACCCTGGGTTTAAAAGAAATGGCTTTTTTTCCCCTGGAAAAGGGGATTTATTTTTAAAAGATTCAGAATCCAAACACCTTCAAAAATGTTGAAAATTTACTGTCTTGTGTATATTGACATCCTCTGTGTTTTGTTTCAGCTTTAGCATAACTGAACTTTGTTGTTGTTGTTAGTCAAATGCTCCCCATGCATTCAATATCTCAGACAGTATTAGGAAAGCATAAACAAGACCTTGCTGAAGTTCTAGGGTAACGTCAGTAACACCGTCAGTATTTACATGATGGTAATGGTTCAGTATAAATTTTAAATAAATACCACCTTTCTGTGATACCAGAAATATCAAAAAGCAGAACCACAGGTGTGGCTTCAAAGCCCATGTTCAGTAATAAATTGTTTTCGGAGGCTTTTTCAGGTTATTTGAGCACTGATGTATGTTGCTTTGGCAAACGAACGGAGCAGTAAAACACACATTCTTTAAACACAGAAAGATGAGAGACTTGTCTTTGGAAGAAATGCCAAGAGTAAACAAAGGTCTACATGAGTCCCTTGGGAATGCTCTCAAGTTACATGTCATGTGTAAAATGTGCTTATAAACCTCATGACGCTGGTCCTGTTTTGAATTCCGTATGCTCTACAAAACTCGTGTTAAAATATTGCTATATAGAGCTGAAAGACACCCAAACTGTACAGACAACTATGCATAAAAAGAGCATTAAAAACTTCCAGGACTTTTTTCCAAGGTTGATGATAATTTACTCCTCAGAATTAAGGCATTTTTTTTAAGATGTCAGAATACTAAAATGAAAAGTATGCAAAATTATTCCAGTTTGAGATGTAAATTACGCTGCCAGAAAGATGGGTGATATGTGTAACAGAAGAATTAGGTCTCTTAGACCAAAGCAGATTCTGGTAAATCATAAAGTATGTAACAAGTCTGTGGCCAATCCTAGATTTGCTAAAATCCATATAAATGTGATGAGTATCTGATGGCATGATAACTTCTGCCCTTTTAAAGTTGTGAATTTCCACGCACAGAAGATTCACAGCAGCACAGGAATGCACATGCATCGGGTTGAGTACGGGTTGGGGTCAAATGCCACAAGTGCTTCTGAAGGCTCTTTGCTATTTTGACACTATTTTCTACCAATGCATTGGACTGGAGATGGTGGAGACCTCCTTGTCACCTCTTAATATGTGTATTGAGCTGCAGAGTGCTCCCTTCTCTTCTGCAGCCTGCTGCCTGGCACCAGGGCCAAGTGAGCTCCGGCTGGTGGGTGTCTGCACTCGGGCACCTGTGGAGGTGAAAAGAGCAGTCCAGCACCAGTGCATGGTTTTGATTTTTCTCCTCAGCTAAAATGGGCCCAGCTTTATTCTTTTAATTTGCCAGGGGCTGAGAAAATTGTCCTTTTGCCAGTGATGCTGGCTTTTTCATCTAACACGGCTTGTATTTTTTGCATTTCTGACAAGCCTTTAGGTCTCCTTGTCTAAAGTCCAGCATTTGACCTGGTGTTGGATGCCCTATCTGCTGTAGGATTGACAGCACACTATCCCAACCACAACATGCTAAAAACCTTAGTAACTTTTCCAGGTTCTTCAGCTGTGAGCTGAATCAGGAAGTTACTGTCCACATTTGAGCTGACACCACCTGATTGATATACAGAAGGTATTTGCTCTGGGGAAAGAGTAACCAGGAAGTTTTTGCAACTTTTATAGCACAAAATAGTAAATCTCAGCCCTATTTTAACAGTCATTGAATAAATTATTTTGGTCTGTGTTTATATATATGACATATATATATATACACACATAGATATGTATAATATCCAATGCTGAACTTTGCTTCATTTGCTTTTCTCTAAGGCTCTAAAGAGTATGCTTGCAGTCATCAACCTTCGCTCAAATTTATGTTGAATTCACCCCTCATATATTTGTAAACTAAAAAATAAAGTTGCTGTGGAACTTGTTTGACAAACTCCTTTTGTTAGTGGTAGTATCATGGCTTACAATGCTTATTTCCAAGAAATAAAAACATGACATTGTTTATGCCCATAGGCTGAGGCCAAGTCTCCTTCTTTATTTTGGCGTACAGAAACTCAGGTTTGTTATCCTCAAGCTGCATAAATTTTGGATCTGCAGTTTTGACCATACCAGTAATAAAACGATGGCCTCCATACCTTCCTTTTATGGACAGTTTAGTTTTTCTGTCATCTCAGAACTCAGTGGCTAACAAAGCTTTGGGAAGGCTCACGGCATTTCCATGTCGTGTGCCGCAGCGTAAGCAGATCTGCTTTGCTGTTTTTCTGCTGGACTTTGAGCTTCACAGGCCTGACATTCTCAGTCGTCTTCTGCAGCATTTGTGGTACCCAGCAGGTACATGATTTCAGAGCATTGCTGCCCCTCTTAACTGTCACTCAGGACAGAGTAGCTTTATTTAGTTGGTAGACTCGAATTGCTCTGTGGAGGATTAGATCTGTGATTCACTGCTGAAGTGGGATTCCTACCTTTTTGGGGAGTTTTATTCAGATTCTGAACACTATCTAGTTTCAGGTCTTAGATGAGCCAAGCACTCTTTCCTTGTCGTATCTTCCTTATTCAGTCTTTATCTTACAAACGTTTCTACTGTGATTTCTGTTTCTTTATTTTTGCAAAGTGGCAAACTGTCCTGTGTTAACACAGTAGTCTCACATAGAGCCCTTGTCTTTTATAAATGAAAGCTCTTTACACAATGGTTATTCGTACCTGCTCTCTGTGGAAGAAACACTAACTTTGACAGTCTTTTTTTTCTTTTTTGTTAGCTCTCGCTGCTTGCAGGTACAAAATAAAATTAATCAAAGTTACTAAAAACCTCTCGACCATGCTAGGTAGGAATGTTTTCTAGTTAGGATAGCTGAAGAGCTCATCCTCAGTGAGTATGTTTGCACCTTATACAGCTCCTAGAGTTGACCGTCCCATCACAGCTGCTACCTGTGACTGGTGGGCCCATGAAATGATTCTATTTGAGAGTGAAACAGAAGAAGTAACTGGGAAGTAGGGCAGAAAACCTGAAGGACCTGAAATGGGGAGAAGTGGTTGATCAGGCATAAGTGGTTGATCAGGCATAGATCCTGAGACTGGAGGCAGTAGATAACTGGGAATCGGTGGGAACGGATTCGGCACCAGTGAGGCTGGTGACATAGAAAGGAATAATGAGACTTTGGAGACAGAACAAGTGTCCGGGCAGGGGATGGGAACCAGTGTGGAAAGAGGGATAGGTTTTTGGGCCTAGTGAAGCTATAAAGGAGTCACTGGGGCAGAAAGTAAGTGGAAGGAATGAATGGCTGTGGTAGGAGAGAGGAAAATCTGAATTGTTGGGTGAAATGAGCACAGCAACGCAGAAACGAGAATACGCCAGGCAGTTGTGGTGAATGACATGGTTGCCAGCTCGGTGCCATATGACTAGGATCTGTTAATCAGTTCCTAAGGAAACCAGATACGTATAACTGTGCAGTCTGTGTACGTGTCGGTCCTTCCTGGACAGCTTTTAAAATTGTTTGTCAGTTTTAACTATTGAGGGCAATGGTCATAATGTTATTAATTTCCTATAAGTTTCAAGAAAATAGGCAAGTAGGTAGCTGTGGAAGGCTCATATTAGTGAGGAAAAAGCTGTATCATCAGTTCAGCTATGAAAAAGTGAAAAGTCCACCCTGGAGAAAGGGAGGAAACCATGCTTAATAAATCCTTCTGTTCATGGAACTACTAGTGCACCACTGATCCAGTTTATTAAACAAAGAATTATATTGGAAACATTAAGGCTGCAAAGTCAAATACTTCCAACCTGGAGGATGACATAATTAAAGCTGCCTGTGCATATTCTGCCTCCGCACATGCATTATGACAAGGGCTGTAATTACACAATCCCGTAATACTTTTCCTTCAATCAGAGCACAGAATGGGGGCTCTTCAGTCAATGTTTTATCCACAGAGTTCAGTGTATATCTGAGCATCTCCTGTATTGCACACTCTTCAAGCCTGACTCTGAAGATGCCTTTACTAATTTGTTTCATTTGTTATTCGGTAGTGTATATCTCTCAAATATCTGAGCGTTCTAGAAATGTTAGTTAATTGCCAACCCCCCCTTCTGGGACAGCAATATCTATGCAAATATTTTGGGAGCTATAGCACGGTAACATTATCAAGAAGCAGCTCCACAAATATTCCAGGTAATCATGACACCACACAGAGTGTCATGATGTTTGCTGTACGCTTCCATGGGCTCTAACTGCAGTAGGAATGGCCTTGCGTTTGCTGCTCCAGAAAGTAAGGAATACAGAATTAACACCCTCCTGTAAATAGCTTGGGTCAAGACTTCTGTTTGCATAACAGTATTTGTCTGCCTTAACGTCATTATTTTTCTTTATGCATTTTCTTTCGGCATCGGTTACACGCTATCCAACTTGCGCAATGAGTGGGTTAGATAGCTGTCACAGTTATTATATATTTTTATTTATATAGACATAACTATCACAGATAATTCTTCTTCACTGCATAACCTCAGTTCTTCCCCAGAGCAAATCCATGTTGTGAATTGAATAAGGAAAGGCCTGTAAAAAAGTGATCAGACAAAAAAATGCTCTATCATATCATATATCAGGATAGTAAGTCAAGACTGTCCACAGTTCCTCAGTTCTGAACACTTGATTTTTCAGTACTGATGTTCTTTTACCAATGTGTGGATAAGACAGAAAGAGAAAAGACAGTGGTTCTTATTCCTGCAGGTCTTACTTAGTTCAAACTCATTGCAACTGTTAATTTTTCTTATATTAGAAATGATGAAAAATCTGTGGCCAGGGTTATGAAGTGTGATGATCTCAAAAGGAAGGTTTGCTTTTGAACCACCGCGGGATGAATTCCAGTCTTAACAAAGTTAATGGCTTATAACTATATCTAGCAATTGTGTATGAAAGGAAAGTGATGTGCGTAAGCTGCACGTGTCTCTTTGTGACTGCAAAATTCAACTGTCATTCAGAGATTTGATTGTAAGTACCTTTTAAAAAAAGTTTGGGAGAAACTCATACTTCAGAGCATAAGCCAGAAGAGAGTCAGGTCAAGAATATTTTTCCCTAGGCAAACTATTTTATAATAGCTTACTTCAAGGCTTTCTTTTCTTTCTTGGAAGCAACCAGCAGAGGCCATTTTCAGAGAGAGGATACTATTCTGATCTTGGGTTGTTATACCTTTGGCATTTTGTGATATGTTTTCCTAAGACTTCCTCATTATAAAAAAATTGCTAAATAGATTTTAAGTTAAAACAGACAAATATCTAGGCGGCCTACAACGTAACAGGGTAAAGATCAAATTCTATCCTCGGTTAAATTCAGCCATCTCATTAACATTAATAGGGCTGCCTGTGTAACTGATAGCAAAATTTGGCTAGTAAACCTTGAAGGACTTCAGTTTAAAAAGAGATTTTTATGTACAGGCCAGGAAAAAAACAGCTGAAACTGATAAAATGCAATTTATATCACTATAATGACAGTGCCTAGTAGTAAGATGTTGGGGTTTTTTTCTCCTTCAAGTGGGTAAAGATTGTTCCCAGACTGAAGCCTTCATCACAAGCCAACTTTTAACTGTGAGAGAAATGTCTGAACTGGTGAGTTAAACCTTGCAGACCCTTTTTGATCCGGGAAATGCTAGCTCTAAGTCATACATTGCAAAAACTGTAAGTACACACTGTGCCAGCATGGCATCTTTGCAAAATGAGGAAGCGGGATGGCCTTTTTAACTTTCCTCTTAAATATACATTGGGGATATTTAGGTCTTCTTTGCAGAAAAGATTCCTACCTTATGTCCTAGATCCATAAATAATGAAGCTAAGCTCAGTTCTAACACCACCGTTCTAGAGACAATACCGTATTCCTGAAATACACTTCTATTCTAGAGTGTGGGCTCACATAACCTGTGAAGTTTTGTCATTTTCCAACTTTGTACGCTTACAAACACAGCTTTACTGCTCTTTTAGCACAGCTTCTGCTGGTTGGGTGTGTCTTCAGGAAAATATTATAGCCATAAGCTATAAAAGACATCCAACATTTCCCTTGCACTGTAACTTGCAAGGAGCTCAGGCTGAGCGCTGCCAGGCCCTAACCAGGCAAGGTGCACCCAGCAGCAGTGGCTGCATGCAGAAATTGCTGTTAGGTCCAAATACTTGACCAAACACATTATAGGATGTTAGTGCTATGCAATCAGCTCCTTGCAAGAGTCAGAAAATCTCCATTAAAACAGAGAAAATGGTATGTTTTTTCTATGAGCAACAGAAACCAGGTACTTCAGCCAAGCAAGATAACTCAAGAGCTAATGAATAAATAATACTGGCAAATGAATAATTTAAGTGTAATGTCTGATGACTTGAACAATCTTTATCCTTGAAACAATAAAATGTGACCATGTTCAGTATGAGTGGGTACCATGCACAGATGCTATAGGATTAAAGATCTGCTTTTTGGGACCTGGACTGTAATGCCTCAGATGTTGAGCAATGTCACATAGCATTTGAGAGCACTAAGCTCCTACCCTGACGTTAGGGAAGGGCACTTGGCTTCTCGCTGGGTTTTGCCCCAGCTGCTGAGCATAGAGGAAAATGCTAGATGAAGCTGATTAAGGTATCTTGCCATGCAGGGAATTGTGGGGACTTGTTAAAGTGCAGCTGACAGATAGGTAGGATAGTTTTTCCATGTTTTTCTCCTTACAAGAGGGATGGAGTTTTTTCATAAGGCAAGGGAGTCTTTAACTACTTTTTGCTTTATTTAATGTAGCTCATTAGCATTATTCCTTCAGATGTTTTCAGTAATTGAAAATTCAAGCTCAGACAGCCCTCCTTCTTGTAAGGCTCCCTTCTCTGGATCTGCTATGTCCTTGCTAGATTTCAGACCTGCCTACCATGATTTGCAGACGGTTTTTCTCTGCTGGAAGAATTGCAAAGCATCTGTTTTGGTTTCCCTGGTAAGTGCTTTGGTAAGGGGTGGCTTTGAATGAAAATGGCCAATTTGGGTGTCAGTAAATCTAAAGGAGAATGGGAGTGGGACTGTGAGAGATATAGAATTGTTCTCATTAATTCTATTATATGTGTTATTCCTTGAGGACTTTATTTTTTTAAGGATTTTTTTTTTTCATAGGAATGGAGGATTTTTTCAAAAAACCCTATGAGGCAAACATTCCTCACTTGATCTGTGCATAGTGATCTTCACTTCATTTTCACATAGAGGATTTTTTAAAGTTATTTGAATAGTTCAAGACAAAACTCTCCTTTTACACTTGGAAGAGATCTGTAGAGTAAGAAACTATTGTAGTAAAGACAAATTCAAGATCTTTCCTCCTGTAAAAGATCAGAAATATTTCTAAAACTAATATGAGAAAGAGAAGATCTATTCTAACTTGATATAGTCTGAAATAACATGGTAAAAACAAAGCTATGGTTTTTAAGTAGTTTGGCATGTATTTCCATTGGGCTTTGAGTCAGACTGTCATTAAGTGCAATGAAAGAATTAAAAAAGGGAGATGCTTCATGTATTTTGGTGAGGAAAAAGTGTGAGATGTATTCCCCAGCTAGATCTAGGTGAGGACAGTTTGCTAAGATGCCTATGCCAAAGCAAGTCAAAATAAAATGTACCTTAAGCCATAACTCCAGCTAGCACATTGTGATAAATAAAATTTTAAATGTGTATTTTTAAATTCAGGAAAGTCTCAGTTCAGTTTCAGTAAGAAGACTGAAGTATCTGTTGACTGTGGAAAGGGATACTTCTTACCACTGGCAAACTACCAACCTTCTAATGGTAGTTAAAATCTTATTATTAGTTTAATTTATGTACTATTTATATTGCAGGAATGCCTACTGAGATCTCTTGAGCTGCAATAATGTTTTTTTTATGCACTGCAAGTTACAAAACTTACCACCTTACCAGAAAGTTCATCAGCTACACAATATATAAGCACAGTAGAAAAGGATGCTATAGGAGAAATCACAGTAGGGAATTCTCAGGGAGCAAAAAAGACCCTTTTTCTGCTTTAATCTTTGTATTTCTTTCTTTCTTGTCTCTCCATCTTGCACTACACAACAGATCTAGATTATGTGACTGGGCCACCACAATTAATTTAAACCAGACAAATGTCACTGTTCATTTATGTATACAAACAGCAAAAGACAAACTGAAAACCAGTCAAATTCAAGCACAGTATTATCTTTCTCTTTTCTTCTTATATTGCCATAACAATTAAAAGTGCTAGATCAAAAAGGGGGAGAAAAATAAGGCTATAACTTTTCAAAAGCAGGTCTAGTGCACATATGGAATTACAGAACTAAGGAAAAAAGATAATTTGTTTTCACAGGAGTGTGGAAATACTCTTGAAATGGGTGGGTTTATAACAGGAGAAATTCCGTGGTAATCAAGAAGGCAATCTGGCACGAGTACACATCTGCGCATGTCTCTCTGTACCATCATCTTTGGTGTATTTGTTTCTATAGTGATAAAGTTGCAATGGGGTATGGCAACAAGAAGCTGCAATGTTAAGATAGCAAGTGACTATATTTGAAACTGGAGGTCTGATCTCTGGATCTGTAGTGCCTTAGCCAGTTGCAGGGTTTTAAGTCCCCCTTCCTGCCCTTGTGGTTAGGGTTTGTTTAACCCCACTTTCCTGTTAGTGGTTCAGTCAAGATATATTATAAGCAAGCAATCAGGTAAGTGAAATAGCTTTGGAAGCAGGGAACAAGGCAAAGACAGAGGTTGGGACAGATCTCTAAACTTATTAAAACGCTATTCTAGTGCTGAAGATAAGAATTTGACATCCAAGCAAACTTGAATCTACTTCAGGGTAGATGTTCCCCAAAAAGCCATGTAAGATGAGGAAAGGGAGAACACTGTCTGCATTGTTGTCCAATGACAGCAACTTCTTAAGCTTAAGAAAATAGATACTGGAAGGTTTATCATTTGGGAAAGATCTGTTCTCTGCCCTGGAAGCTACTCATATAGTACAGTGTGGAAGACCATTATTTAGTGTGCTGTCAAGATTGATAATAATATTAAAGGGAATTAACGTAACACTAAGTGAGATAATGGAATTAAAATAAGAAACCTTAGATTGAATAGAAAAAGAATATTGGCTATGCTGTGGCAGATCCTAGGCAATGACAACTTTTCTTGCATTTCCCCATAACCTCAAAAGACAAGAAATAAAAGATGTGAAGGGGAGGAACAGGAGAAATTGATTTTGATGCTGTCCTCTGCTTTTGTTAAAATTGTAATGATATCTCTGCATTATGGAAATTGATGTTTTAGCATCTGCACAAATTTGTGGAGAAGCTTTTGGAACTGCGTTGGTGGTTCAGTAGACGCTGTGTCTAGGTGTGTCTGTTGGTTTGAAGGTAGATCAGAAAAAATTCATTATAGGCAGAGCTGTACGCCAAATTTTGCAGTAATAGAGAAGACAGGAGCCATGGTGTAACAATACCTTGGTAAACAAAAAGGAGAATCTTGTGTTTTGTGTGTCTTTTTTCTTTATTTAAAAAAAATCAGATATGGTAGTTGCATTTCATCTATTTTCTTAGTTTTGCCACAGACCTTTGAGGATATAAGCAGTAATTTAGGATAGGATTCATTTCGTGTCACTTCCACCATCTAAAAAAGCATTTAGTCTAGCTATCTAGCCAGGCTACCTCTATAATCAGTGGAGAGAAATTTATCACATCTGTCTTGGACACACCTCTTAGGAATGTATCTGTCTTTTCACATATTATAGGCCATAGGCTATTCCCTGAACTGATTTCTGCATCAGATCTAATAACAATGTTCTACCTGCAGCGTATCTTTTAGAAAGATATAAAACTGTCATGTTACTATTTCTGATGCTAGGAAGTCCGCTACAGTGTGCAATAGTCCACAACAGAAATACCTAAAAGTCCACCATGTTTTTAATCTTAATTTACCTAGTGTCAGGCACTAGCTGTTGGATCTTGTTGTACCTGTTTGGCTAGAACGAAGAGACCAGTCTGTAGCAATTCTTCTTCCTTATGGAAGACTTTACAGATTGTGATCAATTTAACCTACCAATATGTGTGTGTTTGTTTGTGTCACTTGATCTTGCTCATAGGTCCTCTCTAAAACTCTCTGGCTTCCCATAGCTATTCTGGAATAGTTGGCACTAGAACTACATGTACAATGTTCCAGCAGTTGCTGTGTGAGCGCTTACCACAATGTTGGTGGACAGCCTGTGCTCCACACAGTCTTTACCCATCTGGGGACCTTTTCAGTCCCAACACTGCCTATCCTGAAGAGCTTATACCTGGTTTCCCACAAAAATCTCAATACCTCTGTACTAGTGAAACCTTCTAATTGTTATTTTCTTTTCTACAATTTTGTTACTTTCAGATTTTATGAAATTGTCATTATATTTTCATCCTATTATTGGTTGTTGAGATTTCTGGAGCCAAGACCTCACTCTTGCAGGACTCTGCTAAAACTCCTTAATTAGGATGCCCCATTTACAACTGCATTTTGAGGCACAGCCACTTTTAAATCCATTTTGTGTGTGCTCGATTGATTGTTCTTTATTACAGTTTTCTAATCAAAATGTCATGTACAAGGAAGTCAGATGCTTCACAGAGGTGTATTATATAAACATTGTATTACCTTTATCACCCAAACTAATAATCTCCTTAAAGAGATAAAGTTTCTGTGATACGATTAGTTTTCAGAAAACCTATTAATTGTGCTACATCTACTTTACTAAATTGTGTCCTGAGTTAGCCATCACGTTATGTTGTCCCAGCTACAGGTCAGGCTGATAGATATATTCAAGTCTTTCCTTTTACAGTTTTTTATGTTAACAGGTTAGCTTTCTGCTAGTTTTTCATCTTTCCAGTTCTACAACTTATTTGACATTGCCCATATACAAAGCTCTGTGAACGGACCTCTGAAACCACTTGTATCCAAGTTACCTAAAGCTGCTTAAAAACAGCTTCTTAAGTAAGAACTGTTTAGAATGGTTTTTTTGTTCTCAGAATAACTCATTTACCATCTACTTGCAGTATTGTTTCATTTTGCTTTTTTCATAAATAGAAATAGAACTGAGCACTTTTTACTGTACTGCATTATAATGTTTAACTATTTCTTTCAAAAATGTTACCTAAGTTCTACCAGCTCTCTTTTGTCTTTTATTTCCCTTACCAATTTTACACGGATTTTAGTTGATAATTTAAATTAATTGTTGCCAACTACTTCTTCTTTATATATACATGAAACCCTTAATTAAAAGTCTTTATAAATATATTAAATATTTTTATAAGTTAAGTCTTTCTGGCAATACTGTGTTTGGGTAGACTGGATAACCTTCCCTCTGTGGGCAGGTGCTACTCTTTGGGTTCCACATCTTCTGGTAAAGTGGAATTGCATAATAACATGAAAGAATAATATAAAAGCAAATCACTTTTCATCAGTGTTCCACTGAAGTTCTGATCAAGGTTCTGTCTGTTCAAGGTTGTTGGTTTCGTTTCTTCTTTAGAGAATCATACCATTGCCTGATCTCTGATATCTTATTGTGATATTGAAACTTAGAAACGGCCCACTTGCTCTTATAATGTGCTGTTCAGTTAGTCTCTGTTAATGTAACTATATTAATTCATGACCTGACTTAAACTGCAAAATTTCTGGGGGAAAAAGTATTCTTCATTGTTTTTGACTTCCACAAAAATACATATTAAAAATCTTCACTGTTTGTAATTACGAAGTGGATGAAAACATAGCAGTTTTAGAGATTTGCGTGTGCCTCGGGGCTCTGTTCCATCACCAAAGGTCCGAGGGATCCTTGACACAGACGTTTGTGCTACCTTAGATCAGAGTTGTTGCTTGAGATCTAACCAAGTGATTCACTACAAACTCATCAGGGCTATTAAATGAGTTATCTCTTCAATTTCTGAGAGGCTATATGTCAAAAGGAAATGAGGAATGGAAAATCTTTAACTTAGCATAAATCTTGTGTTGAACGATTCATGCAAAAAACTTCAAGATGGATGCATACGGAAAAGAATCCTGAAAGGCTTGTTATGAGGACACGATGGTTGGCTACTGCTTTGATTTGCTAGTGCTGCTGTCAGCTGGTAGCATACCTCCGGGAGCCGTGCTCCTCCAGCTTGGTAACTGCCCTCTGGTAATGTTGGGAGGCCCAGAAGACTGGTGCTAGCCTGGTCCAGTGGGGACTCCTGGGAGGTTTCTGTTCTGTGATCGCTCTATTTCTGAGAGCAACTGCTGTATTGTTTTTTTTAGGAAAGCCTAGTAGTTATCACTGTAAAGTTTCTTTACCTATGGTGCCTTACACCTTTTTATTTCATCTAACGAAGAAATTTTCCTATAGCAGTAGTTGAATTTTGGCGGAGAATAGTGTTTAAATTTTTTTTTTTTCCATTTCATTATAAGCAATGAATGGAATGAGAACTTTCCATGGAATTTGTGGGGCGAAATCATAATAGAAGCATATCTTGGCTGAAATGAAATACGTAAAGGATCTTAAAGACTGTTTCTTGGATTTGTGTGCTCCCAGTTTGTTGCAATGCAGAGCAGGGTGGAGGGTATGTTTTGGGGACAGATCAAACCGTGAATCTTCTGCAGATGAGTCTGGATGCCATAATTAGCAGGCAAAGAGAAGATTATAAACAGGGACATGGTGTATTCAGGATGTGGCAGACAAGCCATCCAAGTTCTAATAAAGAGTCCCTGCTGTATGTTAGGCCCAGCTCAAACTTATTTTCCTATTGCCTGCTTCAAGGATTTATAAGCAGTCTGAACTGTGGGAGCTGCTGCTGTGTTACTACCATGCTCAGCTACTGGTGTCATTATGTACCTGCAATATGGACATGGAGTTGATTAGAAGCACACTTGGGGCTCTTAACCTCTATCTTTCAGGGCTGAACTGTCTATGGCACAATTGCTAGCTTAGCTTATACACACTTTGCACTTGCTTGCAAATCTGATTTCCTGTTCTGCTAGAAATACACGTAGCTCATGGAACGTGTTCCCAGAACGTACTGGATCCAGTTTTAATTTGAATGATTTTGTTTTCGTTATGAATATTTTTAAGGAAGAGAGAAAGCTAAGCCTGCTTGGAAAGAAGGAGGTAGGACAAGAAGGATATTAAGAATGCAATGGGTGCTTTTTTTAAACAGTAGAGAGCAGGGAGGTTGCTCTGTTCTGCTTAGTCCTGGCCAGGCTTCTGGGTGCTCTTTGCTGTGCAATGTGATTGCAGAGGTCTAACTTCTTCCTCTGGCCCCAGTGGCCCGTTTCAGACAGGCTCGCCATCACTGACTGACCCTTTCTTCCTAAACCATAGCTCATCTGCATTGGATACAGCCCACAAAAGCCTAAAACTCCTCAGCCACCCCCCTGCCCTGCCCAAACTCAAACTCTATGATGTTTTAAATATTAAAACAACACACAGAGGTAAATCTTCTTAACAACACATGGAGAATTAAACGGGCAACTTCCCTGGGTAATAATGGAAAGTTTTGTAGCTAATTCCCTGCACATACTGTGCAGAAAATGAATCCCATAAAATACAAATAACTTCTCCCTGAGTACCTGTAACTTCTTCCTAATATTTAAAATTTATTTACATTTTATTGAAATAAATTTTAAAATTGCAGCACAAGCGCTGTGTGTTTGTGTATCTGTACTCTGTGTATGTCTATTATGCACCACTTATGTGGAAAAGCTGGTCGTGCAATAACATGCAATGCTAAATAATAAGCTTATTTTATCCTGAAAATCTGAAACCCTCACCTGCAGTCTAGTCACTGTTTTGCTCAGGATTGTTAGAGAGGTTTGAATAGCAGCTGAAAATAATCCCAAACAGTGCAGATTTGGGATTATTAAAGAAAAGAAAAACCTACAACATAAATAACTATTCTGGTGTCATTTTGGGGAGTGTGTAAATTCAAAAAAAAAAAAAATTGCGTTAATGAACATTTGCTGTTTTCTTTCCTTTTATATTATGGAGGCTTTACATTCTGATGGGTAACACTGCAAAGTATTTTGTGACTGACATTCAGCAAACTAGTTCTGCATAGATATGCTGTGCGTTTCCTATGATTTAATCTTATGCCCATTACTAAGTTAAGCTCTTCAAGTTTGAGTACTTTGACCGTGATCGCATTGTGGCCTAAAAGGAAAATCTAGAAAAATGTCTTTTTATCCTTTCCTGAGGCAGAGGAGGTGGTGTTGTGGAATGACGTACTCCCTGAGTGCAGTGTAGTCAGTCAGGGCTGCTGTTTTCTAGCTGTCAGGCTCTGTAGTGAGCCAAGCAGTAGCTCCCACAGAAGAGAAATATCAGTAGACCAGCAGAAGAATCAAGGGAAGACCTTTTTTTTTTTTTTTTTTTTTCCCCCCTTGATGCTTTATATAAACACCATAGTTGAGGTTTCAAGTATAGCCTGTGAATATGTGCCTGATATAGAAATGCAGTTCAGTTGGGGCTGTGAGAAATAGAACTGTTTTCTTTTAAGAGTGGAAATTTGCACCCAAGTTTGTGTACGGATTCAATGCTTCAGCCTCAGTGTCCAATGGATAAGCAGGTCTTTGAGCGGAGATGGTCACAAAGCCCACGCAGGCCTACTGCTTTCTCAGGGACTCAAAAAGCAATTTGGGGCTCCCAGAACACAGCTCTGTACCCAGAATTTATTGTAGTTCAAGCTATGAAGGCAGAGAGAAAACATGGCTGTTTGCTTTGTGTGTGCATGTGTGGGTTTTTTTTTTTTTTTTTTCCTGTAGACTTGTACAAAAAAAAGCCCAGACCCATCACACCCCTAAGGCAGTATTATGCTATTCATGCACAAAGAAAACAGACCAGCAGGACTCTGGGAACCAAACCTGCCATACAATGCGTACCCAATATCACGCCCTACATGTGTGTAAAGTGTGTACATAGAGTACGTGTGCAAAATGTACTCTAAAATAAGTAAACTGCTGAGTTGTGTTCACAGGCATACCAGCACTCTCTACACAGAGTGACAAAATGCCTTGTGGCATTATAGAATAGGTTTTAATCTTGCCCAGGGCAGGTAGACTTGTAGTGTTTTATTTGACCCTACTTTTATGTTGCTTTCAATGTTCTGGTATAGAACCAACCCAATATAATTCAATTCACTACTACTTTACCCTTCAGTTAGAACAAACCTACAGTGAGCGTACAAAGGCCACTGTGATGGTATCTTCTTTGATCTTCAGCTTGCTCAATCTACTTCCTACTGTGCTGGCTCACAATTTCATTTTAATAGTTAAGTAGTTTGGACATCATTAAAAGAACTGTGTCTGGAGGCAGTGATATGGCACTGATCAGTTTGTCAAGTAATTCCATTAAAAAAAAAAAAGTTCACAATTTCGTCCTGATATGATGTAGAGAAAATGTCTCATTAAAAACAACTTTTGTAAAATACTTTCACCCATTTCAACTTTTTTAAAAAAAAAAAAGAGAATAATTTCTGGAGACTAGCTCTTTCCAGTCTAATATATCATTTTCTTCTAATCTCTACTAGTTCTTGCCTTTTTCTAGCAATTATTAATAATTTTGTTGCTCTGCTTAATTTTCATAAGTGAGCTCAAATCTATTTTTGGAAGCTTTGCAAAAGGAGGACCAGGTTATGACTCAGGCTAAATGCCTGTTCAGCATGAAAGTAGGGTCAAACGCAATTGTACAAGCCTACCTGCCCTGGCAAAGCTTAAAACCTGTTCCCTACAAACCGGGTAGAACACAGTATGTTTCTGCAACCTCATTTGATGATTGTATCCACAGAAGGAGTTAGATATGTTCCTGTCAATATAGGTGTCATGGAACAACCTCTAAATCCCTGTCTATCTACCACCTTAATTCATGTAGGTACCTGCATTTCTTCCTCTTGCTCTTCCTTTGCAAAAAGGCTTACATGCTCATTTCAGAGCATTAGCTCACAAGTCTGATCGATATTCTCAGCCTAGGAGTTTGCCTTTTATTTAATTTGTCTGATTTTCTAAGGAGTCTTTCTGTCTTGACCGTTGTCTAAAAGGCAACCAGGCAGTAACAGACTACCAAGTTGCTGTTTTTCTCCAAGCCTAGGCTCTAGGGAGGTCAACTGGGAGGTAGAGGACCTGTTTTCAGATTTCTGTTTAGCATGATTTGAGGTAGGGTCTCTTTTGGTCGGTCGGTCGGTCTGTCTGTCTCTCTCCCTCCTTCCCCTCCTCTCACCCCCAAGAGAACAGTTAGCTACTGCATGTTCTGGGGTGAGGTTTTCTACTTTTTTCTTTCTCGACAAGGCTAAAGAGCCTTTTAGCTAAAGAGCTCTTCCCTAAGGATGAGGAGGAGATGGACTATAGTTTGGTGGCTGATGTCCTTATCTAAGATCTAGGAGACTTAGTCAACTCTGCTCTTGTCCTTTCCATTCACTAATAACACTTGTGTTGTCAATGCACTATGTAGTCGAAACTACTTACTCAATTTTTCTAAGTATGCTGTTGTATGGTGGGATAGCTAAAAATTGATTGCAAAATTGTTTCCTGAATCTAGATTATTGTCTGTGGGGGACAGTCATGAGGAGTTGCTACAGTACAGCAGCAGAGAATGGATAAAATGCTGGCTGACATGAGGAGGTGTAGTAGCTTTCTGTTCGATAGCAGCCGAAGCAGCAAATTATGGTCTCTGTGGAGTAAGGAGAAAAACAGAGGGGGACACAAGCTAGCCCCAAACCAATTTGCCTTAAGATGTGTCACTTTGTTTTAAGTCACCATGTTTGCAATGGGACTTGTCTTTTACATTAGGTAAAGAGTAGAGAGGCAAGCGTGTTTCCCTTTGCTGCAACTGGAGAAGATAATGTGTAGGCATTGATATTTAGTTTTCAGGATGATATTTCTAGCTGGGCTGAATTTATCCTGCCATATACGGACAGAACTCTTATCTGCACCTTTGCATTTAATAATCTAGTTCTTATAACTTAATATAACACTTGATACCTTTCACTGCCTGGCTATAGGTGTGTACGTACTTTCAAACTTATATTCCCAACTCATTAGAAGGCAAGCTGCTACCAGTACAACTTACTCTTGGAAAGAACTACTGTTTTTCTGTGAAATTTGCTCTGCTAGTCCTCCAAATTTGCAGATATAATGCTGTTTCTTGAAGGTGATTTGGGATTTCAGTTATTTTACGTATGCCCAGAAATGTTTCTGCATGCAAATCTGGTGAATAGAAGTGCATGAATACTGAGGTTCAATTAAGACGGCATTAAAAACACTGCCAGTTTAATCTCTCTGTCCACATTCTCTGATGTAGCTGTTTTGTTTGTCAGATGGAAAATAATAGATTTGAAAATTGGAGTTTAAACAAACTAGAAACAATTTATGTCCAGCAAAGGCCAAAAGGAAGAATTAATAGATGTAAAAAGATGAAACAATCCTATCAAAAGTGCTTGCTTGCAGTGTTATTTTTGCCCCCCCCCCCTTTTTTTGACTCTTAAAAACTGACCCTCGGGCTCCACTTGCTAGTAATATAGATCTATAACTTCATAATTTTTTATCTATTTTTCTAAGCAGGTATGATTCACCTGTAAGGGTCACATATGAAATAATTTTCAAAGTATAAATGAATGTGGATCTTCAGTTTCCCACCCTGTGAAAAAAATAGTGAGCCAAACCCACAGAGAATATCTCAAGCCCTAGTATCTCTTAAAATAACAGATGAAAAAAGAAATTTGAAAGCAAAACGAAGAGATAAAGAAGCATCAGCCGCTCAAACCCCCTAGGTATTATACCTTCCAGTGTGTACCATCTGACTGACACACTTCTCCATATGCTGAGGAGGAGAAAGAACTATTCCCAGCTAACCCACAATTATGCCTTCATTATTTCTTTTTAATCTCCTCAGGGTTCCCATAGGGCCTCATATTTGGTTAGATGAATGTCCCTGCAACAGACCAACTTAGAAGGCTCTGCAAGTCTAGAAAAAAACTTTCATGTTATGTTTAGTGCAAATTTTGTCCTAAGCTATTTTTATCTTCTCCTTACTCTCCTTTTTGCTCAATCATTAAATAAATTATTTTCAGGGCTGCTTTCATAACTGAAAGATTTGCTAGCATGGAATAGAAATAATAGGAATTTTAGTCCTATTTTTTTTTCCCCACAGAGTTTTTGGAGGTATTTCTCTTCAGAGTGTGTGGTGCATGCGTGTGGGGGGGTGCTTTTTTTGTTTACCGATGAGGTGATATTTGGATGTAAAGTAGCATTAGGACTGCTTATGTAATTTGGTAACAAATGTCTCTAGATTTCACTGGAAGAAATAGTGGGACCTACCAGTCATCCAGTCATGTTGAATGTACTTTATATATTTCATACTCTGTTCCATGCAAATCTAACTGAGATAAAATGATATAAACCGAGATCAGTATTTTTGCCTACCTACTCTGTGTGTAAAGTTATTTTGCTTGGGGCTCCAAAGTATAAGCAGCATAGTATTAATATGGTGAAATTGCTACAATTATGTCGTACTCCTACATTACCTTTGATGTGGTATTTTGCAAATTGTTCTGTGTAGAATTATTTCGCTATAGTTACATTGTAAATGTCATTTTGTGACGAGATACTTTGAGAAGTATATAATGACTTATAATAAAGTTTATGGAACAATCATAAATAAGAGATTAAAATGTTATATTTTGTAATGTTTTTTTGCATCATTTTCTGTACCACCTGTCCTAGTTGTCTGTATTTGAGCATTATCTCTCTTTTGTACTTTAAAGGATTTTTTTTTTTTTTTCTGGGAACTTAGTGCTAAAAGAAGGTGATGGAAGGACAGGGCTGGATCTCATGCCTCTGCTTCTACAGGTTCATGGTGTCGTTTTCAAGTTCTGGGTTAACTGGTAAAACACTTGAACCTTTTATTGGCTTCAACGAACCTATCTTTTAGCCCATATGTGTGTGAGCCTTTCTTATTTCTTTAAGTCCATCAGCCCCTGTATCTATTTTGATCTTGGCTTCTGTCAAGTTTCTAGCAAAATCCAGTTGGGGTTGTACGTTTTCTACAAGGGTGCTAGGAAAGTGAATTAATAACCCACCCTAAAATAACAATCTAAAGTAACAATTCTGTCACTACAGGCCTATGCTAAATTGGAATGAACTGACTGCCTGAACTGTAAGTCTCTGGAGGTTCTCACCAGGGCCAAGAAAGATATCTCCTTACCCCTAAAATTTCTGTAACGACATAAAAACGTGGGAATTTGATCCCCAAAGGGCAGTTTGCATGAAGAAATACAAAAGCCAAAATACACCAAAATATATTCAATATTAACTGGAATGAATGTGTGTGACCAAGGAAAGAAGAGCAACAGTTACAGAATGTCGAAAAGACCGCATTTCTGCGTTTCCAGAAATATGAAGAAAGAAGAAATAAAACCCAAGTTTGTGGTTATACTGCTAACTGGAAGCAGGAAAGTATTGCTACTCTGCAGCAGGGTCAGACATAACCTTTTAGTGTGGCTTGCAGATGAAGGCTATAGAAATACACTTAATGGACTGAGAAAGAGGGTGTTGAAAATAGATCCATGAATGATAATTTTAAAAATAAGTTGCCAGTCCCAATAACATTCTTAAACCCACATCTTAGAAAGCATTTATGCTATTTTTGGAACATAATGAAGTCCACCAAAAAGTGCAATCAGCTTTGATCACAATAAAATAAAAATCAGGTTTGTAATTATGGTTTGCTTAAGATCCTAAAGACGGAGCAGGGGGAGAACTCTATGTGAAACAAAGTTTGTAATGGCTTTTGTAATGGAAGCAGTAAGTAGCTATTGGTAATCTTTGCATTTCATTAAGAATAATTGTCTTAGAGAAGGTGTTTTACTGGATCATCCCTTAGTAAAATTTCCATTTTAATCTTTTTTTTAACTGGGTTAAAGATGTAATTTTAAGTGTTTAAAAGACATTTTGTTCCATCAGATACATGCTGAAAGAATTAAATACAAGTTAATAAAATCAGGATGTCTTTGTCAGACCATAAAAATATTTCAAACTATTGCTGACATGGTATGCTGCAAATGAGGAGAGAATCATGTTTGCTGGGATATAAGAAACCAACCTTTCCCTATTGCCTCACCTCAGGAGCTTCCGTTTTAAAGCACTATCATGAGGCAGGTCTTGCCTAGTTTTTTTTCTAGTGCTTTGGAGGTCCCATAAGTCTGTTTGCAGGTTGGGTTTTGGGCCAGACCTTACGTACTATTTTCTGTTTATGGTGTAGACATACTTACCAGGTGGGCACTAGTATAGAACTAGAGGATTGTGCAGCACTCTGTACCTGAACTGTGCTGATGAAGTGCTCGTGTTGCTGGTCTGGCATAGTCATAGAGTTTCTGTTTTGAATAAGCTTGAAAAAGAGCAGGGAATTAGTCAGGTTAAAGATTTACTAGGTATGACTGGGCTGGAAGGAAGGAAGGCTGTTGTTTTATGCTTGTAAAGTCTTATTAGAACGCCATTTAAAATGTGTGTCAAGGAGACCCAAGGGACTTGGCTTGCTACTGTCTCCAGTTGCCTTTTGAAGATGGGAGTCTGAATACTAATATTATTATTGCTGCTGTGATAATGTTGGACATGACCAGCACCAGTGGATCCCTGAGTATTACTGGCCTTTAGAAAACAAAACACAGATAAACAGTATGCCCTGTGTTTTTAGTGTGTAGGTATTTTCTGCACCCCCTGCCCTTTTTTGGTTGTTGTTAATCCAGTGATAACTTCTCTTGCAAGTTCATTCCTACCCCTAGGCTTAGTCTTTTAAGAACATACTGTGAACTGATGCTTAATTAACCACCTGCCTCCCCAATAAAAGCTTACTCCAATATGATCCTGAAGGCTCTTGATATAAAAAAAAAAAACCTAGCTTTGTTATTAGAGTCACTCATTTTCTATTACTTCAGCATGTTTTGCGTCATAGTGGTCAGGCTGGGTGGAATGTTATCTCAGTAACCTTTTTAGGGTGCCCATTTTGTTAAGATATGTGTATTGGAGATGAAGGTTAAGGACTTTGAAGGAATTAAGTAGGAGACATGCCATGTCAGTAAAATCAAATCGCCTCATTTTCCAAGTCGTCTTTTTCTTTTTTTTTTTTTCCTTTGTCATGAAGCAAAATTAGTTTTAAGATTTAAAAGTCAAAGGATCAACCAGTAAGCCATGATCTGTAGACTTTAAACCCGGACTCTTAGCTACTGCTATAACTTAAGCAATCTTCAGTTTGTTTAATGCTGGAGCGCTTCAAATCAAACAGCTACAGCAAAATTAAGTTTTCAGACCTGGTGATGGAACTGACTTAATGAAAATTCTATTTGAAGTTGTGCTGTGGTGGTGATATTATGTACTTGTACTGAGCGCCAAGTTATGTGCCTGTGTATTAGGTGGAATATATAACCTTAAGCGGTTGAATTTTCGGGCAGGGATATCATTCAGTCGAAGGAAATGAACATATAGGAATAATGTTCACAGATAATTATGCTAGTTTTTCAGCCTAAATACCTTGGAATCTATAAAGACAGTTCATAGACAAAGGGGACACTAGTAAAATTCACTGCAATAGATTTCTCCATTCATAATGACAGGAACATCTCTCTCAATATTACTTAGCTAATGAAGGAATAGATCTGCTGTGAAGTTCCTAGGAGGCTCATTTTCTTGAGTACAGTAGTAAAAGTTAGCTGATGAATGACCTAAACTGCTTAATGTTTCTCCTTATAACTTCTGAGCAGCAAGGCGTATCTAGGAGAGTACTGAAGGAGTTATCCTCAGGAGGCCCCAGTGTCCTTGTAGGTTGTCAGAGTCAATGAGCCAGGTTTATTTCAAATGGCTCCTTAAATGAACATTTATTTTGTGCCAGTAACACGTTTTTGATTAACAGCTCCTTTTGACTAATTTGCTTCCCAAAACAGCCCAATAAAGGACTCGTTTAAAACATAATTAAAAGCATGTTATTGCTAGTAGTTAATACTGATTAAAACAGGCATTAAGACAATTATCGTTGAAGGAAAGTAAGCACCCCGTAGTTAGTATGGAATCCATTCTTACAGTTTTTATGCATTGCATACAGAAATGGGCTGCCTGCCAAATTTGCAGAAGTTCTTATTCTGCACATAATTGTATTAAAAAATTTGGCTCCAATTAATTTTTTAATTGACAAACAAGCTGAAAATATTTGTCTTGGATATCTGGATTTTGCTTTTTGGTTTACACACACTTTCTACAAGTTAACACTAGCTGCTGGCTGGTTACTGAATTAACTAATAAGAAAGAGGAAGTCTCCCTGTTACGCCTTGCATTAATACTTGAAAGAATGTGATTTCCCAGCTGCTCTGCAGTTTGGAAAATACAGTTTTGCATCTTTGTCTTGTGCCTCTGCAACTTTACAGTGCAAGTGAATTGCTGATGAAAAACGTGAGCAAAATAGTGACAAAGGTGCAAAGATGGAAACCAGTCTGGAAATTGCAAGGTCTGACGAACGTATTTTTTGGTAGTTCATTACACAAGATTTCTGCCTAAAATACATCCTGAATTCATCAGAAAATGTGTAGAAACAATTTCTTGTTCCTGTGGAAAAAAATGGGATATTTTTGCACAGCAAAATATTAGAATTTTTTGGAAGATTAGGACCCTAATCGTGATCCTGTAGCTTCTCTGCAATTACTGCCAAGAAAGTAAACATAAGAATGTGTATGTTACGATTTTTAATCTTTACCTGAAAATTCAACTTATCATCTAACATGTGCATTTCTGTTTTGAACATCTTGACTCCTTAACTTCTCTACGTTACACCAATTTGTAGCAAGGAAAACGTGTGGGCACTGTAATCCGTTTTAGTTTAACGCATTGTTAAGAATGGATGAAGATCTTTTTTTTTTTTTTAAACTGTTACTTCATCTGCAGTTTCAAAACTTGAAGGATTTTTTTAACGATGAATCTATCTGCGGTGATGATTTCAGCTTTTTCTTCCTTATCCTGGGGCGGTATGAATAGTGAGGGAGGACAGAGAGCCCTCAGAAAGGAGGCCGAGGGCAGGTTTTTCGGGTTTCCAGAGGTGCGGTCGGTTCCCTGTGAGGGGAAGGGGTGAGCCGGGAAGAGCCGGCTT
This sequence comes from Struthio camelus, assembly GCF_040807025.1. Taxonomy (NCBI): domain Eukaryota; kingdom Metazoa; phylum Chordata; class Aves; order Struthioniformes; family Struthionidae; genus Struthio; species Struthio camelus. Next base: position 42,872,184 of record NC_090947.1, on the reverse strand, counting down.
GAACTGGTTCGAACCGGTTTGGGGGACTGCCAGGGGCTGGGCGAGCCGTGCCCAGCGTGCAGAAAGGCTGTGGCGGCCGCAAAGAAGCCCAAATGACTCGGGGTGGGGAAGACGCCGCCGTCCAAACCTGCTGCTGGTGGGGCAGGCAGGACCCCGAGGCTCTAACTTTGATTAGGTTAAGGCTTTGTTTAGACTGAAGGTTAGAGATGGGCCGCTTCGGAGGAGAGGTGATGGAAAAACACCCGCCTGGCGCCTCTGGGAGGAGGTGGGTGGGAGCCCGTCCGAACGTGACCGCCGGCCGTCGTCTCTAATCCTCCTTCCCCCGCAGACCTCTCCGGGTGGAGGTTAGGTCTGGGATCTAGGTGGAAAGGCAGAGCGCTTTGTCCACTGAGTAGGAAAAGCATGAAAGCAATGGCATTGCATATAATGAAAATCTCCTTCCTCCTCCTCCTCCTCCCCGCCCCACTACTCTGTTGAAAGTATCAGATGCGTATATAACCTTCTCAGGGAACTAACGTCATCCTCAGTTTATCGGTTTTAATTAAACTGTTAGTTGATTCTTGGGTTTGTAGAGGTGGGGGAAAGAAATCATCTGAGATTATTCAGTTACTGTAATGGATTTTTAACAATTGCAAAATGGAAGGCAACAAAAATAAATAATACAGTTGTTAGAACTAATAATGTAACAAAGGTAAAAAGGCATCCCTGCAGGCTGGAAAAGGTATTTTAAAAAACAAAAAACAAACAAACCTACCAGCAACAAGCAAAGACTAGCCAGTTTTCTTCTTGTTTTCCCTCTAGATGGCCAGAGTATTCATTAAGATGTTTGCAAGAAAATCTGAGGATTGTGAGGCAGTAAGAGGGGGAAAAAAATCAAGAGAAGACTTTGCAAATGTCACAAATGGATGATGGAAGTTCAACTTACTTGTGGCAGAAATTGTTTTTTAGATAGTGAATTGGAAATGATGGGTTGTTAAAGTCCTCACGAATTATGGTAGCAGAAAGAGGGGAGGTGAAGAAAGGAAAAGGGGCTGGAAAAATCAAAGCAATCACTGGTGATGGATCTGTACAACAGCATTTTGAAATGGGGAATATAACATTTCTCGAATTCAGAGAATAACGTTCTTGGCACAGAGCTGTGGAATGGTGACAGCCTGGGAAGCTTTAACTGCTTAAGAAAACCATATTTTAGATAATCTTTATAGGAAGACTGTGCAAATTTTAGGGGTGGGCTTGTTAAAAGTATCATTTGAGCATTGTCTGGTTACTTTTATGATCACGTTGTTCACACTAAGCAGGAAAAGCCGGGGCGGGGTGGTGGTAGTGGTGGTGAAAATAGGCTTTTAGTCGGAGCCGTGGGCAGGCACTCACGAAGAGATGAGGAAGCACATAAAGACAACTATAAGACTTTGATTCTTCTGATCTATAACTAGGAAGCAAGCATTAGTCCACTGAAACCACTCTTCCCAAAAATCCCTATAGAGATGAAGCCATTTTGATGGAGTCTGTGGTGGAACTGGAAGAGAGGACCAGTGGAAAACAAGTGCAGAAATTCTGTTCTGTGAAATAGGAGGTGAAAGTGAGAAGAGAGATAAATGCATAGCTGCCTCTATCAAGAAGAGATTTCTATAGTTTTGAGAGACAAATGCCTGTCACCCGGGCAAGACGTTGGAGGACTAGAGAGTGTGCTTCTGAACTTGTAATGGAAGGAGGAGAGCAATTCTGTGAGGAAAAGAGAAAGGCTTATTGTGCTTTGTGAATTTTCTTGGAAGTAACCAATGCAAGCCCTTACTATAAGAGCTGGGGAGACAGGGAGAGGGAGCGCAATGGCGGCTCGTTTTAGAAGCGGAGGACAAGCTAGCTGGATTGAGGATACAGTTATCAATGAGGTAGGACAATGAAAACATACTGAGAAGAAGAAAACTAATCCAGACACTGTAGAATACATTGCATGTAGGTCATGAGCTGTGTAATCGTCACCATACGATTTGTGCTTTCTGTTTTTGTGTTGAATTCTTTCTAAAAGAGTGGATGAGATTGAAATTCCCCTGGCAGCAGAAGGCGATTGCCCCTTTTCCGGTGGTGTTACCTAGCATGTTGAAGGACAGGGTTTAACAAGGTGGGGCAGGCCTGAGAGTCACAGCGTAAAAGCAGGAGCCTGCATGAGGTTGAGAGATAGCCAGGAGGAACAGAGAGCAGTCAGCCAGGTCGCAAAGGGGGCAGCAAGTTATTGTAGGAACGGGAAAGAACTGGGCAGAATTTACTGCAGTTGAGAAGGTTACCGAGTTGGATAAAATAAAGCCTGCAAGCAAGGATCCATGTGCAAGGGCAGGGACAGAAAGTTGTGTATAAACCTTCTACTTTACTGTCTTCTATATTCACTGTGAGCTTTCTCTATTTAAAAATTAAATTACTAATTTTATTCAAAGAAAGCCTGGCTTTTTTTGCGTATAAAAGCTTTTTGGTCTTCAGGGATCTCACTGTAGGTGATGGTTTCAGCAGATCTACTTCAAAGCTTTGGTGGATTCAGTGTCCTATCATAGCACATACTAATTAGTGAAACTGTGGGCCAAATTCCTGTGGGATATAGCCCATCAGTTACAATAGTATTGTACTGGAATTAGTCCATTAAACCAAAACTGTAAACCTGCATACACTGAAGTCCATGGCACATTTCCCATCAATTCCGGTAAATACAGAATTCGGACTTAATGCAGGCATGGAAAATCTTCTAGATGTTCTAGGATTGAAAGTAAAACTATCTAGAGCGGTTTTATATCCAAATGAGAAAAAATGTTTGCTTAAGCAACCCATAGTATATTAGAATAACAATGTGAAACTGTTCTATTGATAATAAGCTGTATCATATTTCCTCAACATAAAAGGAAAGAGATGTAAAAAGAGGGGATTTTTCATTCATCTCTAGAAGGCAAAATAGAGTAATATATGACAGAAAAAATAGAGAACTGAGGTGGAGAAAATGGTGGAATTAACTCATTCACTGTTTTATTAATGTCAAAAGTATTGCTGATGTCAAATATACTTAGCATTCGCCAGCCTAATGTAAATTGTCTATCTTAAAATTTCATAATCAGAAATGAGAGGCTGTAAAAGTATGCCTTTTGATACCTTTGCTTCCAAACCCACTCAGAAATCCATTGCATATCAAAATGTTGGAGATGTCGTCTCTGCTGTGGCAAGCCTTCCTCTCAGTTTTGTGAAGGCTAATAAGGCTATGGCTTTGTTGATGTGTTTTAGGAAGAGAGCATGTTTGGAAGGAAAGTTGGATGCTGAGCTTGTGTTGTGATAGCTCTAAGACTATATTTTTGGCTTACAGATCTAAGACTCCATTTGAAGAAGGCAAAGAGGAGGGAAATGAGCAGAAAAGACTCAGGTGTCAAACAAAAATCTCTTCCAAGAATAAGATTTATTTCACTCTGTAACCCCTTGCCAGAAGTTTGTGTTTTGGGGAAATGAAAATTTCTTTTTTGGTGGTGTTAGTAAAGCAAAACCAGCTGAACACATTCAAACAATGGACAGAGTATATCACTGCTAATTTTGAATTTTCTGGCTTTTGTCATTATATGTCACAACCATAATTATTATTTAAACATAGAGGTGAACTACAAAACAGAAATGAAACTTTAGCTGAGAAATACTGTATAAAATAAATGTTCTCGCAAAGTAACTCGTGCAAACCTTCAGCATGGCTGCACGTTTTAATCTATCCTTGTTAAAATTTTGGATTTGCCATCTTTAATTACCCTAGTGTAATGAACAGAGCCCAGCAAGATATTTATGTATCGTAGAAAAAAATCACTCGTATACACGGAAACCTGGTAGTGTCAAAAACATCATGAATTGCTCACGATCTTTATTATCTGTGATGCATCCTGGGATGCTGTGTCCTTGAGACTGTTGCTGTGGAATTTGGGCATTTCCTCAGACTAAAAGGTGTGAAGAGGTTTACTGTCTCAACAGGAACTCTGATAGCCCGACCTTAACCTAAGAGTGTGGCTTCTGGGGTTGGAGGCATCAGGCTTTCCTCCCTTCTCCCTCTTGCCAGTGGTAGATCAGTCCTTCCAGTTAGCCTGTAGCACTACAGTGTAACCTTAACTCTGCTTTTCTTGTGCTTATCTAGTCTGGAAAACTTTCACGTTTTAACAGGATTGCAGTTGGAATGTTTGGAGTCCTTTTTACCTTATTTTTAACACCAGAGCAAAGCTCTTTTCCTCTATATGCAAATATACTTCCTGTTTTGAAGCAAGTAAATTGTTATAACGCATCTTTGCTACTAACTGTCTGCACTTCAGTTTCCCAGTGTAGGCAGATTTGGTGTTAGGACTCTGGTAGTCCTCTCTTTGCTCCTTTTAAACACGGGAAATACAGAAATTGTCCTTGATGATATTAAAGGTATGTTAGTAAAGGAATCTTACAACATAAGCATCTTTATTTCAGCTAATGTATTCTCGTGAAGGTGAGAAAAAACTTTGTTATGAACGCTCAGTGCAATACTTGGAGAAACTGGCATTTATAGCTACACAATTGTAACAGATACAATTTTCGTACTGAGAAGTCTTTATGGAAAACATATGAAAAATTTAAACTATCTAGACATTAGAACCAGTTAAAAATAAATGAATAAAAAGTCTTGAATTTTGTAATGTACAAATTTTATATATAAACACACACATTTTTTATATATATATATATATATGTATTAAACAATCAGTGAATATATACTCACTGACTCACTGTTCCAGTGTGCTGTTACCATCTCTAGTACTCCAACTTCATCTATCCCATTCTACAACGCTGGGGTTATTTGTAGCCACTAATACCCCCTATGTATATACCTTAGTGTATGCACAGACAGATGGGCCAGGTGTGCTGGGGCTATTCTGCTCCTTGGTGGACTTCTTAGGCCAAAGATAGGGAGAAACCTTGGTATCTAACTGCCCTCCTGATTTTTATCTCACAGCTAATATAGCTCTCATTGTACAAGTTCCTTTGCCATATAAATTGTTACAACAAGAAATAATTTCAAATGTTTCTTATTAATTCACTCAAAGCTAATAGAAAGAATATAGCATAGGTTCTGGGATCTTGTTCTGAAGTCTGGGAAAAGTGGGGTTACTTTTGCAGGCAAACAGTGGAAAAGATGGATTTCAGTGTGGATTAGACATAGGTCCTGCTTAGGTAGTTATCAGAAAAATTACCTGAGGTATCTGTATTAACTAGAGGAAGAACTGCCCTTTGTGTAATTTTCTAAAAGTTATTCTTACCTTTTTTTTTTTTTTTTCTTTCCCCCTATGGAAAGCAGTCCATACTTCTGTTCTCAGAAATATCCAGTTGTTTTATCGGGGTATATCTCTTAGAGTAAGCTTTAAAATCTTACAAAAGACAATCCTGAATAATGAAAAAATGATATTGATAACAGTAGGCAATATGATATTAAGTCACTGCTGTTCATACATTCTAGGTCCCTGTTGTATTTCCTTTTTCTCTGGAACAAACTAAACGGGCTTTGGCAACACGGGATCTTATAACATAAAACTGTACTAAAGGCAGATTTCTACAAAGTGCTTGCACAGCACAGAAAGTTTAAGTTTTGGCACTGAGACAGGTTTGTGTGGTACGGAAGAATTCTTATATTTGAATGTTTCTATCTTACAAGCCTTTATATGTCAAACTTTAAGTGGAATTGACTGTTTATCCCAGTTGATTTTGACTAGTGACGCCTTCCAGGTTGGAGGGCGCTCACTTCACTCTGTTTCCCATCAGCACTCCTTGACTACCGGCATGTGGTGCCAATTTGTTCCTTCTGTACAGAGAAGAAAAGAAGTTTGGATTTAATTTTAAGCCTTGACACAAGGTTTAATTTGCTAAAAAGGGGAGCTGTGCCATTGTAAATCTTGGAGGAGACACCAAGGTTGCAAAAATTGTCAGCCCAATCTGTTTAAAGCACCATTTCAGTCATACTATTAAAGGAACAATATTCCTTTTCACAGCTTGTTCAGCTGTATCAAAGAACACCGGTTAGCCTGTGGTTGGCTATTTATTTTACTTTTTCTTGTTTTCTAATCAAGTTTTTATGATAAGAAGAAATTTCTGTACTGAAAATGATTTATCAATACATTATATAGAAAAAGCAGATAGAGTGATTCAATTTCAGGTGATTACACTTCAAAGCACAGTAGTTTCTGGTTTTGCCAAAAGGAGTCACAAAGAATAGAAAGGTGTTCTCATTAAAATCTTCCTAGACTTACAGAAGTAAGCACATAGTTGCTGTATGGTCTTTTTTTTTTTTTTTTTTTGAGAAGAATGTGGTGGAACAAGGGCTCTTCAGGAAAATGTATAAAGTGAGTTGGTCTAAGACCTTTGAATTCCTCCAAGGTTAACTTTGGGGATATGAGTGAGTTTTTGCAGTTCAGCGCTTAGTTTGATATACAGCCCTTCTCAGTGCTGAAGGACTAGAAACATCAGATCTGCCTCTGTAGCTTGCCTTATTCTGCTGTCACTGATTGAAGGGAAAAGACGGAAACCAGTTGTAAGATCTGGCAACATTTTAAATCCAAAAAGAAATTTTGCTAATTGCAAGTTTCGTAGCCCAGTCCTGTACAGTGCTGCCTGCAATGTGTGTGGGGCTGCTGGCTGGTGCAGAGCCATCGTAAAGCCTTTGTGGCATTGAAACCTCAGCCACGGGGACTGTGTGGTTGGGTACTCAGGAACTCCTTTGAGGGTTCTGGAGAACTGAAGTAAAGTTTATTAAACTATTAATTTTATAAACTATGAAACTTTATTAAGTTGAGAGATTTCTTTGTTCCTGCATTTATGCTCTGTGCATGGTAGATCTCGAGTTTCACAGCTTAGATTTTGAAAGTGTGCCAGATGCAAAAACTTCTGATGATGTTGATCGCATGGGTCGACGTGTCTTTTCCTGTAGTAAGCAAGGTTGATATCTGGAGCAATAACCTGTCTGTCTTCTGCCGTCAGTGTGGCTTGATACTGACAGTCCTTTCAGATGATACCTGTCAGGTGGATGCTGTATGCATTTTCTATGGAAATGTGCCTCTCGCGTAACTAATGAGTGAGTTTTTTTGGCTCATGTCTTCATGATATCAGTCTGTGCATCTAAGAACTCACTTATTTTTTATTACTGGTGTCCAGTCAATCCATACTTAGCCACAAAGATTAGTTGGCCCTGTGAGCAGATTCTGATCTCTACTATATTAATGTAACCAAGAGAAAATATAGTCCTCAGTGCTCCACCCCTTTACAGCATGAAAGAAGACAGGATTTGGAATGAAACCCAATGTCACTGATGAGAACGTGAGTTTGGTCACTGACTTCAGTAGGGTCAGGGTTTCATCCTTTGTCCTAATCCTTTGTAAACTGTATTTTGATTCATGATGAAATTATCATTGAAGGACAGGATGATGTGACGGTATTACGTAAATATTTATTTAAACTACTCTGTTAAAATCATCTTCTATTTGGTTAAAACTCAAAAATTTAAATGCATACCTTTAAAAAAATTTTTTAAGAAATGGATGTCTGATCCAATAGTTCATTTATGGTTACCTGTCATGTAAGCCCTTATTTCTTGGCTTAAGTGCTGCAGACCTAATAAATCATAACTGCTTTTTTTGAGCCGTTCCAGCTCATGTTGTCAATCTAGGCAGTGTGCATGTGTACTGTTCTAAATTCTGCAAAATAGCCACTTTTTGTTAACTTCTCTGTTAACTTCTGGCCATGACTGAGTTAACTTAGCTTCTGTTTTTCCACATACCATGGCCATACTATCCTAAGTAGTTGTCTTAAAGTAAAATATTTGTTTTATTCAAAAATGTAAGGGTTACGTTATCTTGCTTCTTCTACCACTTATTCTTGTTTTGAAGAAAGCCTTCAGCCCTCTGAGAAAAGGAGGAAAAAAAGCCAAACCACACCCTAAAACCTTCTTTGGTATCTTACATGTTACTGCCGTTCTCAAGCTTCATATTTTGTTATGTTACTAACATGCTGAGTTTGTCTCTGTTTCATACCTCTGATATGGCTGACTGGCTGGGTGGATGTATACACCCTGGACTGTTTTTCAGTATTAATGAAGTTGAGCTGTGCTGTAGTATTAAGGAGGAAAGAAAAGAGGACAAACGAGAAATGTGCCAGAAAGTGACCCATTTATCAAAAAGCTCTGCTTTTCTCTGGGCTCGTATGACTGGAATGAAATGGGATCTGCTTCTAAATTTCCAGTGACTTTGCTAAACAAAACAATAACTGCTAAGGCTTTGCCAAAACAGAAGAGAGCGTGCTTCCAGTTTCTTCCCTATCTAAGAAATAGGGTGAAATCGGGGGAGGAGGCGAAGAGGACGGGGGCTGCAGAAGTATCCCCTTCTGAGCCCTGGAACACCCAAGGTAACGGCAAACGTCTCTGGTCTGTGAAATTCGAGCATCGATTCTTATGCCTCTACACAGAAATATTTTGATTCTTTCCAGAGCCTATATGTCTATTCAGGATTATAGGATTTGTGGAAAGGAGGCCTTCATTGTTTTGCAGGAAGTTGTTTAGCCAGCTTATCTACAGACAGCTTGTTACTTATCAGTTCCCTTTTTGTGAGATCTTTTTCTCTTGGTATTTATAACAGGATAGCTGTTCTTCCTGAAGGTGAAGGAAGAGTGCAGTTAGATGGGCTTCTGTAGCTTCTCTGATTATTTATACTTCACTGTAACTCTTCAGTGGAAACATCCATTTAACTCTCTTGCTACTCTCAATCAAAAATACTGTTTTTCCTTGCTAGGCGTTACTTAAGTCTGCAGAAGGCTGATGCTTGTTTGGCAGATTTATGTGCATTTTTAAAACCACTCGTAACAAAGACAATTTTAAAAAAAATATGCCACTTGTATGTAATCTGAATTTATTAAATTCTCCTACAATCTGTTGATGATAGATACAGTATAAAAGTTGATTAACCTGTAATTCATCATTCCCCTTTCTTTAACTCAATTGCTTACTATGTTATACTTTATTTTTGCTAATGCATATCATGCTTTTATTCTAACTATTTTGTTTGTGATGAGAACAGCATATGTTTAACTGTGTGAAGTTTGTTAGCAATAACCTGGTCAGGAGTCTCTTTGACATAGAAACCAGCACCAGATTCAAATGAACTCCGTGCAGGTTTCTGTGCCTCATGCTGGTGAAAAGACTCTGAAAACCTAGCACTAGTCATTGGGAGATGCCAAGCACAGGGATTTATTCAGCTGTCTAAATGTGGGCCACAGCGCTGGAAGTGCTCACCTCCCACAGTCCTCGCTAACAGCCGGAGATGGCATCGGAGACGCTAAGCTTCTCCTAGAATGAGATGTCTCCAAGCTCATTTCTTCCCGTCTTAATTTCCATTTAGGGCAAGGCTACAGCTCTGTTTAGGACTGGGGAGAGGCAAGGTCTTGTGATCAACCACAAAATTGTTTACCTGCAGTAAACACAAACAGATAGTGAAATCCTTTCTCATGTTAATTGGGACTATTGGGAATGTTTCAGACATTCTCTGTTGGTCTCCCCAGACAAACTGCATTTGTAAGCACACAGGGTTTGTGCAATTAATCAAGCACATTCTAAAGTCAGAGTAATTTGGAAAGATGACCATTTATAGAAGATTTGTTGTTCTCTGACCGCAGTTACAATTATCTGGGAGAACAGATAGGTCAGATTTATTTAATTTGCTTTTTTTGGTAAAAGCAGTATATTTTGTTAAAATTGGCTAGCAAAAAGATTTGTTTCCATGTGGGTGTGTATTTCAACACTGCAGAAAAATGGTTATTTCATAAGCTTGAACATCAATCTTTGGATTTACACAAAATTTAAATTATATTCCTAAGAGTTTATAACAGGAGCCAAGAGTTATTTTCTGGTTATTAATCTTTCTCCCCTATCCAAAAACATCCCAAAACTTTGTTTAGCTCTACAGTCTCTTCAGACTGTTGATTGTACTGTACTGGGGCTTAGAATGTTTCAGTTTATGTAACCAGTCTCTCTGTTTAAATTTCAATGACAGATCTTTTCATTTTGTTTACAGCCAAATAACAATGCAAACATGTCATGATACAGCCGTAGACATGGTGTGCGGTCATTGAAAAGGGCATTCACCAAATTGATTTCTTGGTCTTATCCTCTTAAAACTTATTAAAAGCATTTCATTGTTATGTGCAGCTATTAGTGAGCAAAAACAAGCTTTCCTTATTTACATAAGGATGATAGCTAGTCACTATGTCTTCTCAGTTATTAGTTGTTTGGTTAATCAGAGAGCTGTGTTACTACAGCATTTTTGTAGATTGCAGTTAAGCAGAAAAACCACACATGGCATAATGGTGAAATATTTTACTGCAAACCCAAATACTTAACTAAAATCATATCTTTAATGTGTTTACAGCATTGCAGTACTTAAATTGTTTGCATGGATTTGATTATAAACTTTTACGTACATATATTCGTGTTGTAGTATTTTGTAATACAAACGTCAATGTGAGGCAGTTTTCCGGGCATAATTAATGCTAAATGACAATTTGCAAGTGAATTCATCTACTCTCTTCTGAATTTTCCATCTGGTCCTTATCATGCAAAGATGTCCAGTCAGCAGTGTTCAAGTGGCTTTCAAAACTAGTCTCCAACCTCTTTATGCACAGAAGACTTGCAATTCCTCCTTGATGAGGTTTCTTAACCTTCCTAGCAACATCTTTCTGTTCTTCTAGGAAAGTATAACAAGCTTTTAGGTTTTTTTGCTAGTATTTTAAAGAAAGGTTTCTGATATAGGTTATTACTGCAGTCTGAGCTTAGGCTCTATCCTTGGCCGCAGCAAACAACCACATCCTATAATCCAGCTCATAAATTTATCAGCCTCCATCTTAAAGCAGTGGAAGGAAACTACTCAGTTTTGCCTAGAGTCTAGAGCCTGTGTAGAAGGAATATTCCTCTCATGTCTAAAGGCTGTTTTCTGGTTTCCAGCCTTAACCCATTGACAGCAGGCTTAAACCCATTTATACCTCTGCCAGCATTATCTTCCTCTTCAACAGCTCTTCCTTGCTTTCCCTTCTGGTATGCTGATGAGCAGTCGTGTTGTGCACATATGCCTCCTGTGCATAAACTTGTTCTCTGCACAATATTTAATTATATTTATATTAGTATTGTCCACAAAGACATACTATTCTTTTGGCGTAAAACTGCTTCCCTCTTCTGTCTGAATGATACCTGCTTATTTTTGTATTGCCATCAGATTTCATCAGCATGCTCCTACTCTTTATGGAAAATTCATAAAAGAAATGTAATGGCTCATTGTAAAATTGTATTTAAGGAACTTCCCTGGTACTTTCCCTCCAGTTCAAGAGCATAACGTATTAGTGAGGTTGTTACTCCGTGTTGGTTTGGTGTGTTTTTTTTTTTTTTTTTTCCCTCCTACATCTCTCCTCCTTCTCATTTCTCTTCCTTCAACTTCAATTGCTGCTTGATGAGTGCTGTATTTATGGTAGATTTTCATGGTTTTAACAGGGATGACAATCACTATATCTTACAAAAACATTTATCTGTTACTACTCTTTCTATTTTCAGTATTGTAATGAGTGCAGGACTGGCATATGTTTAAAAATCTCGCAGATATCTCTCTCCTCCCCCCTTAAAAATTTTGTCTACATGAAATTCAGTAACTTAAACTTGTTCAGGATTTCTGGATATCTGACAGCCTGGGAAAAGGAGTAGGTCCAAGTGGTCTGCTGGACATCTGGAAATCCTAGAAATGTCTTCTGCATAGAACAAGAGCAGCAAGTCTAGTGTTTCCATGAAGTGTGAAACCCGTTACTTGAGCAGTGGCTGCATGCTCAGGGCATGCATGGTAAATTGGACGCTTCCTGGAAGCATTAGACTTGCTAGATGTATATGACATAATGCATGCACACATACTCCTGTTTGGAAAATGCCAGATGAAGTATGTAGCAGCCATTACTTACTCCACTGTACTATGCATACTCTGGGGAGCGGGGGAAGACTTATTTCCACTTTTAAAATGTGTTCCTATTTGTGGCTTTCAGGTGTTGACAGGGTAACATGAGTAACCTGAGACAAGGAGAGACTATTCTAACGGCATCTGATTGATAAGCAAAGTCATACATATATCTACCTAATTTGTTTTCTTCTGTGAAACTTCTGCCTGTTCTTCCTTGGATTTTAATTTAGGCATTATCCAGTCTGGGACAGAGCTTTAAAACTACGTTTATAGCCCAGAGTCTTAGCCACTATTTTAATGGTCATGGACAGTATAGAGCATCGAAAGGGAGGCTGATTCAGAAGCGCTGTTTTAACTTCTCTGAGTATAAATTATGTTTCAGTAACAGTCTCCGCAAAGGTGACATCTAATATATCACCTAGATGGAGACCAGAAGCCAGAGAGATAGTATTAAAAAAGTGATATAGTCCTGTAGAGACACCATAAGGACCAAAAATTCAGTGAAATAATTAAAAATAAGTATGTCTCAAGAGCCAATATCATCAAATACTTTCAGGTACTGGACACTAGATGATTATTACTGTGCATCACTGTTACATAAAAACTGTGTAAAGATGCCAGCATATGTGAAGAAAACTTGTGGGGAAAAGAGGAAGTGTATGACAAAGATCTGGAATAAACCACCCAGGAAACAAACCTCTCAGATCAAGAAATAGTATTATTTTTTGGAAAGAAAACATAAACACACTCCACATACCTGAACAAATGCATATGAAGTGTTAGTGATGAAGGGATTCATTCTTCTTGTGCATCAAAAGCAGGATCAGATACCAAAGATCTCAAATATATTAACCAGTCAGCACCTGAGGTTGTTTAATACAGGGTTATTACTAAGAGGAGAAAGCATAACAGAACTATCTAGCAAGAAGAAATCCCATTCGCACGCCTGAGAAAGGAAAGTTTTGAAACGGAACTTCTTAAAAGCCCTGGTAAGAAAACAGAAACTGAATCTTGCCATGTGTGAAAAGAATTTAGAAAGCAGACTAAGAAGTTCCATATCAATGCTTTTTTAAAAATATATTCAGTTAAGGGACTATTTCTCTTCAATATTTTTAAATTTCGGCTTTCTCCTCCCCTCTGCTTTTTAGCTATAGAACTGCTCAAAAACTTGTAGAGTTACAGCTTTTAGTGTAAAATCCCTGGATTTCTTGCATTTTATTTTCCTGCTTCTCAAGATGTTTAGAGAGAATTTTAAAGTTATAGCCTAAAAAGTGCATATTAAGAGACAGAGATTATAAAAGCAATTGCAGAAAAGTTTGGGAACTCTTCACTCTTGTTACAGCTACAGCAAAACTGCATGTTTTAATGTGTTTACATACTTCATTCTACCACGAAGTGAAAAACTAACAGTCTTTGATTTCTTACCTGTATTTGCTGACTCATCAGTACAAAATGTGTTACAGACTGTAACAGTGGAAGAAACAGAATTCAGACTTTCAGGCTCCTACATATTTGCTTATCGAACAAAGTGGTTAAGAAACTCCATCTCTGCTTAATATTTCTGAAGTTCCAATTAAGACTTGTTGATTTTCAGATCTCTGGAAGTGTAAATCAGTTAAGCAAGGGAGGTGCCTTGGGAGTCACAGTTTTATTTGATTCCTTGGAAAAAACCTTAAAAATTGGCCACTGAGATTGAGTTGCCTGGGGCAGGCTGATTACGTGAATTCTCCGATTCAAGTTTGGATTTCTTCCCACTTCTAATCAACACTCATTGCTGTAACTTGCATAAAAGTTAAGTTTGTTAAATTACTGTATAGATTTGTATGGGCCCGGCTTATATAGAGGTCAAAATAGATCATTCTAACATCATTCTTACCTTATAATATTGCAATTTTGTGATGGTCTGTTCCCCAAGTACAGTCTCAACCTCCAGACTGATAATATTTATGTATGTGCGTACACACACACATTTGTATCTATATTGATCTATATATAGATAAGTAAAACAATAGCAACAGCTCTCACTTGTGATTTTTTTTTTGTTTTATTTTCATTTCTTTCCATGATTTATTTAGTCCAGCATTTCGGGGGGTCCACTGAGATCTTTGAATCCAGTTAAGGTGATGAAAAATTAAATGACGTATTAAGTGAAGTTTCTGGCAAAAATACATATTTATGTTAGAGACAAAAACCACCGAGGCAACAGAGCAGATTTTTTTGAAATGGTCTAGAAAAATTGCTCTTTCTAGTTCACATGAAGTATATATTCTATACTCTATGATTTTAATAAAGTAATTGACGAAATAGGATCAACCGAAAAACATGTAAAGAAAACTACATTCTAACCTTACTGACCTTCCATCTGCTATAATAGATGGGAATTTTCAGTTCTACTCCACTATCCTCTCAATTGTATGCTGTAAACCCTGTTAGTGTCACGGAAGATTATATGGGTGTTTCTGAGGAGAAATTTGGCCTATATTTTACATATATGAAATTGTTAAAAATTGTATCGCATGCCTAAAATGATTGCTGCAGAACAGATAACATCCAACCAGCTAATGCAAAGCTGCTATTAGGCCCTATGAGGTATGAGTAAATGGAGAATGAAAGTGAGAATGGAAAAGTAGGTCTAGTTTTGTCAGATTAAAAACTTAAGCTTTACGATGAAAAAAAAATTACATATATAGACACACACACACACATAAAAATAAAAAAATAGTAGAATGTGTGTTTTGCCACTCACTTTCAATAGTTGCTATTTTGTGCTAGAAGATTACTACACAAGCGCTCCTGAATTGCATGTGTGCTCTATTGCAAGTACCAGTCTTCTGGGTAAAAAGGTTGGTCCCAGGCTTTAGAAGTTGTTCCTGGTTATTCTCTGGAATGAGGAAAGATACTGGTAGAGTGAACTGGTGCCTAGAGAAGGAAATGTGGAGTTTCCATTAAAGGCGATGCTTAACAGTCTCTGGTGTCTCAGCAGGCTCAGAAAGGATAATCTTAAGGTAACTCATATCCGTCATCCCCACCTGCTGTAATAATATGGTCTTGGTATGTATTGACAAATTATCAGTATGAATTCGTATTACAGGTGAAGTAATTTAGAGGGAAAGAGAAGAAATAGAGTCCTGGAAATGCACTTAGAAATTACATAACTTTTAAAGTGAGAAGGGTTTTTCTTCCCTCCACTTCCCTTTATGCAAGCATAATTACAAAATTGAAGCCACAGTTTTTTAATACTACTTACATTCCTAAATGAATACACAGCTTTAAGTCATCAGTGAAAGAAAAGGTGACAATACTGTACTATGATTTTTATGCAAACACAGAACAAGAGTGGAAGGAACTGCCCTGTGCTTTACCTCTGCACTACGAGCCATCAGGCTGGCACTTTCCTGTAGCTGAGAGGTCAAGCGCGTGGCTCCCTCCGTCGTCGGTGCTGTTCAGATCGACCAAGTGAGGCAGCTGCCGTGCTCTTGAGATTAAGCACATCTGCTGCACAATGTTTTCAGTCTCCTCTGACCTGGGGCATGGGAACCTCAGTGCATTTCCTAACCCAGGTCTCATTAGCGTGATACAATTAGATTATTGAAGAATGCAGTTGACAAAAGGCACGTATTATTTATAATTTGTGTTAGCAGTAAAAATTGCTTTGGACTGAAATTTCATAAACCGATCCTCATGTCATTTGTCGTTCAGTAGATCTGATGAGGAAAAACAACATATTATAAGGAAACTGTTTGCAATAGTTGCATGCACGATAATATTTTTTTCCATATTGCATCAAGACAGAACTTTAACACTTTTTATTTTTCAACTTACTTCCCTGATGTTTTTTCCCCCTTGCATTTTATGGATGTACCATTGTAACACTATAAACTGTGTAAACTAACTGATTTTTCTTGCATATGGAGTTTTTATTAGAAGAAGTTCATGAGTGGATTTTATTAGAATTGAAATACACAGTTTTGTGACATATTACACTAAGCTCAAACTACATCTTTCTGCAATAAAACACTGTTGTCTCTCTCAACTGTACTTTTCTCAATACAATATTTAGAAAATAAAGACAATTTCATTTTTTAAGCATGCTGAAATGAACTAATGATATTGTACTTTCCTACGCATTTCATATATTAAATTATATAATTTTCACCAGAGCAAAATTTTGATTATTGATATTTCCGCAAGATTTTTTTTCTTTAGCTGTTTGTAAGTGTATTACTTAGGCCATAAAGCAGAGTATATAGTCAAAGATACCAAAAACATCTAATTGTCCCAAAACTAATACTGAATTATATTTAGCCATGCTATTAATCTAAATTCAGTAGATAAAATAGACTTGACCTGTAGTTTGAAGCTTTAGTTAATGATTATGTTAAAAAGATTCTCATATTGTTGAAATAATTTAGGCTGAATATATTCAAATGGGTCATGCTATAATGTGGGATTACTAGTGTACTGAAGTAGTATGAGTTCCTTTACAAGCAATTCAGGTAATTTTTTTTCTCTTTTGCTATTGTCGAGTAAATATGAAAAAGCTTATCGTGTAAAGAACATCACAGTCCCCATGCTTGTGTAGGATCTTGTACTACAAGACTCAGAAATTGATAAAAATTCTGTTGAACTTCTGTTAAAGAAAAAAGGGAACTCTTGGTCTAGTAGACCATCCTGGCAGTCACAGGCTTGTTATTTCCTCTCGCATTGATGGCATTCTGGTGTCTCTTTCCTGCTACATTGGAAAGCTGGATGAATACTATCCTTTCTGTTTAAAGGATGGTTAAACTGAAGTAGTGATTGTCCAAGCTACTTGTACTGATACGAACATTAACTGGGACCTAGTTGGGACCTTCTCGTTTGACAATTTTCTTGTAGAGTTTATTTCAATATAGCCATGTTTTTAGTTTATACTAGCCAAGATCGTTGTAATGCATGTGACAGCGGTAGTGCTAACTTTGTTGGGCAATTATTCTACTTCTGCGCACAGTGTAGCAGTCATGTCTCTTAAGGTATATTTGTGATAACACATCATGATACAAAGGAAGTTAAAGGGAGTGCCAGCCTCAAGCTTTCTGAGAGTGCCCTGCGTTGGTATCACTTAGAAGAGGGAAACATTCTACTTTATTCACGCACGTTTAAGGTGCCCTGCCCATCTCTGTCATTAGCACCACAGAAGGAAATTTCACGCGCACCAAAAAATTAAAACCAATGTATTTGTAATACCTAAATTGTGTTATACCTAACACCTAGAGGGTGTTTAAGACCTCTAGGTCTTAAACTCAGTTGCATTGTGAAGCCTCTCTATCTGGTACTGCTGAAGCTTCACCAAAGAATTTTGCCAATTCCCTTTGGCAAAAAACACTTCTGGAATTATAAAATACATTAGGCCTATTTTTTTTTCTTCCCTCCAATAGTCAAAGTTTAACAAGACCAAAGCCTGCTGGACAAATAAAAAGAACTGAAGAATAGAAAGAACTTGCAGAAAAAGCAGTTTCAGGCTGCTTTAATTATCTACGGATGCCAAAAGGCACAACAAGGAGGAGATTCATATCAACAATGTGACAGATATTTTTTTTTATTCTATAGTGATCCTGTCAGTAAAAGAAATTTAATATAGACTCTCTTATCACTTTCTACCATCATTTAAGTGTGCAGGTGACTGAATAATTCACCTCAGGAAAATTAATCATCTTGGAATCCGTAGTCTTCTGACATAGAAAAAACATACTGTACTGGGAAGAGAGATGAGAAGTGGAACTTGTACAATGGAGTATTTTTCAAGTGTATGTTACTTCGAAATACTGCAGCAAAATTACAAGAGTAGCAGCATTATGCTGTTGAGGTTTGCAGGCTTATTTATCCTCATCTTGTTGGATGAGACATAAAAGGCAGGATATGCTCCAGCATGATTTGTTATTTAAAGGCTATACAGAGAAGACTTATTTCCTTGAATAGGCTAGGTTATAATCTATACTCCAGGAATTTCCACTAACCTGGAAACTTCAGTGGTAGCACCACTTTATTATCACTAGGGAAGTTCTCTAACTTGATCTCTGTTTTTGTTGGATTCTTCCACTTGCATCTTAAAATTTCTCAGGTGTGGTTATGGCATAACATAACTCTTTCTTTCTGTAAATAATTCGATCCTAAGTGCTTGCAAATTGTGTAATGCAGTGACTATTTTCCAATGGTGGTGCTGAAGACAAAGGTATAGTTGCTGAAGGAGTCAACTGCAGTCACCAGTTGATTTGCAGCGTGCTAGCCAGGAGCCATAGCAGTAGGAACACAGATGGGGACAGTCTTGACAAATATCCTGTGCTATACCAAAAGCACCGTTTCTGAAATGGTTCTCACGCTGAAGCATTCGTAAGTGTGAGCCAAAATTGTGTATGCAAAAAAAGTTATGCTACGTTCAGAGAGGAGGAGTTTGTAAAAGTAAGAGAGATATTCCATAATTAATAAATAACAATAATATTAGCTGGAATGAAGATTTATTGCCCATCTTGCTATGGGAAAATATATTTATGCATATTTGCTGCACTGCAAACTTACATGGAGAGAAGGCTTTGGCAACAAAAAAACTTAACTTTCAAATATGAGAGGGGAAATACGGTGTTATTATTCCTCTTTAGCTGGGATAGAAAGACCAAGTGATTTGGGCAAAGTTTCAGAGGAAATCTGTGGTGGGGAACTGAACACTATATACCAGTCTGATATTTAATAGCAGGACTTTTTCGGTCGATGGAGAATTTGCATCATCTCAGAACTTAGTTCGGGTTATTTTGTCAGCTGCAGGAAGTGTGCGTTCTATTGTTTTGACAAAGCGTCAAGTCTCTGCTTGCAAATACCTTGTACGTCTCAAAGATGAGCATACTGATGCTGAAATAACCAAAACGAGTCAGCATCTCTAAGGAAACTTAGGCTGAACCATATGTAGGTGTGCTTGTTTCATGGTGGAGGATTTTTTTTGTGTGTGTGTGTGTGTGTGTCCCTTGGTTTGGGTTACTTTTAGAACCTCAAAAAATCTTTTCTCATGGGCTATTTTTGCAGTGACTCATGATCTAGAAACCAGGTAGGATGGGGAAATCTTTTTCTTGTTAGGCTTGCCACCCAGTGTTGGTGATAAAGTTTGTGGAGAGCGTGCAGGGAGTTTCAGTGCAGGGATTGAATTCTTTGCGGTGCTGAGTGCATCTCTGGAGATGCTGAGCAGTTGTGGTTTGACTCGTATGGCATCCAGGGCTTTGTAGCCCTGCACCCCTGAGCATCCTGATCCTTCAAGAATTTTCTCATGACTTGGATGTAAGCTCCTAAGAATACAGGAATTATACTGGAAATGCACTCTTCTTTCAAACTTTTCTCTCCAGCTCTGTTTAATAAATGATGTGTTCATGATCTTTTAACATCAGTAACAATTTGTTAGTCGTATTACACTGTAGAAGAGAGAGACTGGGAAGCTATCTGAACCATTTTAAAACTTAAATTAGCCACCATAAAGTGCAGAATAAAATTATAAAGACTTTCTTGTAATACAAAATTCATAGAGACAAAACTCTAATTTCCTGATGGATATATGATATTAATGTAACGGATACCTCAGTGTAGTTAAATTGCATTAAATGGTTATTAATGCTTGAATAAACTTCAAGGAAGTGGGTACTGGTTGAAATGGGATAATATTTTGTTCTGCTAAATTATATGTTAATTGGTATTTCCTCTCTTGTAAAAGGACCTAAAGGGCTTAATAAAATATGTGGTAGAAACATTATTTTTTCTTCCTTGAGATGTTAAGCCTAGAGTTTAACTGGAAACATTTCAAATCATTCCCAGAAAATTCATCAGCATTCACAATGACATGGCTTACAGGACTCCCCAAAGTAAATAGGGCTTTCAGTTACCCAGTAATATACAAAGCAATATGCAGGGGCGGGAAAGAAAAGCTACAAGTAAATTGTTTGATATTTTATTTTCATGTTTAAAATTATGCTTACTTTCCTTAGATAAAGGTAACTACATCCAATATAATACAGTGGATAATCAGGCTTATTTACATGATGTGGAGTGACCGTTATTCCTGGGCTAACAGAAGAGGGGAACTAATAAGGGATCTCAGTACTCCTCTCCCAATAATTCAGAGATGCATCAGCAAATTGGAAGGAGATTGTTTAAAAACAACAGATTTAATCTCATTCCCTAGTCTAAACTTTCTTGCAGTGATTTCTATTCCTGCTTTATAGAAGTGTTTATTTCTTGTGCTATGCTGACTGGAACTGTGAAGTGAGGACTAGGTGCTATATTCATACTCTGAAGCATCAAATATCTCTATGCATTCTGTGGAGTGTGTGTGTATCTGTCTATATACACACATAAATTTGCTAGTATTATGAGTACGCTTCCCTTCACTTGAGCATTCAATAATACTGTGCTTAACAACTATTGAAAATAAGATATTCCACCTGTTCTTTCAAAGGAACTGTAGTCCAATAACGAGTGGATGCCTACAGATAATTATCCATATCACTGAAAGGAGAGAAAATTATTTCCTTCAGAACACAGAAGTCAATGAGGGAACTTCAACCTTTCACTCTACAAAGGGCATTGATAGGTTTTGATTGCAGTTTTGTAGGGTTTACCACATTGGATATAGTGCAAGGTTATATTTTCCACTTTTTTTCCCTGTATGTTCAAACTGGGCCCAGTCTTAGGGGTTTCTTATAACATATGTATTCATCAGATGATACTTTCTGGGAAACGTAGAATTGCAGTACCCAAATATACTCAATAGTTAAGATTTTCTGCTCATGTAGCTTGAAGCAAATTATAGAGAAAGAATGAGGTTAGCCAAAGTTTTGAGCTCTGTGATTTTGTCTTAGAAGAAAAACACAATAAAGAAATCAGATACTTTTGATGCAAAACAAATACTTTCGTATTTAAAAAGAATGGACAAGTTCCCATTTCCTGATTACCGAAGGAGTACAAGGAGGAGACCATCTCTTTTCACAGCCCGGCACTTTTTAGCCAGCCAAGCGCACTCTCTTTCATAGATTTTTTTTTTTTTTTTTTTTTAAATTCAGGGCCAATCTACAAGTGTTTTTCTCGCTGTCTGGTCTTCTGTCAGCTTCTCTGGTCTTTCTGCTTATTTTTCCCCAAGACAGACAACGCTCTTCATCTGTTTCAAGTACTGACTTGTGCCTGGGTTTCGAGTGGAGACTACTGCAGCTTCAGCTACCTGCTTACCTAAAAGTTATCTTACAATTGTGTTATATGCAGGACAGTGTTTGTAAAATTACTTGCAAGGAGGTTTATCCCTCTCATAAAAGTGTGCATGTAATAGTGGCAACAATGGGGCTAAAGAGTAACTGATAGCAAACAAAGTATTTTGTAAAACCTAGGTGTTGTTGAGCCTTTATTGCAAAGTTTACGTGTTGGCTTGTCAGAGAGGACTTAAATAAGTTACGGCTTAACATATCTTTTCAGTAGTGATATGATGCAAGAATAAACCCATCGACTGAAGAAACTTCTCGGAGGAATCCAATATTACTGTGATTTCATTTTTAAATCCTATTCATCATCAGCTGATGTCAGAAGAAAGGTGTGATTTCACTGTGGGGCCCGTTGCAGGCGTTTCAGAAAGGTGCTGAATTTTATCCGAAGCTGAGTAGTATGTTTTAAAACTTTCAGTGCGCTCTCGATGAAATTAGCCGGAGCCCTGTTCAGCAGAGGAAGGTTCCCAGGCGTTTGCCGTGCCCTGGCTGGCAAGCCGTTGTCAGTTCAGAGAGCTGACCGCAAGTGATGCGTTAAGTGCTCTGCAGAGTTACTGCCCGACAGCTAACTAGGTTCATTTCTGCTTGGAAAAAATTAATGAAAGAAGTCAAAGCAAAGTCATTTTACTACTAGAAATGTTTGTTTCTGACAAAAGAAAGGAGAGTTTGATAGGGGTAATACCCACAATTGAAATTATAAATCATTTGTGAAATTCATCTCTATGTTATTTTTTAAGACTTAATCTGTGTGCTATCCAGCCATTGCAGTGCCTTACCCAAAGGCAGCTGATGAGCCCTTGCTTGTAAGGAGTATTAATGAGGCGTATTCTTCTGAGCAGAGGTGCATGGTTAGGTCCCATGGGACACAATACTTTCTTATCATTTGGAGTCCTTATATTGACACCTTCTAAAAAGGTGTGCTGAAGTTCAGCCACAAGTGACTGCACGCAATGGTTTTCACTTACACAGGAAAAAAAAATAAAAGAAAAAAACAAATTCCTTCCACAACAGGGATTCATATGGAAAAGTCTGTTGTGACCTGTCTCATCTGGGAGGTCAGACTAGCTAATCCAAAGACTCCCAAAGGGTATTAAAATCTAGGAATTGTTAATCCAAAAAACATTGTGCATCTTTCGCAGTGTTATGAGACTGTGCGTGGTTATACGCATGGTTGTTCGGGTTATTGCTGAGCATATTTAGAAACAAACTGCTGCTCTGTATGTTAGTACCATTTGCTCCAAGAACCCAGGGAGCTCAGAACTAAGTATTCCTGCATGAGGGATGAATGATTTACTGAATGAGCTCTCTGAGCTCGCAGCCTTTTCCTTCACAGCTCAAATATCCCTCACAAGAATGGAAACGCATTGTGGGCTTCATCTTAATAAGGACTCCCCCACCCCAAAACAAGATCTTTATCCAAAGATTTTAATTAATTGCAAAAGTTAAAAATAAATCGTGCTAGAGTACCATTGATAATCCTCCTAGGCTGGCTTTCATTCATGTTAATGTGTAATACAGCCACAGTAAGATTTAATTTTAACCATAATTATAAAAGTTTGAAATTAAATCTTACTAGGGATGTGTTCTCCATTAATATGGACAAAAACTGATCTAGGAGGATTATTATGGGGGACACAAGAAAGATTTAATTTTTAACTTTTATAATTAATTCAAAAATGTGATAAAGGATTTTGTTTCAGGGGAGGGGGAGTGCTCTCCAGACCACTAAGACATCCCAGCAGTCTTTCAGACCCATCTTAATTACAGCCACAAAGAATTATTTGTTAGAGAATGGTGGTCAGGAGCTCAAACTGCTTCTTTTCTCCAGAAGTAAACGTGCAGGCACTTTGAAACTTTCACTGAAAGTAGTGTAGTTCATGGTGAGGCAAGGAGCTTAGAGCTATATATTCTTTATACATATATAGATATACATATATATAAAGTAAAAAAGTATGTATGTGATATATCAAGGAAAAAAGTGTGTATGTGTGCAGACACGTGCACACAAAGTTATGAATGTATACACATTATGTATGTAAATATATATAGTTTTTAAATTTGCACGTTTTATGTATATATTCATGTGTGTATACATATATAAAGCATGTACTGAATATATATTTTTACATCTAGATATTTTTAATACATGTTATACACGTATATCCACATAGACGCATGCAAACTTACAGGCAGCTCTCCTTCCGATAGTAAAAAAGCAAGATCCTGCAATAAAGCAAAAGGAAGATTAATGGGAACCATTTCTTTCAGTGTTTGCAATTGTATTTGGCTGCACTGAATTCCATTGCATTTGTCATGCTACACTGCAAGCAGAGGGTAGAAATCAAGCAAGATTACCAAATATTTGTTCTATCAAGGATCAGGTTATGTCACAATTAAAGCTGTACGAGAAAGATTAAAATGAAGGAAGCATTCATTTACGCAGGTACGCATTTAGGAACCAGCTTTAGCTTTAGATTAGAATTCTTCTCTGGATTACTGTGCCTTAATGATTTCATGTACATCATATCTCAAAAGTTTCCACATCAAATGTATATGGTTTCGCAGTGCAGAGTTTTTTGAGTCCAGCTTATGCTCACTTTCTTTTTTCCTTACTGGTTTGCCTTTTTTTTCCTTGCTTCCAGTCTTGAAATGTTAACGTTCAATCTGAAAATTCAAAAACATTCTCTCTTTGTTGTCATGACCTGAAAGATGATGGAGTGAGTCTTGGTGAAGAAGCACAAAATTCAGATCCAGAATTAAATTCAAAATCTAACAGTTCCTCATCAGGTGTGTTTCTGTTGTAAATTTTAAAAATGGTCACACCGTTTTGGGCTTTATTAAAAATGTATATGTTTATAATGGTCTGAATAATGAAAAGGCTTTTTTTATTTCTGGTGTTATTTTAGTTTTCGGAGTGTTTTTTTGCATTTTCCTCATGAATTCCATCAAGTTGATAACAAAATACAAGAATAACTACAATTTTTACTATTTTAAAAGTAATTTACAGCAAGTTTGAAAAAGTGAAAATAGCAGTATTCCCCAAGAGTAAAGCCCTGTAGACAGTGATGAATCTTTTGAAAAAATTTGCATCTTTGCTCTAGAAAAAGCACTCTTCTGATCATATTTATCATCTTTAGAGTCTTTTCTTCCTTTTCCTTTGTAAATGTATACCAAGCTAGTTACAGCCTATTTCTCCTGGTCTTCATGTTTTCAGAAAACATATCTGTATTCAAAATGTCTCCCCAAATTAAATAATTATGGAATTTCATGTAATTATAGAAGTCCATCCTCCATTCTTTAATTCAACAAAATGTTTTTTGTGGTTTATGTTTTTTTGGCAATATTGTATTTTTTTTTTATCAGCATCTGCTTTCATTCTCTATTCTTTTTTTTTTTTTTCTACAAGTAATCAAGTTTGGACTACACTGTAAAACACATTGTTATAAAGTTCTATAGTTATAGAAGACGAATTCTTCATGCACTAGTGCCCATAAAGCCTGCTGGCAGTAGATGCATCAGTAAGGTCACAAAGTGGCCTGAAATAGCTCAAGAGTGGAAGAGCATTGTCAGATAGGAGGACAGTGATATTTGATCTGCCTTTACAGTTCTTTGGACCTCAACTTGACTATGAGATGTGCTAGGACTAATAGACCAGGTTACTTTGAACTTCCACCTAGTTGCTTATAATACTAGTAATCTCTATGTACCAGGAGAACGACAGGATTTCCGTGCTGTGTGTCTCCAGGAGAGCACCCCCTGCACTGAGATTCTAGTTGAAAAGCATGCTTTTCTCTGGATTTATCAGACTTGGATTTGTTCATTCCTTCATACTGTGTTCAAGATCTGGCCTCACTGGTTGGAAAATACAACACTATAGATGTTCTGTTGTTCCTGCAACTTAGCCCAGGCTTAGTAGCTTACAGGAAGTCACTGTAGGACTGTAGGGGTCTTGCTGCAAGGTGGGCAAGCTGCAGAACGTGGCAGGCTTTCTTGTCCCTTTCTTGTCAAACATTGTGCAAACGCAGGTGGTATTAGTTGCATTTATATTCCAGAAGGACAAAAAAGTAATGCAGCTAGGTGGAATACAGCAATTGTAATGGCTGGAGTTTTCTTTAATGTGCAAAGATAATATGGAAATAGAGACATCTCTTTCATAGCTTCTGATAGTTCTACAAGATCGAATACATTTTGTTTATATTTATTCAAATACATATTATATTTGTATGAATGCTGGTGTAAGGATTGAAAAGGAAACTGTGTGTTTGCTTCTGAAGGCTTTCTTCTTGACCTGAGTTTAGCCGCAAGTTCACGGTCTGTTGGCTTGTTCCATTTAAGAAGATGAATCAGTGATCGATGATGAAACACTCCTGTTTATTTACACAGAATATCTGAACTCTTAGTGTTCTTGAAAATCAAAGGGATCAAAGAGAAACAGGATTCTCTGATTGCATTTTCAGCCCGTGCTTCCTCAAACTTAGTATCCCTCTCTTTTTTTATTTTTTATTTTTTATTTTTGCCTTATTCATCACTTTTTTCTTCCTCTGTTTTTCAGTACTGCAGCACCAATATTTCGTTGTTGCCATTTTTACCTTTTGGTCTTTCTGCCTTTTTCTCCTGCTGACGCATTCCTACACGTGCCTTGTGTTACCTGTGTCTTTGGCAGTGGATTGATGGCTGCTTTATCTTTGTGCTCCAGCTATGGCAATAACTTAAATGGTTTCTCTCACGGATCAGAACTAAGAGCAGCAGCTACTTCCCCACCTCAGCATTTTGAAAATGAACGTTTCAAGCAATGGTAACGTGCTAATAGATGTCAGTTTGGTTCTATCAAGTACATGATAAGTACACAATAAGCATAAATAAACTTGGAAGCATCATATAGTAGAGCTTTCACTGGTAGAGCTTTCACTGGTTTGTTCTCTGCATGTCCTTTGTTTGTGCATATCTGTAGAAAACATGCAGATGGATGCAACTGCATAAAAGGATAAAAGTAAAAACTGAAATGGGTCCTTTAAAAAAGAAATATTTGTTGTTTCTTATAATTATTCATATTTTAATTTTAATCTCATTTGTGACAAAAAGCTGCTATCCTTTACAAAACCTTTGAAATAATAGTAAGAAAATCAAACTATCAGGGAAAATATTTGTTCTTTTTTCCCTTCAGAGAAAGCATTTGGGATTTTGTTAACAAACATGCAGTAATCTTCTTTTCAACTTTTTTGTTTGCATTCTGCTGTTAATACTTTTGTACAAGGCACTTCTTGTGTTCCATTATAGGCTATTTAAATTTTCAAATACTGCTTGACATAGGCATACTCCACGGCTTTTTCTATTGACTTCAGTTGTCTAACGTCTGGCCCATAATAAGTACTGATTTGAATGGTAATGTTAATGCAGGAAAATACTGTATATATTAAAAGTAAGGATGTACACCTAGGGTGAACCTTTCCTCTTAGAATTATGTACCTGAGGAAAATTTGCCTTCATAATCATTTACACCACTATATTTACTACAATTACTGTGCAGAATGAATTAAAGAAAAATCAGTATATTTTGAGGATCTCCAAATTCTCTGTGTGTAGATAATCATAGTTGTTCTCTCTTTGCCAAATTAAAAATTGAGGCATGATATATTTTAAAGGCTAAAAATGATGCTAAAATTATAGTGATAACACCATGCATATCGTATTCAAGCTGACAGAAACATTGCCATCAAGTTTAATCAGAAGTAAAATATTTTCTGGTTAGTTGCCTGAAAAGCAGGTGAGAGAACCACTGTGATCAAGTTACAGAAGAAATATAAGTGTATTACTTATGCTTTCAACAGAGAGAGTCTCATACTCAAAAGGAAGACTTGGACTGCCAAAGTTATTTCTGTTTACGAGCTTAATAGCTGAATTTATTAGAATTTTGGGTTGGGGTATGAATGAGAAGAAGTTCAAGCTTTATACGCAGTTTCTTGGCCAGGGATCTACTGAGTGTGTTGATTTTGAAACTTGCTTTTGCGAAGTATGCAACTGAAATTTCGTAATGATTTCTTTGTATTTGGAAAAAAGAAATTCACTCACGTCAGCCTAACACCTGTGAGTACTAATACTTTCCACATTTATCATCAGGCATAGAAAGACAAATCCCTGCAACAGAATCTCATGGGATACAGTAATTATATCCTACTTGCATATGCAATGTGTGCATGTACCGTCCATGTCAGTATTACGGGTTTCGGAGAGCAGACACTTTTGACTTAAAAATTTGGTTCTTGTGGAAAATTCCCCTAAATAGGTTTAAGATGCTTATTTACTTATAACATGTGTGCAATTAGCTCCAAGTTAAGGTGAATGGAAGAAAATTTTAAATGACATTTTTCTTCCAAGACAAAATAAACCACGTTAATATTACTCTATCCCTTCTGGCTACAAAAAAATTCAATACACTTCTAGTATCTTGAATTTGTTATTACCATAGAGAACAGGTTACAGAATAATACTTTGCTCTGCTATAAGGCCTTCCATCTGAGTGTATCAAATTGTTTTACGAACAGTAATAAATGAAGGCACACATCGCCTCTGTGAACTTGGGAATATGTCTATTTTATGGACAGGGAAAGTGAGAAGGCATACTGTAATTAAGTGACTTAGCTAAACTTAAATAGCGTAGCGTAAATGAATTCAGGAACAAATCCCAGAAATTCAGATTCAGCCACTTACAGCTAGTGTAAGTACTCCCATATACCCCCACTGTGCTAGAACAAATCTAATACTTTACGACTTTGTCCTCTTATGTTTGACGTTCCTGAATTTCTGAGAGCCTTCCAGTTAAGAACTAAAACAGTCAGTGTTTGATAAAAATATAATAGTTGTTGCTGAACACCTCAAACAAATCCATGAATCCTATTGAAATCCATGCATGCTATTGTGCGTGCTATTGCAGATATGTTAGATAATGATTGAACATTTAACTTAAAATGAATTGCGCTATGGTGTATACGTTCAGCTGCTAAGCAGAAGGGAGACAGTGTTAATTTCAAGCAGCCCCCAACCTAGTCAGAAAATGCCAAAGTGCTTCTAAATCTTTAGCCTGACCATAAAAAAAAAAATTAATAATTTAGTAAAAGATGTTTTATTGCAGGGTCTCCCCTTCTGTCTCTTTGGCTTGGAGCCAAAGTACACTATGAAGTAACAGTTGGAAATGACCTCCACTCCTTCAAATGAGTTGTTTCTTTAGTTTGGCTTAAAATTAATCATTTGTTTAAAAAAAATATCGTAGACATTTCTTGGTAAGCCTCAGTTTTAACTAGTAATGTGGCTCTTTGCCAGTGTCTAATATGACATCAGAGTGATGTTACTATGATTATGCAGTACACACTGGAACTGTAGTACATTGCTATGATGATATATTAAACACTGACATGGAACCTGAATATATAATTGGCAATGACAAAAGAAAGCATGATTTAATATCTTCCATGCCACCCTCCCCACTCCAGTTGCTCAGGGTCATGCCTTCTCACTGCATTCTCATTATTTCCAGTAGAATATCCTGATGTTCAGCAAGTATTTATAGGAACCTGCAAGAGCCTCTCAGTTGGATGTGTTTTGTGCATAACAGAACAGTCAAGGGATTTCTAATATGACAGATTGCTAACAGAGGAAAGCCTTTAAAATAGTTTCCCCCCCACCCCTTTATCTAGAAGATAGGACAATACTTAGTTAAACATTCGGTCATTCCCATAATATTAGGCATTAGATAAGCTTAAAATATACCATACTCTGCAAAAGGCCCTAAACTAATCAGTGCATGAGTTGTTTTTAACTTGTTTGTTTTTGATTTGTTCTAAAAATTACATACTGTTTTTATAAAATCACTGAGGACTCTTTGGGTATAAACTGACCTTCACATTTTTACATATCCAGCTGTATATTCCCTATCCCGCAGTGCCTCCTTGGCTTCTATTTCTTACAGTATTCAGAAAAAATACATTGTGTTAAACAAAGCCAGCAGATATCACACCCTTGGGGAAAGCTGAATATTCATATTCCCATGAAATTCTTCCCCCTTCCCTGATTGTGCTGAAGTAAAGACATCTTCCAAGCTGTTACTCCCTTTTCCTATACACTTAGCACCAAGTTCAAGCTCTTTGCGTTTTGGACTAGGTCAGCTGTAGCTATCCTCTTTCCTGTTGAGCAAGAATCAAATAGGCTATCTGAAGTATTTCATTACATGTTTTGCGTCTTAGAGTCCTCCCTCCATCTTGCACAGTTTTGTCAAAAGGGAAGGAGAATCATCTTCTCCTCTATATAATAATTATGGTATTTCTACAAGCTAAAATTCCTTAACAGACTCGGAACATTGTTTAACTTAGCCATGGCATGTTTTTGTCATGCAAGTTCTTCTTTTCCATATATGTATAATTTTCTATACTCACGTTTGTGCCTGGAATAAGCCTACTGTCTAAGAAACTAATTAAAGTACCATGGCTGCCGCCTGGCGTTACCCATATGAAAACAGAACGATGGCTCCCAGCACCACTGTAATGTAGCCTATTCCTTGTTTAAGAAATCGTCCTTGTCTGTCTGTTTTACTATATAAGCTTATTCATACGTATGCTGGCTAGCATGCAAGCTGTTGTGGGCCACCATTAAAGGGTTTTTTCTTCTTTTCTTCCCCTTGGTGCTAGACTTTTATTAAGACACCCTGTAAAATCCGGTGATGTATCTGGTAGGCAATCTACATTGTGATTAGCCAATGGAATTCTGCATTTCCATTAACACTGAAGCCCAGTGTCCCTGAGATTTATATCCCTGAATCTCTCAATTGATTTATAACCTGGTAATCCTTTTATCCCCATTTATATGCAGCATAACTTGACGTAAGTGCTAGAATGTCTCCATTAATCGAATTCAAGAGTGCTGGACTGAGAAACTGGACTAAAAACTTTTAGACCATACTGTAAATACACTTTGTGTCAAAGGAAGCCAGGAGGTAATATGTCCTTGAGTCACTTCATCTTTATGTTCACCCACAAGCAAAATAGAAAAAAAAAACACCCCAACTATTCGTGCTATATTTGAAGCATGTGTCCCAATGAAAATGTATTAAAATATGTCATTGTGCATACTGAGTGCACCCCCATCCCACGGTGGCCTGCAATGCAGCACGGCTGTAGGCTTGCTCTGAGCCGCCGTGTCTGCACGGGTTGCCTGATCCGAGCGCTGCATGGTGCAGGGAGGTGACCCTGGTCCCAAACACAACATAGTGCCTTTGTAGGGCTGTTCAAATCCCATTGAAGTCAATAGGAGCTGGGTATCCAGTTTTCAAAAATGTCTTTCAAATCAGTTCAGTCTCCACCTGTTTCAGGTGCCTGAACACTTCTGCTGTTGTTACTCAAAAGCTAGGAAATAGGAGGTGTTTTTCTCTCCTCAAATCACACAGTAGTAGGCTTTCCAGAGTTACATGGCTCACAAGTGTGGACTCCCAGCACTGCTAATTGTAATTATGCAATGGAAAATTTATTAGGTCCTGCAGCTTTGTGTTATTACTACTCCTTCATTGTGCACTTAAAAATTATTTGAAAAGCCTGTAAGAAAATCTGTGTAGTGTCTCTGAAACAATGGCTCACCAGCCACAGCCCTGTCCCTAACCTTTAGCGGCCGTGTCTACAGAGGATGGGGAGAGTCCCATGTTAC
Source organism: Struthio camelus (assembly GCF_040807025.1). Taxonomy (NCBI): domain Eukaryota; kingdom Metazoa; phylum Chordata; class Aves; order Struthioniformes; family Struthionidae; genus Struthio; species Struthio camelus. The sequence continues at coordinate 42,841,244 of NC_090947.1, read as the reverse complement.
ACTTAAATCAAATATGTGGCACAGCAAACGGAGGAGCTATTAAAATATATTTATTATTCATTATTAGTAAATTGCCTGCATGTGCAATGCTACAGAGTAGCAAACTTACAATTTTGTTGACTCATTAAAAGTCTACACTGTGATGTCCTGCAAAACCCAAATTTGTATTTATAGCATTAATTTTAAAGCTCCATTTAAGCAATTACATCTGTGTATCACATAAAAAAGATACAGAATAAAGGTAAATCTTACAGTATGCTGGAAACTTGCTAGCGAATACCCTGCCATCTATCTTGAGACTTAATGTGCTGTTGGGATAGAACCTGATTTAACCCAGAAATTTACAGGTGAGATTGTGGAAGATAATGTGTGCCACTACTGAAGATGCGTTAATAAATTATAATTCTGTATGCTGTATGCATTCCAATTGCCTTTTTAGTAAATACTTAACACATTAAAGTCTGCCAGAAAATCAGATGAAATGAAACCAATTTAATTCCTTAATTTGTATTATGTTATGCAATACTGCATCATGTTGCGCCCATAGAAACAAGAAATTGATATTTTCTGAATCAGATCTTCTGTTTCTCGGCAATTTGTTAATATGCTGGTATTTTTAGGGAGAGGATGATAACTTTCCATCACTTGGATGTAATGTGGTGTTATGCTGTGGGAGGAGTAAAGGCGTAAATAAAAAAAAAGGAGCGCGGTCATTCCTGCCTGGCTGTGTTATGATCATGAAGCTTTAACTCCACAGTACTTACAAGAACTTAATGCATTGAAAACTCATTGTGAGAGAAGGTGTCAAGACTGTTGTATTTCATGATAAAGTTCAATGTTTTTCATCCTAGACCTGCTTAACATTAAGCATGAGTACCTTAGATGATTAAGTTGCTTAAAACTGAACATACGTATGAATATGTATAATATCAAGACCTTTAGTAAGCAAATATATAAATAAAACCAACTGACCACAACTGATCACCCGTGAGGGGAAAGTGCTCTTCTGCTCACTGCGTGTGGGAGCTGAGAAGGAAGGCCAATAGAAATCGCAAAAGTGTAATGGACGTTGACAACAGAAAAAACCAAAAAGCTAATAAGTCTGAAAAAAAAGCCACAAGAAAGTTTTCATGCAAGTATTGGACATGTAATATAACCTTACCATAAGTGAACAAGCTTGTTTCTGAGTGAAGCCACTGTCAGTGAAATTAGGCTATTTTTTAAGGTCTTGCTTAGAAAAGAGAATTGGCTTTGTAATAGCTTAGATGAGAAAGAAAATGAAATGGATTTAATATACCCTTAATGAATTTTCTCAGCACAATTTTAGTATCTTTTGTTGATCCCAGAACCATCTGAGTGACTACTTTAGGTATTCCTAATTTCCTTTTTTTGCTTACCAAAGTCACGAAAAGAACCATTCTCTGTGTTTTGGGCATGTGCTGTATAAAATAATTGACTGTCTGATGAAAAACTATCTTGTCATATTTTGTAATAAAACAATATTTTTGTGCATAACTTGACCTGTCCTACTGAGTTATGCTGCTCGTTGTTTCACAGTAACAATTTCCAATGGGATTTTAATAATACTCTTGCACTTACCATCTTGTACGATGTAAGCTGTTATATTCAATTTGTAAGAAAAATATTCAGGTATAAAACTAGATAATCTGTATCCCTTTAGAATCAAAAGTCACTTTGCCAAAATATTTTAACACATGAAATTGCTTCTTAAGAGATGTTTGCTATGATAAAACGACAGAAAACTACTTTTCCATTATAATTATAACTGACTAGTGGTGCTAAGTTTTTATAATTTAAAGGTATTCTCAAATCTGACAGCTCTTCCATGCTGAATTATGCATTTCTGGCTCTTAAATAGTTCTGCTGGCATGAGACAGCTGAGATGAAGTTGTCTTTCTAAAATAATTGCTCCATGGAGCATCCATTATACCTTCAGAAAAAATGTATTACTTGACTTCTACAAATTATAGACTAGCCTATAATGGGTATTTTTGACAGCTATTAGCTTTTTAAAAAAAATCCGAACAGTAAAATGAGTATTGATATCACTCTGCCGTGTCTTGCATGTTAATACCAACCTTTCCTGTACTTCTCTTCTAAAGCATGATGTAATCATTAATTACAATAATATTGATGTAATTGCATTCATCCTAAACTCCCCCCACTGTAATAGCAATGTGTGATTCTTTTTCTACAGTAGTACTTGCTTCGTATTTCCTGTTCTTGGTTTAAAAAAAAAAAAAAAAAAAGGACAGATTTAAGCATAAAACCTTATGACTTATTTTGTCATCATCACTGTTTAGGATGAATATTTCTGGCTTGAGTGCAGAGTTAGACTGTCCAGTCTGTGGGAGGCTGTGGTGCTCTGACATTTTATGTGTAATATTGTGGTATAGCTCTTCATACTGTGGGCCCAGTCCTGGAAACTTCACCTTCACAAATTATGCAGGAAGAGTCGGAGAGAGATGTTTTGGCACCTGGAGCTGCTTTCACTGGCTGGCTGCTGCAGCCAGCTGAGTTCATGCATATTTGCGCCTGTGTGGTGCCTAACAAGTGAAGAAGTATACCAAACGCTTTCAGATACTTCTTTAGCAATTTTAATCTTCATTAATTTGGGTATGGCACCGTGTATGCGCATGGCAGTTCAAAAGGTGCCAAAAGAAGAATTACTGGGGGAAAAAAAAAGATAACACTGTTGAGTATTTCCATAAAATCAGGTATTCATTACATTAAGTATATATTGTCTTACTTTTATTTTACAGGTTTGCGACTGAAACGAATACCTGTACAAACCAATGCCTGTCTACCCATGTTGTCAAACTGAACGTTTCCATGAAGAGGAGCACTTCTCCAAAGGAAAGTATAAACCTTTTTACATATCCATGTGTTTTGTGAATTGAGTGGAGAAGGGAAGGGGTTATGGGCAGGGCATGTTTTATATCTTCTGGAAACGCTGTTGAGAACTAAACTATGGTGACACAATGGTAATATGTAAGCTAGATGAACTGTCATATAACAGCGGAATATAGAAAGTTACATGGAAATTACCTACGGTTATAAGGGATCAAGCGTACGAGGGCTTTTTCATCCTGATCATTGCAGATGAGGACTGCGGCACGGTACAGCCAGATGTGGGCTAGGTCCATGCTGTTGTTTATTCATATATTTGGCACTTCAGTGAGAAGGGAAGGGGGAGGGGAGCGGGCGCTCAACGGTTGTGGTTTGAAGAAATAGGGATCCTGCAAGCAGGTAGGGCCGAGAGAATTATTCCTGCCCGGGCCAGCACCTCCTTGCAGCTTCCCAGGAAAAGGTTTCAGAGACTGCCAGAGCAGACCAGCTTGGAGTGAAGGTTGAAATCAATTAGCCAAGTTGCTTGCACGCACCAAACAAACCTACTGTTGCTCCTGAAAACGCATTAAGCTTTCTCAGTCCCTGGCCTCCCTCTCAAAACCACTCTGCTGGTGTCATGAAGACCAAAGTTGTGATCACTAATGACAAGGACAAAACAATGGACTCTTTGTTAGGGCAATACAGTTCAGTTTTGCCTGTGTCGCTGAGAACATTTGATCTTACGTAACAAGCACATAGTAGCCAGGCCACTTGTGTGAGATGTTTGTAAGAATAAGAAAAAAGGTGAGCAGGCATAACAGCCATGCTAGCAATGCGCAGGACTGGTTACACAGCAGTGAAAGATGCAGTCACGTTAGGCTCCGTAACTATTGTTTTTGGTGTCCTTTGAAGGCTTATCACCACTGGACCTTAAGTGTAAAAATCTGCTTTTGAAAAGCAATAAGAAAAAAGGAACAGACTTTCTTGTCAAATTAGATATTTCCCTTTTCACAAAATAATCAAACCCAAGTATTTTGAAATAAAATTATATTAATGTCATAACAACAAAAAATAACAGCTCTAAAAGTTCTCAGTGTTGATAAACTCCAAAAATTCCATTATAATCTTGCAAAAAAGTTAATGGCATAGTAATCAGTGTACTACAAGCTATATTTAGAAGCGCTACAATTATTACATAATACATCATGAAGACCCTCTAGAGATGGTATTACCAGGGATTATGGGCTAGTTCTTAAAGCCATTAAGGATCTATTAGTTGCCAAACTGGTCCATCCATAACTTTCAGTAATGCCCCCTCTGGAGTATTGCTTTCTTATCACATGATAATAAAAGGGAACTGAAGCTTTCCCCATGACTGTTGAAAGAAAAAGTAGTCCTGATGTTTTGGATATTTTGTAATTAATGCATTTATTATATCCTTGATTCAAGTTCTACAGTAATTTGAGGAATTAATCAATTTATCTGCTGGGATTTGTCTTTTTTTAACTTCAGAAGTTACCTAGTGGATAGGCAAAAACAGAAAAAAGTTTTTCATGTTAATAGCAGTTTGCTAGACTAAATATAAAGAAAAAAAGAATTTAGACTTTGGTCCTGCTTAGTGAATTGGAACATAAAATTCTGCATTGCTGAGAATTCATAAAGCAGACAGTTGTAGAGTTCAGTTCTCTTTCAGCAGGAGTGAATTAGAGGATTGGGTTTTATATGCAAGACTGGGTTAGATGACACCAGGAAGAATGCATCAGTTCTTTGAATGCATAATGTATAACAAAGGACATACATAATTATAATTTTGCAAAAAGAAATCATTATTTTAGAGTCATGAGCCAAGATCCTGTTACTCTAAGGGCTTCAAAAACAGCCCAGAGCGCACACAATTGTATAAACGGTGACTGCTGCAAGTTGCTTTAAAAGTTTGCATCTATCGAAGAGTACTTTTCAATATTTTTGGTATTTGTGAAGAGATCATACATAACCTGATCTTTAGGCATGTTGGAAATCGCATGTTTCTTGGTCCATTCTTTCTCTTCTTATTTAAGCATGAGAAATGTCTGATCTACTTGTGAGAGTTTCTGAATTGGTGCATATGACATCTTAAAGGCTATGGCTTGTATCCGATCTCACTTGTCGTTATTCACCTATTATCTAACAACATTTTGAATATGTCCAAGCCAAACGTGGCTTTCTACTGCTTTTTAATGAACTAAATTTCTGCAGAATGATGTCTTCATTAAGCGTTCCTCTGAATTAGTTCTCTTTACTGGAGGGCAGGAAAATCCATTGTTCTAAAAAGTTTATAAGAAAATGAAAACAAGAACCCCAAATTGAATTCTTAGAATGTATCTGCTGTTGCGAATATGTACGGAAACTGTAGTACTGTAACCTGAATCCTACTGGTCATGTCATGTAAATACAGAGTCTTGTGATAATATATGGAGTTCTTGAACACCTGAAGATATAAGTGTATTCGTAATAAACTGTTACTAAGATAGAGTGTGCATAAAGCAATAAGAGATCATCAGGGTTCTGTTTTGCAAAGGAAGACATGGTTGCACAAAATGAGAACCAGTGAAGAATGCAGCCCATGAGCTTTTCTAATAAATATTATATCTTGTTTTAGGGAGTCCATCAAAGGCTTTTAAGGGACAAAAGTGTTTGAATTTTAAAGTTTACTTTGCTCAGCAATATAGGTGCAAAATCAGAGCTGTTCTAGACAAAGTTGTTTGTAAAACAATTTAATGACAGGACAGTAGTGTGTACTTTGTGCGTGAACGTGTGACTATAGCTGCACAGTAGTTCTGAAGTAGTATGTGCGATGTTAACTTGTCACTGTTTTATTGCAAAAAATCAAGAAATATCTGATTAAGTCAGAAAAAAGTTACTGCATTATTAAAATGGGTGAATCAATTTTTTCTTTCTTATGGTTTGTCAAATTTATAAAATATTATATTTCTCTTCAGATAGAGTTACATACTGTGTAGCTTAGAGATAATCCCTATGGTCTTGGCATATGTTACTTAATTGTCTCAGAAGGAAATACCATAAATACCATGCTGTCATCTCCCATGGGCATTTGCTCATCTGTCACAGTGGGAGCTCCAGACTGGGTGAGGTGCTCTAAGACATTTCTTAAACTATGTAAATCACAGCCATTTCTCCTTCCTACTTCCCAAATGGTCAATTATGTATAAACATGTGTTAATAAAAATTTGCTTCTTTTGCCTCCAAGGTACACACCCAGAAAGCTATGTGAACATGATAAACTATAAATGCCATTATTATGTGATTCAACCTATGACATAAATTACTGATTTAAAATGCCTAAATAGATATGAAAGTCTGTGGGATTCAGACAGGCCCAAAGAAAAAGCAAAACAAAACTATCAATAAAAGTCATTAAATAAACAAGACGAATTTCTCCATTTCTTTAGTTCTCTTTTAAAGGAACTATTTTGTGTCTACCTACGGAGAGCAAAGCAATTAGAAGATTATATTGGAAGTATGCTGATGGCTTATTTAACACATTTGCTGCTTAATGACCTCTGTACAGGTTCAGTTGCTACATGAGTTAGAGCACAGCCAAAGTTGAAGGGATACAGATTACAAGCAACTGTGGTGAATGTTTGGTGCAAACAGATACAGGAAAGGCAAGATAGAAAGGGAAATGACATCAAGGCTGTGCTATGTGTAGCTGCATCCCTGAATAACTTCCAGAGAATCCCCACTTGCTGCTAGGAAAGGCCTTACAGTATGACAACCTGTATTGAAGGTATGCTTTTGGTCTTCAAATAACCCGTGGCATGCCTGTCTTACTTATTGGATAGTTATGTCCCCATCTAAATCAACTCTTGGACTGTATTTACAGGGGTCATCATGGTTATTTTGAAACAGATTCTCTAATTGAATTTATACTCCTCTAAACTTAGGATATAGTCAATCAATAAAGTATTAAATCTGATGCTACGCTATTGATTAATGTTCCTTAAATATCTAGTGGTGAAATATTTTTGATACACTGAGAAATTGAATCGCCCACATGTATTGCTGCTGTATTGTTGGTGAATCTGGAAAAAGTGTTGATCAGACTACAGACATTTGTATATCTTACTCTTTCTGAGATGTGTAGCGCGTGAAACACCGGTGTATAACTGTGCTAAATATCTTCAGAGCAGCCCATTAACGCTCAGGTAATTGTAGCAGCGAGATGAGAAAGGAGAGATCGCTTAATGCTCTTGCATGTAAATGACACAGAGCTTGGTCTGCAAATTACTAGGATGAACTGAGGTTAACGGTCATTTGTAGGAAAAATAGTCCAGTGGTGATATTTGTTGTCTGCAGGGGCACTTTCTCCAGTTTTTGCCATATAGTAGAAGTTAATGATAAGTAAGTTGAAGAAGAAGGTAGCATTCAGTTGGCGTTTCTCTTCAGCACGTGGCAAAACTCACTTATGTCAGTGAAGGACACTTATACAGACTCTGGGGCCTTGACACCACATCACTAGAAGAAGGGGTTGTGAATCTTTGTGAATAATTTTAAATATTGTTGCCAGTGGTTCTCGGTCTAGTCGCTTACAAACTTTGGCTTCTGGTGTTGCAGCTGTCGCCCAGCCTCGGGGGGAAGGAAGGCGACTTTCAGGCATGTCACCTAGGGACCCTCCAGAGCTGGGTGGCCACAGCATGTTACAGATCACAGTGCGGCGCGGCCAAGATGCGAGGGGGAGCGAGGAGGGGACTGACTCGTGCTGTTAATTGCACGGGGACTGCTATCTCCACATCTCAAAGGCAGATTCGACGGCCCCAAAATCGAGGTAGGTCTCTTTCTTCCCACTTTCAAACAGCAGCAGATATGGCCTCAGTTTAGAGTTGAGGCTTGCGTGATGGGGAGGTGCATCTCTTTTATCCAAGCATTTACAAGATTTTCCCTGAGCAAATAGCTTTTCTTTTTTTCTTTCTTTTTTCTTTTTTTTTTTTAACCAGAGTACTTTTTTTTTTCTTAGCAGTTTGAACTGAAGTAACTTAAGCTTTATTTTCACATGCGTATTTCATAGATTAATAAGCATAAATGCATTATTCTTACTTTATTTTGTGGTAAGTGTGCTGTGCTAAATATCTTTATGATTAGCAGAAACAGAAGTAAAAAGGACAGCTAGCTGGAATTGTTGCTTTTTTGGTGCTGTGATTTTTTGGTCCATACTTACAGGGTCAAATAGATAGCGTGAATTATGATGAATTTGCTTGTTTTCCTTTCTCTCCTAAAGGAAAAAAAAAAAACATTTAGTGTAATATAAGGCATTTGAATTTATTACCATTCATCAAAGATGGCTTTTGGCAGAGTTTTATCACCAATGAACTCATTGGCATATAAAAAACAATACATGTGCAGTTCTGCAAAACAGGAAAGGAAATTTGATGGGAAGGCCTATTACATCACTTGAGCAAGTATTTTTTTAACCAAATAAAATTGTAGAGGCGCCATTCACATTGCTGTAGCTAAAGGCCATCATAAACCCCTGTTTTCATGGTGTTGTATATTGTTACTGAACCATTAAAAACTATACAACGTTTAAAATTGGCATTTTGTGGAGGACTAAGCTTGGAAAGGGGAATGTGTCTGTGTGTTTTTAAATTGGGAAAAATATTTGTCAGTTAAAAAGGTCAAGCAGCTAATATATATTTGCATTGTTCAGATTTAGTACCATTGTGTCTTGATGTTTTGCGTATGCTTAAATCTCAATAAATGAGGTGTTTTTAAAAAAGTCCATTTGTCTTTCTGCTCCAAAATCTAGTTTTGTGGGAAGACATTAACCTAATAGTAAGATTTATGATGTCCTGATCACATAGAGACACAACCATGTGCACAATTTTACACACTGTGATTTGTACCAGTGAGTTAAGAAAGCTATGCACTTCTTTACTGACTGCATGGGACTGGAAAAGGAAGGATCCTGCACCTTTTAGTAGTTACAACTGTATGAAGTGCCACGAATATCTATGCCATTACAACTGAATGTAAAACGATAGTAGTAATGAATAGCCATAATTTTATTGTAAAGCCGTGATTTGATTTGCTAAATTGTCTGCAGAGAGCAGAAAGGAGTCTTGTATCCTAGAGTCATATAATGCTATTTTCTAAATATTTTTTCTAAATGTGGAACCTTTTTCCCCTTCCTGTATCTTTCATTTTATAAGATCTTGAAAAAACTTGTTCTAAAACCGATATAATGGTAAGTCCTTAAAATATAGATAACATTGTACTGGAAGTGAGAGATCTTCCTATGAAGTAGGTGTAGGGTTATGCTTCCCGTTAGAGCAGAAAACTTCTTGATAGCTTTATCGTGTCGCAGTGATGTAAAATTATAATACGGGATCATTTGCAGCATTTTCCCTTTTTGTTTCATGCAGGAAAGTCCATGCAATTTTGATTTTTCATTTCAGAATCCTCCACTATACATTTTCTGACAAAAAGCTTTCATTCCATCATTAAGTAATATTATTTATTTTCCTTGGATGTTACAGAATTAGATGAAAACCTAAACTATGATATCTTTAAATGAATGAAAATAAGCGTGGTGGTATGTGTTACAGAGCAGTCCATCAGTACTGGTTATCTGATTATGGGATATTCACTCCCTGATCATGGATGCAAATTGCATCAGCTGCTCTGTGACCTTTAAAGTCTAATTACTCCCATTTAATATTAGGCACCTGAGTTTTCAAAGAAAACATAGTTTATGTGTACTTGTGATTGAAGACGAGAAATGTCGGTATATCACTATTGCTATTTTAAGTCCAGTTAAAATGTCTAATGACCATATGTAAACATGAATCATACACGTTCTTTATTGCAGTTTGCTAAATTACTAATAGAAGAAAAATGTTCTTTTTCTACATGCTTCTGAAAGGATATAGAAATCTTAGTAACATGACACTAGCATCTTCCCAGAAATGTGCCATCATGCGATTAATAATCGAATACAAGTAACAAATAGTGACACCTTTTAATAGGAATGCAGTCATTTGTCTCTCTCTCCCCCATCCTGGTTCCTGCAGAGTGCTGTGAACAGCCTTTGGCCTGTGCCCCGTCTGGTGAAGCCAGCCAAGCCCCCATCAGTAGGTCCTTGGAGTTGTAACCATCCGCTACGCTGTCGAGGACCCGCTTGGCAATGGCATGTTCTCCATCCGGTTCCAAGAACTTTAAAACTTGATGCATGTACATAGCAAAGGTTCAGAAACCAAAAGATCTCAATATTTTGCTCTTTAAAATTCTACCTTAGTGAATGTTTAAAGGCCTGATTCATGATCCTGAAGTTTTTGGCTTAGCAGCACATGACTAGGGGCTAGAGGACTTTGCCTTGGGGGATTCCTGAGAGCTCTGCGAAAGGCAGAGCGCGAGGGAGCGGTAACGAGTGCGGAAGGGAGCACAGGCTTGAGTGCCATTGCAGAAGTGAGTCGATACGCACGAGGTCTGATTCTGCTAATTTCTGTGGATGTTTCTGTTTCTAAGGTTTAATTTCCAACTTGCGATTGTCTTGCACATCTGGCATGATGGGACAGATTAGGAAAAAGAAATACATACTCTGAAGCACTCATTTGTATCTCCTGCCATACAGATGCGGTAGATCTGTGGGCAGCTGGAAAAACTCAGAATACAACCCCAAGGTAGCTGTAGCTGCCAAAATCAGAAAGGTATACAGGATGCTGTATAGAAGGAGAGGAAATATCTTTCGTAGCTCTCTTACTGCTTACTTCAGGATTGTTTATTGTGTGGCTTTGTCCAGCAGGTACTCATTTCTTCTAAGTAATATGACAATTACACTGGGAAACCAGCCTGCATACCTCAGAAAGCTGCATATATATTTTCCTGCTAAAGCCCTAAAAAAAGGGTATAGAATTGCTTAATACGTTTGAAGAATACTAAAAATGCACTACATTTTCACAGGAACTCTCTTTATTACGGGATGAGTTAGCCTATCTGAATTAGAAATACATTAGCAAAGGGATTTGGGTAGACATGTCTATATGGATTAAACAGAGCTGCACTTTGCTTTCCTGAATTTTTTCTTCCCTCCTCTCCTCAATCATAATGAGAGGTGATTGAATTTATTTGGGTAAAATCCAAGCTGAACCCAGCCGAGGATATTTTCAGAGTTATCCTTTTTAGATACTTGCCGTATCAACCAAGATCTGTTTTTAGGCCTAGTTATTTAAGGCTGCCTTAAAGACTAATGAAATGTAGCGTGATGGATGTTACCCCATTTCAGGGACTTTAAAGTAAGTTACTTTCAGAAATGGAAAAAACCCCTATAATCTTCAAGGCCCGCTTCAGTGCTACTCTTCAAGATCATACATTCATTTTCAGTAGTAAGATGCTCTATGCAATGTATATGTTAATCTTTGGAAAAAAAGTTGATTCTGAATTTTCCTAACTAAGAAGAGATTCATAGTGGAAGCGGCAGTCTTGAAAAGCAGAGTGAGCGTAGTTTAAAAACGCTTCTCTGTTTACCTCGGTGAGATGTAAGATTTTAAAAGCACCTAAGTGAATTAGGAGCAAAACTTAACAATCCTATCCTAGCTCTACGGTAACATATGAGTGCTTGACAGTTTGTGCATTTTGATAAGTGACATATAGTAGTATTAGCATTTTGTCACTGTCATCTTTGCAAAGCCAGATATATTTAGGTTTCTAAACCTGAAATCCTTCTTTGTATGCTCTGGAGATTATAATTTTTATTATTATTATTTTTACAACATGGTATATTTAGGAAAATAGCCAGATATCGATTTGTCACTTTTTAGGTCACATTTGTATTATAGTTGTAGAATGACCCACATATATTTGTGAGATTTGTTTATAGATAGCACTATGCAGTCATTTCTATTGAAAGCTCTTGAAAGTAATGAGTTATTATAAGTGACATGCTTAAAGAACTGATTCTGTGACCTTAAATTTTTGAACTAAAGTAATGTTCTTTAATGTTTTCTTGGCTTATGTACTTAGCTTATAATGAAATAAAAATTTAATAATTTTTTTCGTAGATTCTTTGCACTTCTCTACTCATGCTATATTTCCAAAGTGCGTTAAAGCTGTCTATATTTAAAAATATAGAAAATTTGTCATATCAAGTGAGTTTTCTTCTTTTAAGAATCTTTTTAGTATCCATTTTTATTTCAGTGGCTTGACAATTGTTTTGTCTCTTCCGTTCAAGTGAAAATGTTACCTATCAGGCATAAACAGCTAAATGTAATGTACCAAAAACATTTTTAGCATAACGATTGCTAACTTGCTAACTTTGTAGAGCATAAAGTAAATAAGAGTGACAGTGGAAAGGCCTAATTTACACCTGAGGAAGGCTGCAAAATGAGAACAAATTTTATTATGTCAGTTCATGGTTTTCAGTTCAACAACATATTCATAAATTGAAAACTCTACTCAAATGAGGTTTAAGAATCTGACTTGAACAGTCATAAAATTTAGTTTTGAGGCTAAAATTCATCTCTTTGTTCCTCACTGTAACAGAGATCTTGTAACAAGAAGTGATATTACTTACGATACTTCATCTCTGGTCACAGTGGAGAATTAACCACTAAGCAGAATTGCTTTTGAGAACCATTTCATAAGATTGCTATAGCTATTCAAGTTGGAACCAAAATACAGACTGCATTTATATGAGCTTCTAAAATGGCTATTTTGTATTAGTAATTTGTGCAATATAAATTTCCATATTTAAAAATATGCTTTCCATATTTTTCCTCATCAATTCAGTTAATAGAGGTAAAATTAAAAGAGTGTTCTTAATAATCTGCATGAACTATACTGGAGGAATATAATTATATTTCAGTTAAGAAACTGAGGAGTATATTAAAAGTTTGTTCCTCAGAATGAAATCAAGCTATAGTATAAATTTTCCCTTACATGTCTCTGTATTGATTGCAGAGTGCCTTCTAGGTAAAGGAGAATGGGAGAAGTTTGTCTTTGCGTGCTGCGGAGCTGTGAGGATTTTCACAGCTTTGAGGAAGTTGATGCACACATCTGAAGAGCCAAGAGTGTAGCTGAGCAGTTGCTTGCCATTTTCTCAGGCAGAGCAGTGAGTAGAAGCTAGATTCACCATGTCCTCCATATGTTGGCCTGTGATTTTGGTAAAAATTTGATTCTGAGTATGAAAACTTTCCAGGTTTATTCCTGTGTAAAGTTTTGATTTCAGCATCTTGGCATTTTCAGTTAAAGAGCATTTTGCTGGAAAAATCTTTATGCAGTTAGCAGAAAGAATGAAAACAGTGATGCAAAGACTATATCATTTAATACTTTTTTTTTTCACATGCAAAGAAAGCCTATTTGACGAAATCAGCCCACAGTGTTCAAGAAACTGTCTGAATTTTTTAACCATTTTTGTCTATTGTTGGAATTCATGCAGGATGAGGCAAGTGCAATGGCAGAACTGAATTCCTGCCGTGGAAAAGGATAGAAAGGAGGGACTGGGGAACAATGTAAATAGAACCTCAATTGCAAAAATAAAATATTGAATTACAAAAGAAGAAAAGCTTATCTAGAGAGCGATACTCTAGAAAAAAAAGTTGCTTTTGGGCTTTGCATTTCTGCAGTATCTAAGCAACTCTTAGATTTCTGTGTAGTCGTCATCACATGTTTCCGTGAATTGGGGATGTGCTTTTACTCCCAGTTTGCTTTCTGCATCTGAAATAGATACCCTACAGTGAGGCAGGGAACTAAGTCCAGCTATCACATTCAGAATCCTAATTACGATGTAATTCTTCACAGTTACAACTAATCTTTCATCATTAAACAATTCTATCAACACTTCCTCAAGAAGCTCCAAAGCCCTGGGTGCACACAAATAGTTGTTCTTGCCTTTCCTACTGTTTATATGTCATTGCATACGTTAAAAATAATTCAGATGGAATATTTTGTGGCAAACTTTGTCACTATGCTATATGGTTGTTCTTTCACATGTGCTATTTTTTCCAAATTTGCACACTTTGGTGCATTTTAATCAAGGGCACATTTACTTCTTCTCAGTCTAGATTCAATATTCCACTAACACAGAGGATGTCGGCCTCAGAAGGTAGTTTCTTGTAAACAGTGCATTGATTTCATGCTTATAGCTGTAATAGAATGTAACCAATGTATTTCTAGTTGCATGTACTTGTTGTATAAAAATATTGGGTGTAGATTGCCTTAGTTAGCGGACTTTGCCACGAAATACTCCATAAAATGATGTTAATCATTACTCTGTATTCATTTCTCCACATATTTAATTTACAATAGATTAGTGAAATGACTTCATTACAGGTATTTAGAGTAGATTAGTAAATTCATTTGTGCTGATTGAGTTCACATTGATTTGTGATGATTGGCTCCACAGCATATACATCTGGTATGAGGTTGACCTGAAAAAGTATAACTGTGCTGGGGCTATCTTCCTGTTATAATTGTATGGGCTTACTTCATTGGGTTATGTGTACATTATTGCAATTGAGCTAAAATAGGTCTGTTTTTCACTGTGTGCAATTTAGTCATGCATCAATACATTTTTAATTAAAAGTGTATGACAGGTACAATAGTAGAGTACTCCAAGTAATCTTCTAAAGCAGTCTGTTTCCTCAAAGACAGGTAATCAGAATCTGTCTCAGTTGGTGAATGTATAATTTTTTATTAAGATATATGATTAAGCATCTAAAAACTTTATGCTAAATTGTCAGATTTTGGTTGTAAGCCCTGTACTATGAATATTTCAAGTTTATAATAGCAAAGTGAGGCACTCTTCTTGACAGGAAAAAATGATCTTGCAAGACAACTTGATTAGCCCATTTTGTAATAATAGCATTAGAATAGTGTATCACGATTTAAATGCTGGAATCACCTAGCTGGCTCTGTGTCAGGGACGGAGCTACAGCACATGGCTGCGTTGTAGTTCAGCTCTGGTAATGACAGGGGCTTAGCTACTTCCAAGGTCACTGGGATATTTGTAGTGGAAGCTAGCTTGCTCTTTCCCTGCCATTTCTGTAGCTAATACCGACAAAGGAATTAAGAATTGTGGTTTCCTGCAAGAACAAGAAGACTCTGTGGGCCAGATTATGATCTGCTTTAAAATAGCTTCATCCTGTACTGTCCTGTAAGTTAACAGTAATGCAAGCAACTCTAGAAGGACTTTCTGACTGGGAAGGACTTCAAGGTGGTATGTTTAGGATGTAAAGTAGGTAGGATGATGAAAAAGTTTAATAGCCATTTGATACTCTCAAGTTTTAGTGCCAGAGCTGATGTTAGGATCTGGAAGGTCTGAGAGTCTCTTGACATAACAAGGAGTTGGCAAAAGTTGAAGGAGGTCACAGGATGCCCTGCACTGTGCTTGGATCCTTGCCTGTGGTTGCAGGGTCCTGTCAGAGGTGGCAAAAATAAGCGTGATTTGGTCCTCTCATTCTCACAGATTTGTCAAGTGCTTGGGACTCTCTGGGTGTTACTGCAGGGTTAGTGGAGATCTATTATGAAACAAAACTGAAGGCAAATACTAATTGTACAGAAAAACAGAGAATATATAGGTAGATTATGTAGATAGAGAAAAAACAAGAGTTGGGTGTCTAGAGTAGAATAAAATTAAAAAAATAATTTTAAGATTATTAAATAATGTAATATTTTCCTTATTTTTATTAAATGAATTAAAATCACTGAAAGTTTTTTAAAAAAAGAAGGAAAAAACAATATCTGTCTAGAGGTATTGTTCTGGTAAATGTGCATAACAAGACAGAGCTACCTACCTATCACTTAACTAGTTAACGTGCCATCGTTTCTTCTTACTGTTTTGCCAAATAAAGGAAAAATGAGGGGCATTTCTGTGTCCTGAGATTCATGCAAATTATGGGTTTTGCAATCTGAGGATTGTAGGAAAGCTGTAGATGTTGTCCCTGCCCAGATAATATTTCTTTAGTTCGCAGTGTTTGTAATGAGAGTACCCTGGAGGAGTTTTTCTCATGCTGGTAGATTAAGGATCATCAATTTTATTTCCACATGAATCTCATAAATAGATCTAGTTTATAGAATATTTTGTTTTATTTTAGCATGGTATCGTTATTCAGAACATAACGATTTTCTTATCTTCCATTTAGCAACCAGACTGCAACATTGATAGGAGTCGTTGGTGCTAGATGGGCTACTGAAGGGACTTCAGTTTTTACCTGCTCTTTGAACCAAAATAGGTTTGGCCAATGAAAGGTGATCAGGATAACTCCTTGCTTTGCTATTTTTGCTCTTCCCAGAGAGGGTTGAGAATGTCAGAAATAATGTAATTCACAGGCACTCTTTGTTCATGTTCCAGGATAACATAAATGTCTTTTTTGGATATGTGAGTTGATACACAGTTATCAAGCCTGTTATGTTCTAGTAATCTTTGCTCTTAGATACTGCAGGCAGAAATGCCAGAAGAAACATAACCAGCTATGATTTCTAATTGATTTGGAACCCATTCTTCTAACTGCAATTATAAGTTGCATTGACGTGAGTGAGGGAAGAGAATATTGTATCCCAAAATATCACTTTCTTCTTAGCTAAAAGTGTAAACACTATCACTCACTAGTAATAAATTAGTGAATGCTTTTTACAGGAAATCATTCGAGGACACACTTAAGGTTTTGGATGCCTTAACTATACATTTTCATATGTATGTATGTTTTTCTTAAAAATTCTTTAATTTCTGTAACACTCAAGTCACAGTTTGCCAAGTTTTTCTTTTAAAAAATCAACCAAACAATTTCAATTTGAATTATGACTTTTTCATTATTGTTATTTATTTTCTCACAAAATGGAAAGTTAAAAAAATCAGTGTAAGTTTAAATGAAACATTTGACTTAAAACATTTTGCTTCAATTTCCTGGATTAAAAATATTTTACTTTGATGAAACTGTTTTTTATAATATCCCTGAAATGCTTTTACTGATTTGCCTTCTTAACCATAGCTCCCATTTAACATAGTTTTGTTTGGTAATATATATGCTTCAGTTTAGAAATAAGGAAATGAACAGTGACATTCATTTCTGCATTCAGATTGGTGTGTTCTCATAGTTACATTTGAAATAATAAATACTTAGCTAGAAAATCCTCCCTCTTTTTCCTTTTTTGCATCATACCATATTAGAGACAATATGGAAGATCTGGATTCAGTTTGACTGTGTGTGCGCGTATCTGCATGCACCTACTCAGAGATACAAAGACAATCGCAGATCTGGATTCCAGCAGGATATTGTCCGAGAATTCTTGCATGAGTCTGGAGAAATCAGGTAACCTCCCCATGCCTCTGTAAAATGAAGATAAGAATGCGTTGTTTCTCCTGCCTTTTCTCGGTTAGACTAAAAACTTCGTAAGGCAGAGATTCTCTTACTCCGTATATGCAGAGAACTTAGCTCACTAAAGTGGAAGTTTGGCTTCAGGCATGTAAGCATTACTACAATGCAGATACATGAAAAGGGGAAAAGTTATATTAATTTAAAAAAGAATGCCAATTCTACCTCCGCTTGAGCTCTGCCTGAGGTATGAAATGTGTGAAAAAATTCACATTTTCAGTAGCAAGATGTTTCTTAATTAGAGCTGCTCTTATCACTGTGCTTCCTGTAACAATTTGGATTTAAATCTTGTCAGGGTCTTCACTTTTTAAAAAAATACTGTAAAATTGGTCTTGCATTATTAGTATATCCAAATTATGTGCATTTCTTTGTGGATTGCTGTGCTAGAGTTCTTTTTCAAAGCTATTAATCGCAGACAGAGCATGGCAAGGTATATTCTACTGCTGATGTGATTAATATTAATTTGGCAAAAAGCAAGCAAGATCTACACTTGTAGCAGAACTTTCACTGTGTTTTTCCGGAATGGAGATAGATTTGCTGTAGAAACCTCTAAACGTGAAAGGACACACACCCAAGAGATCCAAGAAAACCCCTAATTAAATGAATTAGAATATAGCAGCCAGAAAATTATGTTTCTGTTCTGCCATACTCCACTTCACAACCCTGGGGACATTGTCTAGCCAACGATCTGAAGTATAAATGAACTCTGACTCTGATAACTTCGAGGCCTAACAGAGAAAGAGTGGTGGAAAGTTTGCCAGGGAAGCCTTAGAGATAATAGTCAAAATTATATAATATACATATATAGGACAGAAACTACAATGATTTTCTCCTTCGGGTTGACAGCTTAAACTATGAAAGTGACTTCAGTAAAAATATTGCGATTTGGAGACAAAAATAATGACTGCTGGCCAAATTTGGACCCTTGCATAAAGCCTGCGTGACCTGGGATTTGCGCGGATGCTGTTTGCAGTAGGCAGCACATCATCACTACTTTGTAGATTTTACTAAGCCCCTTACTTCTCTCTAAACTAGGGGATTTAGAATAGTGAATCCTCAGAACTGCCACATTATCTTCCTCCTCTTCACGCCCTATTCTCATCATACTTCTGCTTGCAAAAGCATTGAGGTTATCATCTTCCCTTCTCTGTGACTTGCCCAGAGTGTTTCTGCTGGGATGTTGGGAAGGATATTGTGTTTGGAAAAATCAAAACCCAAAGTTTACCAGTGGTAAAATTAAATCATTTCTTTGTATTTTATTAAAGGATTTTTTTCTTTGAAAATTTAAGATGCATTTGCAAATATTTAAATGAAAAGGAGATTGTATGTTAAAATAGTGCTCCTAATATATATAAGTCTGAAGCACATTATTCTTTCATGTTCTTAGCATCCAAGATATACAAATAAGAAGGTGTTTCTTTTCCTACTTTGAAAACTTTCTGGACTCCATCTGCTAAATCTAGGGGCAGATTTTATCTGTGGATGCACATGCTGGATTGCTTTTATTTTAAACAAGAGCTATACAGTATGTAATTATATCCAGAATATTGTCTTTATTTTGAATGCTATATACAAAGCCTATAAAAAAAAAACATGACATTCATCAAAAGCTAGGGCTTGACCATGCTGAACATTTGGTTGACTATAGCATAGAGTAGTCACTTACCCTTGATTGTCCTCAGAATTATTTGAGGACTTAAAGTTAAAAATGTGAACTGAAACCAATGCCTCTAAGGAAGATGCAGTTGCTTCGCTGCCATAGAAATACCAGTACAGATCAGGAAAATCAGTTGCTTTCTCTAATCTTCTTTCTATGGAAACTTTGCTAATGAGATCAATTCCAGAGACAGTTGCCTTGATCCACAATAGTAGAAGTCCTTCTGTTGGCAGCTAAATAAAGCTGGATAGCCTAAAGCTATGTTAAGAATTTGTGGTATAATCTAAGGTGAACAGACAACCTGGGTTTACTGAGGCTATACCAATACTTGAGTGTCATATTTTGTTTGACTGTTAAAAATGGCCTGTAACTGTTCTTTTAGCATAGCATGCTTTCTTCCTGTCCTGCTACAAATTAGAAACCATGTCCTTCATCAACATGACATACGCTTCAGATGTAGTCCCAGATGATTTTGTAACTCAAGGGTGGGCAGGAGGAAGAACAGTGAAAATACTCATTTTATTTCTGTGGTTAGGGGCTTAGCTGGAAAAAAAAATCCTTAAGCATATTGAATGGTAATTGTCCACTCAATATTTAACCTTTCCTGGAGCTGTAGAAAGAACCTTGGAATCAGCCAATACTTGTTCAAAAAATCAGAAATAGGACACTTTGTTCAAGGTAGAAAAAAATCTAGGGGGGGAAAAAAAAAGAAACAGGCACAGTTACACATCTTTCCCAGTCTGAAACTAGGAGAGAAGAAATACAGATCAGTGGTAAAGCTGAGGGGGCATGGGTACTGCTCTTAGCCCCACAAAAAATTTGTAAGCGATTGAAAGAGTGTTGGAAGGTGCAAGTGATATACTGAGAATAAACAGAGATTACTATTCTGCACATCAGTTTGTAATCAAGATAATATTTCCCTATGTCCGGTGGCTTTGTGAATAGTGTTAAATCTTAAGGTCTCTGGTAATGGTGTTTATGTAGAAAACGGGGCACATTTTTGTTAGTGATCTTGCAGTGCAAGGTAACAGAATTAGTAACATCAGTTCTGCTTTTCGTTAATAGCAAGTCTTTTATAGCAACAAAGATAACTCAGCGTAGCTGTTATAAACAGGTTTTCATAAACAGTATGAGGAACAAGAATACAAACTCTTAATGGTATCATTCTTACTGATGTCTATTATGGTGTGAAAATTTTTGGAATTTACTTACTCTGCATTTCTGTAATTGTAAGCGAAAAAAAATTTTTTTTCTGTATCCCATTAGTGAATTTTTCTTCATTAGGAAATCCTTTAAAATGGCTGAATTGCTATACCAGCGAGTTAAGTCTTCTATTTATCGACAGAAGTTGTACAGCTTTGGCACGAGCAGCGTAAATTACCCACTATTTCCTGTCAATGGGTTTCCTATCTTGCCTGGGAGATGCACATCTAAATGAGAGGACCGTTCAGCCTGCATGGCCAGTGCTTGACCTAACTAATAATAAGAGTTTGTCAGACAGTGGGATGGGGGAGGGAGAGAGTTCCTCATGCTCTCAAGAAACATATTCTTTGGTTCAATGTATTTAAGACATGTTTGCATAACCTTTTTTTCCAGTGAGATTTGTTTTTTATGAGTTCTTTTGCAGACTCTGAAAAAACTGCAGGTATTCTAAGGTGACAGTGCCAAAGTTTTCAAGGTGTTTCATGATGTTCAGTAAGATCCAAACAGGAATCATGTATTCACATTGGAGGTTGTCAGTCAGTAATACACAAGTAACAGCTTATGTCCTGGTCTTCATAAAATAGGAGTGAATTACTCCTCCGCACTATTAATCACCTGGAGCAAGGGAGGCAATGCAGAAGGCTAATCCAATGCTAACAAGAGTTTGTGCAGAAGTTTGAGCCACATCCTCAGCCACTATTAATTGTCAGAGCTAAGCTGGAGCCTGTAAAGCTATAATGATGCAAATTCACCGAAAACTAGTGTAAAATATCTCAACTCCAAGAATCGCAGGGTTCAAGGATGCTCGTGTGCATGGTTTAGATTAACCCAGGGCTAATTCAGAGCGAGCTGTGGAATTTCTTCATCTCAGTAAATTCGTCATCAGTACTGACTGTTTCTTAGGAAACTTGGAGAGGGAAAGGAACATTGCAGGTTTCCCAGGAAAGATTTCTGCCAACAGAAATGGCTCTTTCAAGTTACTCAGTTTTGATTATTAATTTACTGCAGTGTAAACACAGAGCTCAGTGTTTTTATTTTTTCTTCTTCAGTGGAAGTAGAGGCTGACTACTTTGGAAAGGAAAACATAAGTTCTGATGATTGTTTGACTGGTAATGAAGGATTAGGAGGAAGAAAAAATATCAGGCAAATTACTGATGAGAAAGAACTGCATATTATCAAAGAATTGTTCCTGTAACCCTGAAGCTCTCTTGCTCCTGCTCAATTCAATGGTAATATTCATGTTGGTTATATCACGATCTGTACTGCACCCTCGGATTTTGTCTGTGCTCTCATTTGTGACATGATCCACCTTTAAAATCATCTCATATATACACAGATCTTTTGGACCAAAGTCTACTGCTCCTTTAGTCCGAGTTGTAATAATAATTCGTGAAGTAAGGGCAACAGCTGAGAATATACCAAGGCACGTTCTCATATATAAGATACGAGATTCTGGGATATAAAATACACTTTACTCTCAATGAATTAAACCGGAGTTGCATCCAGCTCAGCTCTGTCAAACTGCAGAGGGGTTGCATTGTTCTTTGGTGACAATAAAAAATTATTATATTGAGCTTTATAAGACAGCTTCACGTCCTAAACTTGGAGTTCTTAAATGCTCATAGTTCTGAATTTAAACATGTATGCTAACAAAATATCCAAAAGTAAAAGAGAGAGTATTTAGTATCATGAGAATTGGTAAATTTGTTTGTTGATAATTGGAAAGCTTTTTTTTTTTAGTCTAGCAATTCCATTTTGCTCTAAATTTAGGAATATTTTTTTCCTGTCAGATACGAGCTCACATATTACTACATGGCAGAACTTTGAGTAGAATGATACATTTTCCTTTAGATCAGGCTGTCTGGCCTCAGCAAGTTTATTCAGGCAGTGGAAATCCCTTATTAAATACATTTTTCAAAACTTCCTGCAATACTGTTTATTTATAGATTACAGGGGAGATAATCAGTGCTTTCCACTCATATTCGTTTAGTTCTTCCTAATGATACCTAGTCACACTCAGTCATGGTCATGCATACTCTGTTCCACTCACAGTAAATTCCGTTCACAGTAAATTTGAATTCACACTTCATAGTCAATCATTTAACTCATTCACATCAGTCACACTGAATCAATACTCTCTTTTTTTAATGCTCACTCCTTTCCTTTCACATTTACTCTTAAGCATCTGCAATCATACTCATTTGCTCAGTGTCTATCCTTATATCAGGAAGCTAGCTATCATTAATTGTAAACCCTCCATTACTTACAAATTAATATGGTTATGGCAGTGATGGATAAATATTAGAGAATCACAGGTATTGCTTAGAATTCTTGTTGATGGCAACAAACCAGACAGGATGTTGTTTTCCTTATTTTGGAGTGGGGAAATAGAGTGTAACCTTGTGTGATGTGTATCTGTTAGCTGTAGGTTGTTCATTTTGATCACCCGGAGGATGCACAACAGTTACATAGAGCTGATGCTACTTTTTTTTCAGTATAATTTGACTGTAAAAAAAGTGAAATACTGTGAAAACAGGATGGGAGGCTAAGTATATTGTTGTGGTCAAAAGTCAGGAAAATGCCTAGTGTTGCAGTGAGTAAAATTGGGTTCATTAATTAAATAAGATTTTATTAAAAAAAGGTGTTGCTCTTTTGTAGTCATGGTGTATGTGTTTGAAATCTAGCTCAAAAAAGAGCAAGCCTACCAAGTTGTTCATGTCCATTTGGTCTGGTGTCTCTGGCCTTAGCAAGCTGTATTTCATGGAACATGGTGGGCAAAAGGGATTGTGGGCGTCTTTGTGCCTACTCTTGCTTCCAGATGTTACCAGGCAAGTCTTTTTCTGTGAAGGCTTTGATGTCCAAATGTGAAAGATACCTTAAAGCTCTAAATTTCCCATGGAGTATTATGGCACTAAAGTCACTAGGAAGATTTCGTGGTTTAGAGAGCTAGAATATGCGAGAATATTAATGCGGATGTTTTAACCAAATGTGAAATTTACTGATGAGGAGGTTTTTTTTCCTTTTATATCTGTATCAACAATCAGCAGCCCCCCCCCCCCCCCAACAAATCATAAGGAATAGGATTTAACCCCTCTGCAAGCTGAAAACAAGGTGTTAATATATCAATGCATGCAAATAGTGAATAATGAAAAAAAAAAAAGGCTGAGGAAGAATATGTGAGGGTCTTGATGAAATCTCTGAAGCAGAACTGGTGGACAGATGCTTGATGTGAGAAGCCCCCCTGGGCTCTCAGGCTACTTAAGAGTTGTCCACCAGGAAGAAGCAGGAGTCAGTCTTATTCCCGGCAGTCTTATTCCAGGGAAAAGAAAAAGAATATATTGCATTGAATTAATAGCACTGGGTTTTGGTGACAAAAGAGAGAGGTCCCATGAGACAGAAAAGGATCACATCTATCAACTCGAGATTGGCCTAAGATGAGAAAAAGTACATTTGAAAGACTATTATCTTAATTTCTATCCTGAAAGTCATACGGATGTGGACAGTGGAGCATCAGATGTAACCTCAAAGCCTCCAACCTGAAGCAAAAGGCTGTAACTGAATTGTTTTCTCTCTTACTTTTCTTATTCTGCTATTTATCCTTAAAAAGGAAAGAAAGAAAACAAGACAATTACATGCTTTAAAGAGTCACAATAATCGATGGCCGGACAAGCAGAGAAACGGGTCTGGGTAGCCGAAGAGTGAAGCGACGGAGCCTGACGCTTTCAGGAACATCCGCCGGGCTGTTTGTCAGGCGAGCCGCAGGCTGCGAAGCGAGAGCCGGCGGAGGCGCCGGCAGGCCGCCGGGAGGGCCACGCCGGGCTCCGGCTCGCAGCAGCCGGTGGGAGGCCCGTGGGGTCCAGGCCCTCTTAGTCACCTTTAGTTAATGGCTTGAAAGGAGCGGACCCCTTTGCCGACAGGCGCCTTCGGCGCCACGCGGCGAAGCGCCACCGAACCGCCCGTGAGGGCGGGAGAGAGGGTCACAGGGCGTCTAGCTGCCGGTGGCGGGGCAAGAGGCGGCGGTGGCGGCGAGGCTAGCCGAGGAGCCGGGTGGCGCTGGCCCGCCGGGCCTGCAGCCCGCCGCCTGCGCGGGGCAGCGCTGCCGAGGCCCTTTGCGGGCTGTCGGTCAAGCCGTGCCTCGCGGCGCTACGGGATCGCCCGCGAAGGCAAAAAGTAAGAGCTGGCACCCGAGGAAGGACCTGTGCACGTGCGCCACGCCGCTTTTTCTGTGCCTTTCACTCCCTAAAATATTCTTTTCACCCTCAGGGTTTTGTTTTGCTCCGCTTTTTAGCAGCACAGTTCTTACACAAAGAATTCTCTGTCAATTAGTGAAGTACATTTGGGCTTTCTTTCCTCAGTGTGTGCTTAGCAGATGTTCACACACACACAAAAAAACCCCCAAAGTTTACCCAAACATTTCTGAGGTTGGATTTGTATATAAAACCTCTCTCTTTTCTTTCCAAAGGGTACCATATTAACAATTCTTTTTCTCGCCAGTATAAATATTTTTACTGCAATTAACTGCATAATAGTAAAAGACAGATATTTGAAGAAGGCACACTTATACACTGCAACTTGAGTCATGCCTTTACGGTAGCATCCGCCCCCGATGCATTAGAAATCAACTGAATTTTTATTGAAAAAACATCTAAATATGGGAATAATTCCCAAACCTGTTTATTTTGAAAAGTGGTTTGCAGGCTAATAACACAGCCGTAATGAACCTCTGTTAGCTTTGTTTTACTTTATTTTATTTTTTTCTGAGTCATTCTTTGATTTTCAAAACATTTTGGTCATCCAGACTTGAAGTCTCCTTCCAGGAGAAACACTGAAGAATCAAGTGCATCTCTCCTTCCTTTTAAAATTACCCTTCAGGGCAGCGCACACACAGAGTGACCCTGGCTTTTGACAAACCTTTGCTGAACAAAATGTAACAAGCCCTGTATATTTTGAGCAGCATTTTCTATTCTGACAGAGACAGCTCAGTAGCATTTGATGTCTGCTTGCTGGTCATAGATAATGGTGCATCTTGGGACCATTGTCATTCCTGTCAATAAGACGGCCTGGGGGGACGTGCAACAAAGCTACCTTTTGATTCACCGTTTTTCCTTCCTTCCCAAGACATTTGTAAGCCTGTGGTCAGCTAGGTCACTTTATTTCATCCTGATGTGCCTTGATAATAGCATCATGTCTAACAAAAAATTTTGACAGTCCATCGATGTATGTTTCTTTGGTTTCTGCGTTGTTTTCTAGGCCTCCTCAATGTCAAACAAGCTTTGAAAGCTACTGATTATGTTTGTTTGGACTGAATTTGACAAGATTCCTATTCTTTGAAGCAATTAAGCTCCTGAGGATGGATCTTGGGATTTGAGCTAATTTTTTTTAGCAATGCAGGAAGCTACTAGAGCGTATCATCTGCTTTGCCTTTTTTTCCCTCAAGGTTGTATTTTCATTGTGCGTTTAGAAATACCTGAACCCAAAGGAAACTTGTAAGATTTAGGAAAAAAAAGGAAAAAAGAAAAAAAAAAAAAGAGGCCGTACCAGCTTAAAGCTAAACATTTGGCCTATGTACAAATTTCTTATTTTATGCTAACAGATTGGTAAATTCAGGTAGTGAATTTTCTGTAGAGTTTAACTGTTTGGAGACTGTATGGACTGTCCACTTGCAGAATATGTTTTAGTAGCTAATCTATTAAAAAAAAAACCTGAATATGAGGTAATGGAGATGGCAAATAAAGTATTTTGCTCAACTGCCCACAGATGACGACTCACAGCTGATAGCCTGGCTTGCTTATTGCTTATATTAGTTGCAGGCAATTTAGCATATTACAAACGGGAATTAGTAGTATTTTTAGTTTATCAGTTAGCTAAATTGTTAAATATTGTTACTGTAGTTCAGTAAAGCATTTCCAGAGCTACACAACCATTTGTTTTTGGCAGTCACAAATAGAAGTTTGCATCCTGCCCCTGTAGCACTGGGCATGAAGTGCAGGCATGTTTAATTGGGTAAAGGTTTTTTTTTTTTTTCTTTTTGGCATATTGGGATGAATTTATCACAGTTCATGTAATGCTAGAAAAGGCAAATGGTAATTTTCTGTTACAGAAAAAGAAAGCCTTTCCTTTCTATTCTGTGCAATGTTTTAAGAAATATTTGCTGCCTTTAAAAGTATTTAATTCTAATCCTTTATCTTTTATTGCCAAGAGTGGAAAGGAACTTTCAAAAATAACCACTAGTAAAGAGTCCCCTTTTTGATATTTGATGACATTTGAGGCCAGATCCCGAAGGGCCCATGTATGTCCAGATCCCACCTTGTAAATGGAAATTTGGAGCTGCCCAGAAGCCCAACTCTCTGAGACTCTGACAGCAGCTGGCAGCCTTCTGGGGCAGCGGTCTTCGTCTCTGTGTTGCCTTCATAGCACCAGACAAGCTACAGGAATGTAATGAGTAGCAGAAATCATCAAGAGTAAGCAATAGTTGAAACTCAGCTGTCGTTTCCTTCTTGGTAAATAGCAGTCACTACTGAAGAGAAAATAAATCTAAGGTTAAATAGGAAGAGAGTGTGATTGCCTGTCATTCCCGGTGTCGCACGTACCTGTAGCATATTCTGATGCCTACCCCTGGGACTTGGTTGTGGATATCTGTGGTCTGCCGTTGCGTTACCCGCTGTCAGGATTAGCTTCACGTGTAAGAATTCTTCTTGGTTTTACCTAAAAGTTGTAGGGGAAAGATCATTCATGGCTACCTGGGCATAAGTTGGGGCAAGTTGAACAGAATCACCAGGGCTTCAGTAGCTGCAAAAACACATCAGGCCACAGTGTCTGCCATAATTTGAAAACTACTTCTCAAGAACTGTGAGTGAAATACTTTCGAAAAGAGTGTGTTGTTGGGGATGTAGCTAGCCAGAAATACTCTGCTTGTTTTGCTTTCTGTTCACAGCAAATTAGTGTAATATCCATCGTACTGGGCAGAAATTTAGAGACACCTTCCAGCATGGTTCTGCTACTGGCCTCTAAGACTGTGAAGGCAAATTTTTGTGCCTCAGCCTTCCTTTAGATAAAAGTAGGATATTAGTGTTAACCTCCTTTTAAAAGTAATTTGATACCTCTCATTGAAAGCAAGTCTGTGAGGGAGGTATAACTGTTAAGCAGACTATGTTTTCTTTTTTATTAGGATTTGTATTCAGTTGTAATATTGCAACTAAAATGATGACCTTTAGTTTTCAAACGGTTTTTATTCAAATTTATCTGGGTTATATTATCTTCAAAACATGACTTAGCTACATTTTCGTCTTCAATCCTTCTAATAGCTACCTGGTACAAATTTGTGCATCTTACTTGATCCAAATATATTCAAGATTGCAAATTTCTGTAAGGAATTCAGTTGTATTTGAACGTAGCCTGGAACTTCTCTGCCTCCCACGGTTTGCAGCTAGGATGATGTGATCTCTATCCCTGACCATGTTGTCACTGCTAGCATTGCTTCACAGGAGCATCTGAAGGCCTCCAAAAGGATGCATTTCCTGATGCTAAATGCTGTTCAAAAACATAGTGCATGGATTATGTGAACCATTAACTGATGGTTCAGCTGCTAATCACCAAGCCAGTCAATAATACAAATATGTAGCAGGGAAATGTAGCTGGCACTTTAGAGAGGCAGCTACAGGCAGTTTGGAAGAAGAATGCAGAAAATTTGAATTCAGATTTCCTTTTCCTATTCCATCCTACTTTAGGGTGAGCAATATAATTACAGCCATACGAGGGAACTTACTTACTCATTTCTTTTTTTGTTCACCTACGTAGCACCTGAGCGCTACCACAGGAGGCACATTTGTGTTCCCTGAGGTGCACCTCTGTTCTTAAGTTTTGCAGTAAGTACCTTCAGTGTCTGAGGAGCTGCTTCACGAGATGCATGAGAAGCTGCAGTGCTTGAAATTGTGCAGGAGGCAACATAGTTTAATTCCTATATGGGGGGGGGGAGGACAGGGACGGGGACTAGAAACTATCAATTAGTCAGTATTTCCTTCTTTCCACTCCAAAGAATTAGTTCATCCTTTTATGTCATGGTGGAGTTGGTTAATAAACATTAAAATCTAGCTTTCAGTGGCAGTAACCTGAAATTGTCTTGGCAGTTCAGTTGGTTCGTTTTTTTTTTTTTCTTTAACTTTAGGTTTCTTTACAGAAGTTTAAATCTCATCCTTTTTTTTTTTTTCTGTCCTCTGTGACTAAGGATTCTTTTTCTTGTGGTATGTGACATATCTGCAGGTAGCTATCCTGCTTTTCTTGTTTTTATTTTCTTGTTGGAGTTAAACATTTTCTTCTGCTTTTTTTTACACTCGTCATTTTTTCTTATTTTTGCTTCTCTCTGAAAATTTGCCCTTTTCCATTATGTTTTTAAACACGCCATCTAAAATAAAACTTTATTATCCTAGCAAGTACTGAGGATATAGAAGAACTGATTAGTTTGCTTTCTTTTCACTGTTTTTTTAACATGAATGCAGTATTTCTCTGAAGTTAAAACTGATGCTTTTCTGGTTTTTTATATTCAGTGTCTTTCCAGCTGGCTATCTATAGTTCTGTGGGGTGGTATTGTCTAGTTATTCCTTCATATTAAATGATTGGGTTATTACTTTTATGTCTTTAGAATATTTCATTTTACTGATTTCTCCATATTAAAAATATGATAAATTATAGCAGCTATTAAGGGCCCAATCCTGAATTCTTAATGTAGTCATTTCCATTAAAGTTCCTTCTGACATAGATTTATATGGAATCTGATAAATTTCTGCTTGGCAAATTCCTAGAGAAACTACAGAAACCTGAATTAAATTAGTCTGTTAAAATAATCAACATGAGCCTGATCTTGTCAAGGAAGTGGTAGATGAGTGTGTTCTGTTCATCTCTGGACTGGAGTTAATGACCAATTATTAAGTACCGAAATGGGAAAAGTGCAGTGGGATTTCCAGGCACATGAGAGATTTAGGACTGAACCCTATTTTTCTTTTAAATCTTACTAGTCCTCAGTTTTTTTCCCCATGCTTCTAATCCTATTTTCCTCAATTGTGAGAAAAATGTAAAAAATGTAATTCTCCATTAACGACAGTTCTTAAGTAGTGCAGGGCACAGAATGAGGCTCTCTCACCCTTTTTCACACAAAGAGAAAAACTCTAAAAGTCACTCCATATTTGAATGTAAGCTACATGTATACCACAGTGATTCTGTTTCGCATCAATCCCCTTGAGCTTGATCTGGAGACCATAGATGTCAACATGAATTTTTTTTTCTCTGACCACCATAGGCTCTGATTTAGCCCTCTCAAGACTTCTCTTGGTGACATCTAAAACAACAGTATATGGTTGTCTATTATTTTTGCTGTCTGTAATAAACCTATCAAAGCAAACAGAGGAAAAAACCTGAATTTGTCAGAATTTTGGTTTTGAGGGAAGCAACTTGATCTAATTAACATGTTAGCAATTAATGAGTAATTCAGTCCCCTCTTTTGGTCCTTGAATTTTCATAAGGGTGTGATGCCAGTGGGCCAGCTTTTGGAATAAAGTGCACAAGCCCAAATCCTTTTTGAGGCTCTCTTTCTTGGGACATGGTGAATTGTTTTTAAAAATGAAAATAACAAACACAAAATAAAAGTCCTATTGGAAACTTATGCCTGATATAAAATAATTTAACTGCAAAATGCAAGTTGAAAGCACTGGAGCCTTTTTTCTTGCCTTCACCATACAGAGAAAAAGAAACATATCACAGGAACCACCTTATCTTAACGTATCTTGTTCAGCTGTGGGACAGACTGGCTGTTGTTTTACCTTACCATACAACACCCCAATGACTAGCATTCCTTACTGTAATTGTGAATAATGAATGCAGCAAAATCTTGTTTTCAGATTCCTTCTTACATAATGTTCTGATAACATACACTTTGTGGCCATGACCATTTTTTAAAAATCAAACTGTACTTAAATTTGTCTTTACTGAAAGATAGATTACATGTTGGAAGTTATTAAATGAAGCTCCTACCTGTATTTGATGGATTCTTTTAATACTTCTCTGTTTCACTCCTATAGCTTGCAGGACTATAAAAGTCTTGGATTAAGCCACATAGGCATTAAGAATTTTGTTCAATTTTTCTTTATTCAGTGGTTTCAGCATCCTGTTCCTCAAGAATATGAGCATCTTCAGTAACTTTCTCTCTCCTTTAGACCTAATTTTGAGCAATTTTAATCCATTATCCTTATTCTGCGCTGATTTTACCACTGCTTAAGATGATGAACTTTCTCACTTTGCTAAGTTGTTTTATTGTCATTTATTATGTTAGAGGAAATTTTCAGATGTTTCAGAATATTTTAGCCACTTAAAGCAGACCAGAGTAGAGCACAGATGACAAATATAAGTGTATTCCATTTAAGAAAATGAGTGCTTGTTTACCTAGGCTTGGTTTTTTTGTCTATTTATCCAGTCTAGCTGCTAAACTGAAAAACAAAATTCTTTTCTGAGCTCCATATATGAATGTTTTCTCCATTTCATGTGTTCCTTTGCTTTGCCTTTAAAGAAACAAGCACAAAGGTAGACTTACCAAATTGTCAGTTTAATGAAGTACTTAATTTTGCATAGGTTTCTTAGAAGGAGCTAAATTTGAAGAAGAAAGAAAAAGTCCCCTTTAGACCAATAACTGTCTAAGGCAGGAAAACTCTTGGCAGAGAAGGTAGAGATTTATCTTTAGTTGGAAAGAATTTCCTCTGTCAGTTGGCATCTGAAAAAAATTCAGCTGAGAGAATTAAGTGACTAAATAGTTCTCACATGACTGAAACAAATGGATGCTTTAATGAAAATCTTTTGAATGTCACTCAAAATTTAGTCCCTGGTGTAGTAGCTTAGATTTTATGATACTGTGTATATGTATGTGTTGCTGTGTTATTTTTTTAAAACCTAAGCTGAATTTGAGGTTTGGTTTCTTAAAACTGTATCCCATATCTGTTTTACTTACTTT
Source organism: Struthio camelus (assembly GCF_040807025.1). Classification (NCBI taxonomy): domain Eukaryota; kingdom Metazoa; phylum Chordata; class Aves; order Struthioniformes; family Struthionidae; genus Struthio; species Struthio camelus. The sequence continues at coordinate 42,810,178 of NC_090947.1, read as the reverse complement.
GATCAAACCCAAATGTTGATCACATTTTTGATCTGTTTAAGATGATCTTCATCAACTATTAGGTGTAAACCAAGTGTAGCTTATTAATGATAATTCTAACTAGTTAACAGAGTCTCTGGGTTGTGAAATATCTTTGAGTCTTCACACGTGGTACTAGTCACCACAAAGAACTGGTTTAACCGTACTTTTCAACCATCCTAGGCTTTTATAGGGTATTAGTTTTGGAAAAAAATATGTACTCTATAGTTTACTTTGGACTGACAGTGTTTATCCTGTATGTTTGTAGAAATAAACAGGAAAACCCTTAAACACTAACAATTGTATTTGATTCTTGATGCTTCTTGGCAACTAATCACAACAACTCCTTGGTGAGGTCCTATGTATGACATGTAAATATTTGACATAAAGGTAAAATATAGATATCTGAGCCCATTATATATTTAATGATCCCAAACAATTTCTTGGACAATAGGCAAATAGCAAAATGTCACTTGTTTGGAAGAGGAGAGGAAAGAAGTTCAGTGAGCAAGCTGTTTCTTGGTTATATTTGCGATTATTTTTCTTATAGTAGCTGCTATATATGCTGTTAATTACCATGAAGATTAAAAACACTTCATTTTCGTGCTCTAATTATATATACGTTTGCTAAAGGACAGTTGAGCTTTCATTTCTGAATTTCTGTTAGCTGGAAATTTTGTCAAGATTTTCCATGACTTCTTCGCTCCTGTGAAGCTCCTTCTTCGCTGCTGCCTCTCCTGTCAGAGACTCAGGCGGTGGCTCAGACTCTGTTTTCTCAGGGGTCTACCCCACCTCTCACTGTGGAGGCTCATATTGTGCCCTCCGTCCAGATTCATTTGTACTCCCTGCTCCTGTTCTCTCCAAGCACAAGCTGCTTATTGTATGTCTGGTAATAAAGCTGATTGCCTTCACATTCCACCTCCTTTGTCTGAACCAAAGCTCTTCTCCTGCCTCACTGATTCCCATGCCCATCATTGACTGCCATCTTATGTTTTCAGCTTTGCTCTTTTATCCCATTATGTCTTGTCTTTTTGTCCATCCAGGCTTCCATTTCTTGCCCCCCTTTCTCTCTGGAATAATGCAACATGCAGTGCTGCAACTGTCTCTTCTAACCTTCTGGATTGCTTGGAGTTTACTATTCCTGCGTTACTGAGAACATTTTTGGTAAAATGAAGAGCATCTAGAACTACCTGTCCTGCCTACCTGTCAGGTCTCCATTGCATCTGTTTTGCTTTCAAACACTCTTCTCTTACAGAATTCATCTTTGCTCGGCTTTCCTTGGGCTCTCTTGGCTTGTGCTTTATCCCTCTGATGATCACTCAGAGATCTTGGTATATATTTTCCACTGGCTGACTTAAGAGTTTTGCTGAGTGCTACCACTGTTGCTTTGATCTTGTCTGTCACTTGTCTCTAGTGATCCAATAAACCTGTGTTGCTTCAGTTATCAGGAGCTGATCCACAGAATTAGTAATCTTCAATTCTTCACCCATCTCCTTCCAACTGATCCTCCATCTCTGTTTTTCTCTATACCTCCCTTCTGGTTTCTTTAGTCATCTTCGAGGTGGAGGAACCTACAGCTGATGAGGTAAGAGAAAGGAGAGCCTAGTTCCACTTGTGGAATTAAGGAAATGTGGAGGGGAGAGCTGAAACACTTTGAAAATGGGACGCAGGGACCAGCACCAAAATCCTAAAGTTCCTCCCCCAAACTTTCTCTCCTTTCCTGCTACCGATAAAATCACCAGCCTTCCTCAGCAATGTATTTTTACTTTTTTTCCTTACTCTTCCCCAAGTCTAGTCTATTTCTATCTTCTCTGCCTCAGCATGTTTCAAGATATATTCTTTTCTTTCCACGTTGCACAGTAGTTTTATTTTATCTTTCTTCTTGAGCTGCTTCTGTAGCTTCTCTCTGTTCCAGTCCAGGCAAAATGCTACTGTTATAGTCATCTTCCTTGTTCCTGTGTTTCTTTGTATAACCCCTTCTGGTCACGACCTTGAGAATTTTGTATCCTCCCTAATTATTTTGCTCCTATTTTGAGATTTGTGTGATCTGTGTTTGACTAAGGAATTTCATGCAGTCTTTTCCATGCGCTCTTACAATTCTCCCTCTCCTATGATGCTTACTAATTATATGATTTAGTATATTAAATACATTTAGAGTTTCAAAATTTTCAAGTTCTGCCAACCAAAATTTTTGTTCTACCTACCTAGGTCTGCACAAAAAAAGATTATATTCTATTTTTCTTAAACTTCTGCGGCTTACCGATTGTTTCCGCAGCTTCGCTCACTTTTCCCTTCTACCTGACCTCTATCTTTAGATTGAGATCCCCTCTGCAACTGTCCTTGCACATTTGGAAAGTTTCTAAGAGTGATCCACCTGGAAGGAGGGAAGCTGTAGCGGGTCTGTGGGTTGCTTTATCCTCACATTCAGAAGGCCCTGCGTGGTGACTTACGCTGTGGCTCTGGAACCATGACAAGACCTTGGGGTAACAAGCCATCTCTTTGTTACCATTAGCAGAGGGGCCACTCACCAGGATTTGCTTATGCTTAAAAATGTGTGGCTGTCCATGAAGAATTTCTTGGAAACTGTTCCTCGGATACTTGGTGGGCACTATAAAAGCGAGTGATAATATGAGATCAAAACAAAACTTTGAGCAGAGAGGAAGTTTTTAAGAAAAACAAAGCAATTTTCAAGGAAAAGGCTGATATGTTTGAAGCCAGAACTAATGCAATGAAAGAAAAACCCTTTGAAAACCTTGGTTTAGAACTGCATGAGACTTAACAAAGAATTGCTAATATGGAAAGTATGAATTGTTGTATAATTACATTGACGATCTAGAAAACAAGCTTAGAAAAAGGTTTTCAATTTTTTGAGGAGTGTTGAAGGATGAGAGATTGGGAACCAGTGATTTTTCCCCATAATGTATTTTGTGTATGTTTTTCGTACTGTAGTTTGAAGATGCATGGAACACGTAAATCAACTGTGACTGTCATTTGCTTTGAAATGTTGCACATTAGTTTCATTAAGGGTTTCAGAGACGCCTTACCCAGAAAGTCTTACCAATGAAAACTTTGATTTGTATTATTTTTGGTGGCTTTATTTTTCCTTCCTAAAGGTTACTGCCACTGTTCGTTTAACGGTGTTTATATGATCTTATAATAAGTGTTATCACTTTGTATAATTATTATGTGTGATTAATCCTGTTCACACTTGAAAGCTGTGTTTTTTTTTTTTTTTTAACCAGAGGGTATGTCTTTAAGTGTTTGTGTTGTTCACTTATAATGATAGCTGACAAGAGCTATCATAAAGAGGAAGGAGGATAGAAACTCTGGAATACATTGTTTTGTGGCAAAAAAATCTGGGAAAAATTTGGACTAGAATCTTCTACTGTAAGTCTTGAGAAAAACGGTGGATGCAATGTATGGACCTCTGTGGTAATTTGGTAGGTTGCACATACTGTGTATTATTCACTTTGTTCAGACATTGTCGTTGTGGAGAAACTCAAACTCTATTAATAAATCCCTTTTTAACCTTTGCAGACAGGTAGATTTAGGTAGGGTGAGTACAACCCAGAATGGCTGACTGGATTTTTCAAGACTTTATGGGAGTTGGCACCCGACACAGTAAGTGGTGGCGTAGCAAAATAGCTTTGTTTTTAGGCTGAGTGGATTTGCGTTTGGATGTACTATCCATGGAGAACTTCACCGATCAAAGGCAAATTCTGATGAAGTCACTTACCTGTATGCGGCTGAGGCAAAAGGGATGTAAGGTTGTCAGCAGAAGGACAATTCTACTTAGATGATGTTGGCGCTTCTCTTTCTCTGAATGTTTCCACAATGTTTTCTTTTTTAAAATCATATTTATAATATAATGCTTTTGTAAATTTTGTACATTGTCATTGTTGGAGATTGAATGAAGAAATCTGTGTACGCTAGTAAATTGTCAGAATTCCCACTATGATACAGGTTTGTCCGGAAGCGTGATAGCCTTACAGTTACGTGATATGGTTCTCAGTAGTAACCTCTGCAAACAAATTGAGTTACAGATCATGCAATAAACTCTGCTGCTGTTAGAAATCATCTCAGTGCTTTCTGAGAACTATATTTCACTGGGTTTACATTTTCGATGCCTTCATATGCAGTCTTCAGATAGACTTGATTTGGGTAGCTGACAATTTGTTATTATTATATGTACCCTAAGCAACTCAAGTCTTTAATGTGGAGCAGTGGAGAGGTATGAGCATCTCAATTACAGACCAGTGTACTTCTAGGGTAGTCAACAGAGGGAAAATGCAATTTTAAAGGGCAGTGTATTCTTATTGTTCTAAATAACAAGAAGTTGATGGGAATATTGTATGGTCTAGGTATTATATCATATAATCATATATTATATAATCATTTATAAAGCTACATTGATACTTTCTTTAGAAGACACTTCCTCAGCTAGTTTATGCCTTTGTCTCCAGGTAACACCTTTACATTGACTTGAGATGCCAAGTACTTTTAAATAACATTTGCATCTTTAAAAGCTTTCTGAAAATCCCTTGAACTCTTCTCTGAGTTACTATGCTCTAGGAGTCTGAACTATTATAAAACATATTAAGGGGAATATCCCCCACAGTAATGAAATTACTTATATATTAATTTGTATTAATTAATTTGTATTAATTATATATTAATTATATATTTCAAATGTAACTCTAGGTAAAAATAGATAACTCCCACACTCAGACTAAACCAATTAAACTGCAGCATTCTGTTCTCAAAAGAGTTCTGGAAATTAAAACTTAGGGCCAAGGATATGATGAAGTGAGAAAGAAATGTATTTGTATTTCCTTTGAAAAACATTTACTCCAAAGCTGTGTATAAAAATAAGCTTAAATATCACTTAAAAAAAGTTTTAAGCAGCTGATTTAACTCCAGCATGCTATCTTCACTTACCAGTGGAGTAGCATTCAGCAAGCAATTGTACCATATACTCTCAACTGCTGCCTTCAGCAAAGTCTGGAGCAAGTCAATAAGCTCAAGGCATATGTAGCTTCACCATTCTAGCTCAGCTTGACCTAGGGAGGGAGGAGCTCTTCCGTTTAAGGACCTTTCTTGAAAAACTGGCTTCCTTCAGTTTCATCTTACTGAAAGTATATGAAAAAATTGGAGAAACTCTGCCTGGTACTTCTGTCAGCGTGTATGACTGCGCTGTTTTTTAAGGTGCATCAGTCCCGGCTGTAAGGCCACCAGGTGCTCCTGCAGGATGTAGAGTGCTAGCTGGAATCTAGAGAGAAGAGGGGAAAACCCGGCAAGGTCAGAATGCCAGTTTGGGGCTCTGCAGCACCAGGCTGGCAAGGTGAGGTCTGCTCTCGCTGCCTCCTGTAAAGGTGCAGCCAGTTGGTTTCCTGTCACTTTCTCAAAGAAAAATGAGTCCTTCAAAATTTTTTTCAAGCACTATAGTTCTGCAGTCAACTGCAAGTACAGGTATGATGTGCAGGATTTGTTTTATACAGTTCCAAAACGCTAGGACAGCGATCCCCATTAATACCAGCTATTGATACTGTGATATTTGCTCTTTATTACTATACATTGCTCACTTCACTTTGAGACCAAATTCAGTGGTATTTGACTCATGGTGAGAAGCCTTTGATTTTGGCAGAGCGGGTATTGGGTCCCTAACATCCCTGACATTTATAGTTCCAGCTATTCAAACTTACGTTATAATGTGGTTCAACTCATCACTGATTTATCTAGGTTTACACACACAGTCACACAATCACACAATCATTTAGGCTGGAAGGGACCTCTGGAGATCATTTAGTCCAACCTCCCTGCTCAAGCAGGGACCTCTAGAGCATATTTCCCAGGATCACATCCAGACAGGTTTTGAATATCTCCAGGGAAGGAGACTCCACTACCTCTCTGGGCAACCTGTTCCAATGCTCTGTCACCCTCACAGTGAAGAAGTTTTTTCTCAGGTTCAGATGGAACTTCCTGTGGTTCAGTTTCTGCCCATTGCCTCTTGTCCTGTTGCTGGGCACCACGGAGAAGAGGCTGGCCTCATCCTCCTGACACTTCTCCTTCAGATACTTGTACACGTTGATGAGATCGCCTCTCAATCTTCTCTTCTCCAGGCTGAACAGGCCCAGCTCTTGCAGTCTTTCTTCTTAGGAGAGGTGCTCCAGCCCTCTCATCATCTTGGTAGCCCTCCGCTGGACTCTCTCCAGTAGTGCCATGTCTCTCTTGTACTGGGGAGCCCAGAACTGGACCCAGTACTCCAGGTGAGGCCTCACCAGGGCTGAGTAGAGGGGCAGGATCACCTGCCTCGACCTGCTGGCAACACTCTTCCTAATGCAGATTTGCAGTTTAGCAAACTTCCAGCTCCTCCCTTAGTTATAGTATAAGAAAAACAAGAGGACAAAAAAGTGCAAGGAATGAACTTATTCCTGTTGCAGGGATTTATTATTTCAATCATTTCAGTCAATTATTTTTTCATTATTTTCCTCATTTTTTACACAGACATTAGTTTGCTATTCTCACACTACAACAAAAAGGTAGATAAAATCTGAAAGGAAAGTTCACAGTTTGAACTGTATTTATTAAACTAGTAGTCACAACACTTCAATCTAATTATACTAAAACCTCTAAGCTATAATAGAGTGCTAAATGGATATTTGTAATCTTTATTATTAGTGAGGACTGACCCTCAAAAGGTAAGGAGCAGAGAGACGCTTAATTTAATCTTCACTGACCTTGCAGAACTATTGGAGAGGTCTTCTAATCAGACATCTGACGATGCATTTTTAGGATTTAATTGTAACAGTGTAGGTATTGCACTATTTTCAAGTCCATATATCAGAGGAGTTAGCACATCCTTAGTTTCCTGATACAAGTTGTCAAATCCTATCTCATTTGGTTTTCATTCTGGACAGAGGATATAAGTTTTAAATCACAGTTATCAGTGGTAGGCTGTAAAAGCTAAATATCTGTAAGTACTAACTTGTATTATGCTAAGATCAAAACAAAAATGCAGGTTGTGGTCATGTGAACATTTCTTCTCCCATTGCCCATCAAGCAGAGACCAAATCCAACAAAAATATTTCATCCGCTCCACAAGCAACTTGCTAATTCCAAATGATGCATCAGTAGCACAATCATGGCTGCCTTTTTTTAGAATTATGGTTATCTGTTTTGTACTCAGAATATGCACATGGAGCAATTTCATCTGTGAGAACTTGGGAAAATTATATTAATCATCATAACTGAGTACAGCTTCTTTCTCAGCATGAGTCATAAATATCTTTGAGCATTAAACCTCTTTACAATAACATTAATTTAATCTATAAGAGGACATTGCGTGCAATAAATTCCATTTGCAAATCTGAGTGGGCAATGAAGAGAAAGCTGTAGCTCACTATTTTTTTTACATTGAAGACTGGGAAACAATGCACCAAAATAAGTTTCTCTGAGCCTGAAGTGCATAGGAATAGAAAGGAAAATAGGGCTTCCTGATTGATTTGCCTCTGTGCTATTCCTTGGTTTTCTGCCAGGCAAAAGCTTATAAGCTTAAAAGATTGTTATTGATTGTTCAATTTGGTGTTCATATATTTAAATTTTATTCAGGTTGGAGTGATGTTGAAAATTGGGGTCCACATGCTAGATTGCCAGCACAGTGGTTGACAACACAAACGTTAAAATACAATAATCCTTGTAGTATAAAATGGCCATTGACGGTCTAATTTCCATTTTGTGGTTTATGGCCTCTACTGAATATCTGATAATGTAATTATGCTTCAGTAAAGAATGAATCCTCTCTGGTAAACTGAGCTGTGTATGCAATGCCAATGTGAATTAAATAAAGTGACATCAAAGCTCAGCCAGGGCTTATTTTAGGAGCACATTTTTAAACATTTACTATGGTTTGTTCTACAGTAATGCCAGGGAGCAGATTTATGGCTGTTAGCATATTCATGTTGAAGAAATGTGTTACTTCATTCTTTATTTTAGCCCAGGAGAGCAAACAAAACAGCTTCCGTAAAAGTGAAGGTTGCTTTGTGACATAGGTATGAAAGAAGTTTGCAGATGACACAACCAACAAGCACCTAAGTGGCGCAGAAAGGAAAGTCAGGAAATTAAGATGTAAAGGAAACTACCCCTAATAATTTGAGGCAACGTTTGTTTCCTGACAATAAGTATCTGATCAGCTTTTATACTTGGATCTTTTGCTGCTAGGTTTATAAATGTACGGGAACATACAATATGATCCTATGGTTAAGAATGTCCTCCTTTTAAATTTCAGTTGTCAAGTTATGTTATGCTGTTTATAATGCAGTGAATTATGTTCAGTCCTATCCCATTCACTGCTAACACAATGCAACTTAACATCATAGAGCATAACAGAATATGACAGTTAAAATTTAAAAGTACCCTCATTGTATTTGTGAATTGAATACTCAACTGTGTGATTTAAAGATGGACTGGCATCTGGAGTTCAGAAACAAGTAACGTTACTTGAATGTATTTTTTTTTTTCTGTTTCATTTGCATTGCTGTTTTGACCTCTTTCCAACAGCAAAAAAAATAACCCAAAGCAACTGGCATATATTGACACAGAGGTATTTAAAAGTTAGCGTGATATTCCAGACATGTTTAAAGGAACTTCTGAAATCATGAGTTTGATGAATTACGCTGAATCGGAATGTCACTTTATCATGTAAATAACAGAGGGAGCGCCAAGCTTCACATGTGGATTTTAAATGTCCCAAAGCATTAGTATAAAAAATCTGGGGCTTGGTTCCACCCGTGATAAAGAGAAGTGTCAAATCAGATCATGGTTTATCTTTCACTTCCAAAGTCTCATGGAGATTGGCTCAGTAAAACGTGTATTTAGAGCATTTGATAGATCCTTTAGGACCTGTCGATGATGCGGGGCAGTGAGGTGAGCTCCTGCGCCTCACCTTCTTAGTCTCTTTCTTGTTGGTCAAAACTCTTGACTGCTGAACAAGACCCCTGACATTTCCACATCCCTGCATCTATTTAAAAAACTCCTATTGCACCTCAACTCCTGCCCTCTTTCGTCTCTATTTGCTTTGCTTTGTGTGCCCTTGGACTCCACATCCAGATGCAGCTCCTGCCTCACCCTCTGACCGACGGCTCAGCTGGGATTCACCCCTGCTCCCTCCTGGTGATGCTGACAGGAGTGTTTTCACTCCCGGCTATGCCTTTTCTTCTCCTTTAGATCAAATGAACACTAAAAGTTTTTTTGTTTTTGTTTTTTCCCCCCTTTGGGGGTAGAGAAGAGTCTACTGGAGCGGAGGAGTGGGAATGACATAGCACTTATAGATACATCTGTTCTTACAAACTGCAGTATTTAAACAAATGTAATAGTATGGTAGAAAAACACAGGTTTATGTGTGTTAAAACACAATATTTAGAAAAACATTGGGCAAGAGGTAGGAGTGAAAGAGTAGGTGTATATATAAGCAGGATGAAGTACAAGTATGAACAGGTTAAATACAGGCATAGTTCTCCACATCTGTGCCCTGACTGTGTCCTGCCTGGTCAAGGCAAAACGTGCACGTCATTCCTCGTCCAAATAATCTCAGGGATATGAATTTGGAAGGGGTAGATGGCAGGTAGCACATGCCCAAATAAGTGATCTGTTGTGAAACAATATCCTCTTGTAAAAGATATATGTTCATAAAGAAGATATTATTAATATTATTAACTTATCTTTTTCATTATCGCCTCACTGTGGGAGGGACTCAACTGCATTACACTTGGGTTGTTAGCTTTTTGTGTAGGAGACGAGATGAATACATATAGATTGCAGATAGTGTAAGGAGCCAATGAGACAGCATTAGTCAGCAGGTTGGTGGTTTAACCACAGTTCTAAGAGTATTACAAATATTAGTTATTATTATTTATTACTTATGCAACACCCACACAGTATGCAAGACATTTAACAAACCACATAAAAGGCAGGGCTGCACCACAGAGTGATCGCTGGATGAATTTTAGATGTGATAGATTGTTATTAGCTACTTGGTTGTGTTTTTTGTAGTGAAAAAAAACTCCTAAAGGTCCCAACCAAAGAGACCTCAGCTATTCTCATTATAAAAAAACAGTCTCTATGCAAAGAAAAATCACAAATTTACATGGTGATGTCGGGATCTGCTCAACAGAGTGTCTTGCAAGCAGAGTTGCTCTCCTGGTGAAAGCCGTAGTAGAGATGTTCGCAAGTGTTTGTGAAGCTGTGTGCTGTTCTCGCCTACGTGCTGTTCCTCCTGCTCCACAAATGTGGTTCTGCTATAAGTGTTTGGCAGATTGGGCTTTATTCCTGCTGCAGACAGTGTGGGGTGTCATCCCAGCATGATGCGCCCACACCATTAGCAGTTTCTAAAATTGCAAGTTAAGATAAAATTCTGAGGTGAACCTATTGCAGAGCTTCTTTCCCGAGGACTGATACCCTCATAACTTGATAGCTAGTGATCTAGATGTTGTAGCACTGGCTCTGTTTAAGACCTTTGTGTTCAGCCCTAGAGTACGTATGAAAAGCTGATAACTCCTAGAAGCCCAAATCATACTAACCTAGTTTTGCCTGGTCTGTGTCTCGCGCCTTATTGACATCGGTACTCAGTACTGCCTTCATAAATGTCTGAACTGTTACAAATCAGGGGTTTGCTTCTCAGCTCAAATATTGTCCACTGGCTCTTCTGAAAATTTTCTCTGAGCTAGGTGTGCTAGTTGTCCTGTTTCTTCCCACTGTACACTCTCTAAGCCTGTATAAAACACCTTGCAAAGCAGTGTAATCCATTTAAAATCTTAATACGTTCTTCCAAACGTTGGGCTTTTTCTTGGCATACACTGTTTGTCACAGCATGCGCGTTTCTGTGTGCTATTTTCTGCGGGTCGCTCTCTTTAAGCAAAGCAGCATTTTCCCCTCAGACTTTTCTGTCGATTTGTGTCTTTCCAGATCTCTCCGCAGCATCATAAGGGCTCTTCATCCTCCATAAGTTTCACCTAGGGCTTGGTGCTTCCTTTGCAAATTTCAGCTGCTTTGCAGGGATTAATTCTGGAGCAGTCTGTAGCATCCATCTGAATGTTTGTCCCGGAGCACAGCCATAATTTCATCAATATCAAAAACTTAGCGAGAACCGCAGGACTGGAGGTTTGGCTCTTCAGTCTTGGATCAGCCGCAGCTCTGCTGTGATTTTACATTGGGTTGTCCCTTCTGCTTTTTGAAGTATCAGTCTTTCCTTTTCATAAGATTTCTTAAATATCTTTTCAGAATTAGCTTTTTTCTGTCTAACTATTTAAAAACATCCACAACTTCGGAATCAGCTTTTGTCAGGAGAGAGAGAGAAAAAAAAAAAATTGCTAGGTTTGTTTTTTGCTGGCTCTCTTTGCTTGTCGAGAGATCGAAACACTGCTTAAATCTTTTCCAGCTGTCCAGCACGTATGCAGCGTCTCAACCCCGGGGCTCTGAAGCGCTCCGTTCTCCCCCCCGGCGCTCCCCTGCCCTTTGCGGTGAGTAATCACCTGGAGCTGCAGCCCCCGGGAGCTCCCCGCTGCAGCAGCCGTGGGGGCTCCCGCTGCTCGGCCTTGGCCTGACAAGCTGATGCAAGCCAGACTCTCCGAGCTGCAATTTCTCACTTTGGTATCCTTTTTAGCAAATTAGCATAGCAAAGGCATGCGATGGCAAGGGACTGGGCAACGGTAACTAGAGGAGCGTGTGGTTAAATAGACAGGCTGTGGGGAATCTGCAGATTTGATTTTGTTCTAATTATCTTTAAAGACATATTGCAGGGTTTCTTTTTTTTTTTTTTCCTCCCCCTTACATATTTAGAAACCGTACCGGAAAGGGATATTCAATATTTTAATATTTAAAGAATAAATGAGCTTTAATAGATCTTTGTTACCAGAATCTCATTTTTTCATTAGTGATTTTATCTTTTTTTTTCTTTTCCTTTCTGTCAAGGGTTTTATTGTCTTTACTAACAAGGCATATGGGCGCATAGATCTCACTTACATTTGAGGCTCTTCACACTGCCTTCCTTATCAATCAGAAGAATATTTTTAAAAGTGCTATAGATTACATGTGAGCGGTTAATAAAAGCTCTCTTATGGAAAGATTAGGACCCCTAGAGTCAGGCTTTCAAGTAGGCTTGGTCTGATGTGTGACTTGCACTGTAACCAGCGCTCGCGTTGTCAGCGTAGGTAACTTTTACTAGATGTCTGCACCTATTCCAAGACAAGAGCATCCAAACAAGCTGTCATCTGGATAGAAAAGTATCATTTTTAAGTTCCTGTTTTTACTGTTTGTCATATAAATTCAGTTTTTAGATAATCCCTTAGTGAAATAATTCCTAATTATGTATATGGAAAACTGTTTATTAAAGGCGTTTTTAACTTTCTGGGTAGAGGTCCTTTATCTGTGTTTTACTGTACAGTGGAAAGTAATTAATTCATTCCAAGATATATAACATATGGATAATTTTTATGGATTGATGGCACGTTTTAGGGGCTGTTAAAATACTGCAATTATTTTAAAAATAATGCAATACAAATTTGGGCTTGGTTTGCAGATTTATGGCAGGATTATATTTTCCACAGCCAACTGCCAAACATGGACTAGATAAAATCTTTGTTTCTTTTTATCCAGTCTAGCTCTCCTCCTTTTCTACACCATCTCTGTTTTATAGTAACTGCAAATAAATAATCCCAGATTTGGCTTATTTCTAAATTGGAAATTTGGTGAAAAGCATTAACCCTCTGAAAATAGTTTGCATTTAATTTGTAAAAAGGAAAAAACACACAGCACACAAAGTGTCGGTAGAATTTACAGTAATAAGGTATCTTTCTGAGCACTTTCAGATGTAATTATTGTTGATATTTAACTGTATATCTCTGAAAAAATTAGAGGTGAGCCCAGCTCAATTATTGGCTTGAACTTCTGATGCTTTGAGGAAGTTCAGATCTGCATATAGGCAGATCTGCCTGTGCGTTAGAAGTATTCTAACTCAGCATAATATTTAATCTGTGGCGTAGTTTTACTTTCTAGGGCTATGAACTAACATTGACACAAGGACTTCTCTAGTCATAATGCATTGCACGTTTGTAAGTCTTCCCCAAGTAACAAGGCATGTTTCATGAATGCTTAACAGCTAGAAAGCTGGTTTTTATCATAATGTTAAAAGGTATTTCTGCTGTAATTACTAGAATATAGACTGAAACTCATGTCTACATTTTAGGAATTGACTGGGTCACGTAATTTTTGAAAAATCACACTATCATTGTTCATTAACAGGCTTATATGAATTCAAGTCTTCCAGATTTATTTTCTCCTTCTTTGAAGGAAAGTAACTTTACTGACATATTAATGACCTAACTGTGAATAGAATATCCCATTTTCTTTGAAGGATAGTTCCCTTGATCCATTAAATAAATACTACATGTGGAAAAAAAGGAGTTAGATGGATATGCAAGAACCACAATCACTGAGTGCAGATTTATGGTGCAAGGGAGTAAAGGGAAGTGATATGACTGTGAAAAGATAAATGAAATTATGCTTATGGGCACTAAATCCTCCAGTATTGAAAAACATTGGCTATTTGTGTTTAAAACATACAGTATTCAGTGTAAATGGACTTTCATCAATAAATCTGCAGTTTCCAAGGCTGACACCAAAGTGTACCATTTCTATCAAGTTCTGGACTGATAAATTTGTTGTATTCTAACTCAATTTGAAAATTGTGAGCTTTATCATGTCTTGCACCTATCATTGTGCCTTAGCTGCTGTGGGTTTCTCAGTAGCTTGGTAGCCCTGAATTTGAGGTGGTGTTTTTATGCTTGCTGCTCATAACTAACCTGGTGCCTGATGAACTTGGAGAAACCTGTTTGCCAGTTTGAAATGCATCTTCGGTGAACAGCTCGACACAGTCCAAATTTAACAGACTCTGAGGCTTATGTGCTGATGATTTCTGCTAGTAAAGTGTTGTAATTGGATTATTGAAGTATTAGGTAAATTCAGTCGGATTTACTGTTTGAAGTGGAAATACAAAAAATGCTGGTATGGTACTACTGCTCTGTCATACCTATTAACAACATATTCCAGTGGTGCAGCAACAACAGATTTTCTTTCAACTATTTAGACTTTCCAGTGTGTAACTTTGTATTATTTGAGTGAGTAGCTTAGCGGAAGCCTGTGACCTCTCTAGACCCTGCTGGTTCACCTTCTGAAGAACGCAGACTTAAGCACCTGTAACTGACAATGAAATTTCCCTGAAAATGATATGGCATTGTGTGGTGTGTTGCACTTGTTTGTTATTAAAACAGAAGCATATGGTAGCTAATCCTGGGCAAGTGGCGACAAAATGATAGAGTTAAGTACAAATTACAAATATATAAAATTCTGAATGCCCTTGTGGCTACAATTCCTAATTGTCTAGGTAAAAGGAAAAAAAAAAAAAAAACAGAAGCTTTCCTTCCATTGTTATAAAATGACTTTGCATATATACTGGATGCAAACAAGCATATCTATCTATCTATCTATCTGTATTATAATCCTCATTTCCAAATGAGCAGCCTGTGGCATGGAGAGAAGATATTTGGCTACTTTCCCACTGCAGCTATAGGTAGGTAGTCTGTGTTTTGAACTATACTGTGTTTTGAAGGTAACATTTTCAAGTGACTGAACTTCTGGGACTTAAGGATTGTTAGGTGATTTTGAAAAATTTGCCTTGGAGCCTAACTTCGATTAGAAATGTTAAACTTTGGTGTACTTTTAAATCAAAATCTGTTCATATCTAACCTGTGTCATTCACGTTTAAATGAATGAAGTGCAATGGAATGAGCTGGGACTGGAATGCTATCTTCCATTCTCAGTGTGCTCTCTTCTGCTGCTTAAGTCTGTATATCTGGGTCGTCTTAGAGATTCCTCTGCCTATTTCTTTATGCCTTCAAATAGGTAAGAAGCAAATCTTGATATTGTCCAAGCAGATCATGAGAGCGCTAGCTCTCAGAGATGCATTGATACAGCATTTATTCCAAAAACCTAAAGGCAGTTTAGATCCAGATGCAAACTGTTCAGGATTTTTTTGTATAAAAAGCAGCATGGGTCAAAACATCTCATGTGTTCAAAGGTGTTCAAAATCCTAATAATGATTTATTGTATCATAGGCTGCAATCTGTTTCCCAGGTGATTGAGAATGAATGTAACCTGATTGTTAAACAAGCTCCCTCACCTAATAAACCTGCTTTATGTGATGTTGAAAAGTTCAGTAAGAAGGTTTTCGAGGCCAGTCAGATTCTTTCATGGAGACGTTTGGTCTGGAGATTTGAACCTAGGCATCCCAGTTCTCAGGAACTGCCCTAACCTTTGGGTTCCTGAATATGAAGGGCTGTGTGGCTATATTTTTCCTGAGGTCTGATCTGATAGCTCTGTAACATGACTATATTTTGGATCAAAGCATATTCTTGCCTGCTATGAAAATCTCATTAGGATTTAGGCTTTTTTTTGGCTAATAGAGTCAAAATTTCTTGTTCATAACCAGTGGCTTCAGTGAAGATAAGACAGGCACATTACAGATGTAAAGTTGGACACCTTAGGAGAGAGGAGAATGGGCACGTGGGTTCATTTGCTGCAATAAAGTATATGCTCCTTTGCATTCTCTTTTGCTATCACCTTTCTAGATATAATGAAATTTATCTTGTACTGATTTTAAAAATTTGCACTAGTTTTATTGAGAAGCCATTTATACTAAGAGGTGATTTACTCTCTGATCTATGCCTCTTCTGGTTGACATAAATTTCTGGAGGCGATGAGACTGGTTTTCACCTAATAGTAGGGATGGAGATATGCATATAAAAGACAGTTTGGAAATATGGTTTTCTGCTGTCACATTTGTGTAGGTGATACCTTTATTTGTCAGGTATTGACATAGTGATGACAATGTTGTCATGAATGTGACCCTATATTCTTGTAATTTTCTTGTTTTGGGATTATTTGCATCGTTTGCTTATCTACCACCTGGCAGGCATTTTGCATAGCAGAAGCAGATCATGTGTCCACGCACAAAGGAGCAAACATGAATAACCATAGGGTGCTATTCTGTAGCTTTTATGGTTTTTAGAGAAATGTATACAAAGCAGTAGAGGTTTAAGATAGCTCTAGTTTTCCGCTGAAGAAAGAAATGGCAACTCTTATTATATCTAGTTGTTGGTATTAATTGATATTTATTGTAGCTAGTTATATAAGCTGTTATCATAGCCTTTACTGGATAGTTTTAACAACAGGTATCTTAGAACTATTTGATTAGTTTTACAATTGTATTTGATTATGTTGTGTTTATTTAAAAACATTAGTTATCTCAGAGCTAAGTGTTTTAACATCCGTTCCTATATATTTGCTATACTCTGTTGTCAGGGAAAAGTTGCAAAGGTGGTTTGTGGAAGTTGCAAAGGTGGTTTGTGGTAGGTTGGGTGTGTATGCAATATAGTAGGAAATGTGGGCCCCAAACGCTCTCCAGAAAGCAGGCGAGTTCTTTTTTTTTGGACATTTTTTATCTGATGATGCATGGCAAGACAAGCATGATGTGGCTGGTAGTAACAAGGAGGAAATCTCTGGCGACACAGATTTCTTAGAGGTTAAGGATCTTTTCCCTTTTACTACCTGCTAGTTGTAAACCATTGTGTTTGTCACACTTCTTTATCACTGTGTAATGCAATTGCTTTATAAAATCCTAAAATTACAACTCTGAGAGGGAAAGGCTGACCCATGGCTCAGCTCAGGAGTGGAGAGCACCGTACATGTAGGCATAAAGAGTGCTTTGACCTTGCTTACCAGGTCTGTGCCCTCAGAAGGGCTGGATGTTCCTGTCCTCACTTTCTGGATCTTCTTTCACATGAGTTTGGAGACAAGAGTCAAACCGTTCAGTGTAGGCCACGTAAAGACATGCACAGGAATGGGATTATAATCTGAGGTTCATCTCACTTAACTTCAGCCATCTAGAAATTAGTCCACAGAGTTAATTATCGAGTTATCCAGTCTGATTTCACAGTCAACGGAGAGAGAGAGCACTTCTGAAAGTGGTTTATTCTGTCCTATGACTGGTGGGAAAAGTCATCCTGTTTAGCTGACACTTTTGTTCTTTCTGTCTCTTTTCTCTGTAAAGGGAAGCTAGCAGGAGAGCTAGTCTAGATCAGGACCTTAATGTTTACAGGTCTGAAAATAGGTGAAATGAGTCTTGTCCTAGACAGTCAGTGTCTAACGCGCTGAGACAACCCTAGGGCCAGATAGCAGCTGAATGTTTTTTTCTTTGGATCATAATTTGAATTTTTGGTGCACACCTTCCATACAATCCCAGGTTCAGAGAGTGTCTCCTTTATGAGATGTAGCCTGCAAAGTTTTTGTGCTGTAGGTCACAGGTCTGAATATGCAGTGGCTAAAGTTGTTCACCCCTTCTAATGAGATGTATTTGCATTATGAATTCAGGTGTGCTTGCAGCTCCATACCTGTTTCAAGCATGCGGAGGTCAACATGTAAAGTGAGAAACAGACAGAAAACAAACTAAAAAAAGTACGATTTAATCTTCTCAAGAACACGCTGTGCAACCAGTTTCATGTGTTTTGACCAGTGGCACTGGCAAGGCTGCAGCTCTGCTGTGGGGCTGCAGTTTCCTGACAACCCTTGGCTTTCGTACTGGCTCTCTGAGGCTGTTGATGGCCTGATTAAAGCTGAGACGTCCTCAGCCTTCTGCATCGCAGAAGTGCAGGATCAGAGCCCTTACCAGATGGAGGTACAAAGAAGAGCATGGAGCAAAAAAGATCCTTTGCTGCACCTAGTGGGGTGCTTCTGACTTCTTGTAGGAATTTCACTGACTTTGGAATAGCTTTCAGTCTAACAAAGCTTGACTTGCTTGGTTTTTTTTCTTTAAAAAAAAAAAACACCCTGTCCTTGTTAAAACTCTTCCTTGAAAAAAAAAATTTGCTCACGCCAGTTTTTTGTTTTTAATAATTTCACATCCTTGTTAATCATTAAAAACGTTACACACATACTTGCACACACACACAAAATCTGGTCTAAATTATGGACTAACGGTCTGCGTAAGTTCTTTGTGAAATCTTTTTTTTTTTTAAATATGTACTAAAAAAAGCCTCCCTCTTTTTAATGCAGGTCATTAAAAAAAACCCAAACAAACAGTCTTTGGAGAAAACTTTCAATGCCTTATTTTAGCCTGAGGTTGGTTTTCACAGCTAAGTTACAACTACAACGCTGGCCTAGAATGGAAATGCTGGCAGAATTTTAACTCCAGCAAAGTTAGCGGGCATCACTCGAATACCATAATGATATTATAGTGGTGTATGGTGTAGATGCACACAATTTAATTTAAATTAAAAATATTTACAATCTTAATTATATTTTAAGATTACCTGTAATTGACATATTATTGAAAATCCAAAGCGTTCTTACACATAAGAACTTGGAAAAAGAAAAGAAAGCAAAATTTTCCAAGACTGTTTCTGTACACGTGTCCCCTTCATTTGAATAAATCCAGCACTAGATTTAAGAGCTTGAAAATGAGGAGTTATGAAGCATGCAGATGTAACTCAAATTGGCTATTAAAAGATTAGAGGCTTTTAAAAAATTGATAAGACATCAGAATCAGACAAAATACATCCAAGCTAGCCAAAGGAAGTACGAAGCGAAATTGGAGACTCTTTATTAGAAATTTCAGATCCTTGAAGACTGGCAAAATCTAATAGAAAGGCATTATTTAAAAATGGTCCAGGGATATATGGGGAAAGAACATAGCTTCTACATAAACTGTGGAGAATGTCCTAGATAATATTTTAAGGAATCAAATGAAAGGTACACTGGGACAAGTACTGCCTGATTAGAGGATGCAAATTTAATTTTCAGAGGGGAGAAAGTCCTCATGTCTGACAGATGCACTGGAATCCTTTATCATTATTATTTCTGCTAGGATAGACAAGGCAATGCAATAGATATCCTATACTTACATTTTCAGACATCCTTTGACAGGGTTTCGTAGAAGAGGCTAATGCTAAGATGTAGAGCCACAGAATAAGAGGAAAGTTGGGTTTAATGGATTTAAAATTGGCTAAAAAACATAAAATAAAGTGTAGCATATTAGCAATCAATAGACCGTTTACCAACCAGAAAGATTAGTAGTGGGATATATTAGAAATTATCCTAGGTCCATAGATGTTTATATAAAAAATTAAAGGTTACTACATATTACTGAAAGCAGGTTTGCAAATTTTGTTGATTGCATTCAGTAGCGGGGAAATTCAACTGATGAGAAACAATGACAGAAAAACACAATAGAAATTAGATTGTTTTACTATCAGTGTTAAAAATTCCACGACAAAGAGTGTTCCATGCATGTAGAAACTGGCACAATGAATCATGGTACAAAAATTATACAAGAGAGAGAATAGATCTTGGTAGGAATTTTGTACTGAATCTTCTAAGATAATCAAAGAATTGTACTATTGAAAGTCCAGAAAATTTTAACTGAGCAAAGAACTTTCCATTCCAACAGAATCATAATCGATCAGGTTGAAAGCAAATGATTAGTCAGATGAAATTCCAAATGTAAAGGAATATGATATGAGTTAAGCCAAACAAGAATTGGTACGGACTTTTTTTTGCAAAAAGGAAAAAAGATTAATAATTGAAAAAAGAATAATAATTGTCGGTGATTACAACCTGTTTTTGTTGATCCAAGTGAAATATTTTGATTAGTTTTGAATTACCTAACCTTTTAAACACTTCTGGTTTACTCTGGGTAAATTTCTTAAAATTTCATTTTAAAAAAATTGATAAGTTTCATTTTGAAAATATCAAAGCAAAACGTGGGCATTTCTGAAATACATTTCGTTTCAAACACTTAAATATTAGAAGAATCTTGTAGTGTATTTCCTTACTGTGGTCCATTTTATCAGATGAGATCTGAGCTCATGATTTATTTATTTCTCAGATTTTTTTTTTTGGTCAAAGGTAGTAGTAATTAAAATAGATAAAAACTTCATTCACTTCTTTGAGGGAAAAAAAATATTTAGCTGACAGACTAACACAAGGGAACCTGTTTGTAAGCAAGTTTGAATTGGAAGTTATTTTACAGGCTGCGATTTGAGGTAAATTATGCCCTTTCCCCAGTCTTAATACACCAGCTGAACCTTTTCATGGCTGCAGGGTACCTTAGGCAGGGTAGATCCCTCAGACTAGATCCCTCAATTCAGTCTTAGTCTGATTCCAAATCACTGCCCCTATCTTTTTTATTCTAAACAGATCTAAACCACATGAGAATTTCAGGTAATCTTCTGTTCCACTCATACCTATCTGTGAGAAAAGTTGTAGTAAAAAAGAAGATGTATGTGAAAGAAATATTCAAGTAAAAAAAAAAATCAATTTCATTAGCATACTGGGACAGTGCTGGCTGTAATTATTGATAACCCGTAGATGGAAGAACGGAGAAAGCACACCAGTGCACACAAGCACACAAGAGCAAAGTTTTTTGCTCTTTTTTAAGATTTTTTTTTTGTAAGGAGTCTATCCTGCCAAGTGTTCTTCTGAAAATGATAACAAAAGTTCCATTCCTGGAACAAATTGTTTCTACAAATCATGATCCCAGAAATACAAACATGGATAAATGGTCCCATTTTAACTTTGAATGCAGTATAACTTACTGAAAACAATCTGACAGTCTGCCAGCTTGCCTTCAACAATGGCAGAGTACCAAAACTAAGACATCCAGAGGAGAAGAGCGTAACGTTGTAGAACTAATTTCTGAACTGAAAAGGTAAGAATGAAAAAAACAGATAAATGCAGCAGAAAAAGGAGATCCAATAAACAACTAAGAGACCTACAGTGGCTTTTGCAAGATAGAGGAAAATGCATGCTTCGGGAGTCTGTGGCAGAGCCCTCGGACGGAGGAGCAGGCAGCATGGTTGCAGCGGAGCTACCGACCAAGCATGCCGCTGCCGCACGGGTCGAGGTGGCAAGAGCCTCAGGGTCGGCAGCAGCGTCCCCTAGATCGCGATCCATGGGAGCTACTAGAAAGTACAGTTCAAACAAAAGCATAGGTCCTATGAAAAGTTTCGGCCAATAACAAACCAGCTGTCATACTTGTGAATCTGTGGCTAAGCTTGAGCTGTATGTAAACTTTTACCAAGTATTTCCATCGTGACTTCGTAGTGTGCTAGATCACCTCGGCTCAAGGGGACCTTTGAAAGGGTGCAGCTGCTAGTCACAGGATACCATGCAGTGGTGGCTTCCCAGTGAAAGCTGAACAGATCCACAAGCATCAAAGGTTAAAAACTAAACAGAGCAGGGAGCTTCACTCCTGCTTATCAAGCAGAAATACACTTCTCGGAGTAGCTAAGAGAGTAAGAATACCAGGCCTTGGTGCCAAGCTCCTGGTGAGACTGTGTGCTCCGCTGACCTAAGCATCAGCAGCACTGATCCGCAGCATCCGAAAGTGGCCCAGCTGTAGCAACGTGATACATGGAAGTGGATATTCCTTCTTGCTCTTGAGCTTGTTACTAACTCACATCGAGCGACTTTTTAATTCCTCACCTTGGGACTATGGTGTTCTTTTCAGATCCCAGTCTGTCTCCTGATCTGGCGGACTGTAATGTTGGTTAGACCCTGGGAGGTTGTAGCTGCACTGTCTCAGCTCTCGCAGCGATTGCTTTTGGTTGTGGACATAGGGCAGAGTAGGAGATTGTGCACCGGTTCTGAGTGACAACAATAGGGACCGGCTCTCTTGCGGGTGGCTCTGCCCTTCCTAGGGCTCCTCTGTGCTAGTTTAAAGGCATTCCCTGCTCTACATGTAGATCTTGCCAGACCTTTAGCACTTCATTAACACTGGCCTCTGAAGTCATTTCAGACGGAAGTATAGTTTGTAAATGGAGGCCAAAGACACAGCATTTGCAAACATCACATTCTGGCTAAAGGATGGCAGTTCAGTTTCACAGCCTGCAAGGGTCTGAACTTTGTTTTCGTTTGTGCTTTTTTATTGCATTCATGCAATAAAAATTCTTTTGCTGGTTTTAGGGACATAGAATTATTCTGAAATATTTGCTTGTGGCCTGAGCAGGGCTTTCTCTATCTCTTCGTCTCCCTCCCTCTTTCTCTCAAAATTCCAGCTAGATCTGAGACAGTGTTCTGTTAAAACTTAAAGCAAGATCAATACATTTTATGCAATCCTTTGGTGTTGACGGAACAGCATGTTCTTATGAAAAAAAATGTTTGACAAAATTTTCTGACTTGCTTGAATCACGATAATCACACAGATAAAGCTGCAGTCCGTACACTTTAAGTGTAGTTTACCGGCTTATTTATTCAGAATGTGAAAGAAATAAAAAGCATTGAGAATCTATTAGTACTTTTCATACACTCTCCTCAGGAATACAACCCTGTCACATCACAGTTCAAGTACACAAATAATAATATTAGTCAGAATATTCACTCCCAAAGCAATTTTAACACCATTCAAAATATAATCCTTCTATGCAATATACCTCATTTAACAGCCATTAATGCATTTTCCATCTCAAATCTAGTGTACCTAGTACTGATTTATTTTTATCTATTGTTTGAACTGATTTCGTGTTACCAACAGACCTGTACTAATCATGTGGAGTGCAATATGCAGAGTTTTCTTGCCAGATATTTTTTAACTTTAGGCACTACACAATTTGCAAAACTGAAAGAACAGAAATTATAAATGTTCTCTTCACTTGCAAGATAATGAGCTAAGGAAAAAACCCTTGAACAATTTTGCATTTGAAAAAAGAGTTCACGTCTTATATCTAAACTAAACCAGTCCCTTAATTATACCACAGTAGGTTGATTACAGGCAACACTACACAAAATCTATACATCTTGTTTGGCAATGCATCAAACCAAGGCACGTTGTCAAGATCATATTAACCATTTTTCCCTTCCTGTGAGCCTGATCTTACTAGGCACCTTTAGCTCCCGCTGGGCCAAATCATAAGATCCATGCTCTACCCATACCAAGGGAAACTCCCCTCAACTCCAGCGCGTGATTTGCTTGTGCAGAGACTGCGGGAGTTGGTACCCAGGGGTTAAATAGCACTATGTAAACAGACAAAGAGTCAAAATCCTGTGAATTAGTTATTCATTATGAAATATTCACACAGCTTGACTGAGTGGGCCTCGCAGCAGACTGGTGATGTTCTAGTCATTTTATAAATAGGGACACTGAAGTGCAGCGTACTTGTAACTTCCTCTCAGAGATGCACAAGTGATGTACCGAACAGATGATAAAACTCCAGACTCCTGTTTCTCTGCTATAATTTTTCTTCTAAACTCCTAATTACACAGCACTTCACACTCTGAGATATATAAATATATATTTTAAGATGTACACTGCGCTAATGGTATGCATGGGGAAACGGGAACATTCTTTGGCATGACTACTCAATATCAGAAGCGAAAAGCCTCTCTCCAAACTCCATTTCAGA
Source organism: Struthio camelus (assembly GCF_040807025.1). Lineage (NCBI taxonomy): Eukaryota > Metazoa > Chordata > Aves > Struthioniformes > Struthionidae > Struthio > Struthio camelus. Next base: position 42,786,656 of record NC_090947.1, on the reverse strand, counting down.
GAAGTGAGAACCCCCCAAACTACTAAGAAAAGTTGAGATACTTGGCAACGTCCATGTGCCTGTTGCAGCATAGCCAGCTTTCAGTATTTTTCTAGGCCTCGTGTTGCATCTGGCTACGTCTACATTAGTAAGTACTGCAGGGCAACAGGAGCTGGTACACAGAGTGAAACTGCTGCTGCTGAAGCCTGGTGTCCCCACTGTAAATGTTTCAGAAGTTTTCACTCAGGATGGTCCTGTGGTCTTACTAGCAGTTGGCCTGCATTAGATATGTCCCAGGGGTGCATCTTCTCATTTGGTTTTATTCAGAAAGAGGTTTTATTCAAAAAGCGTCCAGTTCGTTTATCAAAGCTCCACCTTTGATACTATTCTGTAATGCAAATTGAGGCATAATCTGTAGGGACAATGGAGAAGTTCAATCAGGAGTGTCTTTTGGACTTAAACCACTAGTAGAGATGTAACTTTTCTATCCTGAGAATATCCATTCCTATTAAACTGCACCAACTAATAAGGAAAGAGCTATCGAAATATTTTTGTCTGTCATTGGCTATTAAATCCTACTAGATGACTTTTGCATGTGTTAGCTATATTATAGAATTAATTGTTGCAATATATTATAGGTAGTGTTAATGGTTAAACTGTAATTATAAAACTGAAGGTTTTTCATAACACTTAAAATGCCTCTTTTTCATTGTCAGATCCCCAAACTTTTTACAGGTACTATGATGGGTGCCATCTGTATGAGGAGCTGATATCTTTTCCCTTCAGAGATTGATAGGTACTACCATATGGTAGATAGGATGCTTGACTTTACAACACTGAAGGCTTTTTTGGCAACTTTCCAGAAGCTTGAGGGCCACACCTGATTTGCATATGTATTTACATCCATTTTTTATTTTAAATAAATGCACACAGCTATGATGGTTCGTTGAACTTGCACTGCTTCTTCTTTGATAGATGTACAGGCATTATTTGTTGTTTGAGCTCCTCAGCAATAAAAAAACTGTAGCTGAAATCACCCCGCAATTATTATTATTTATTGGCACTATTGCTGCGCTCAGAGCTCTACAGAGGAAAGCACGGTCCCCAGCTTGAAAAGCTTCTCTAATTAGTCAGAGAAGAAAGTTCAGAAAGAAACATTATACCAGGTGATTGAAAGATGTTAATTCAAAATTCCATGGTGGTTGGGTTTTCTACCAAAAATGTATCTTTTGTATTTATTCTATTTTTACAAACATGCTGAAATATGTATGCCTGTAAAGACATGACAGAAAAAACAGGCATTAGTCACAAATAGTGCCCACCCTATCTGTGGATTGTGTACATTTGAGCAAACTGTTAGTCAAAAAGGACTGTATCCAAGGCCAGGAGTTTTCTTGGCTCTCCCTACTGCTGTGGCTTAATGCACTGTTTTGCCATTTAACCCATCTTTCCCCTGGAGTTGTGAAAGGCTTATTGGGATCTTACAGTAGCTCCTCTTTCAACCTGAGCCGTTGAAAATCAGGAATAGGAATAGATCCTGCCTTCTTTAATTTTTCAGGTTTCAGCCCAATGAATCTTCCCTCCCAGCTCAGGTCTCCTTGGCTAGATCAGGTTCCTTTTGTAGGGGACAGGGTACTGTTTACACTAATGCCCTTCTGCTGTGAGACTACTTAATAATAATATGATCCTGAAAATTAAATCACCAAAAGGGTGAGAACCAATAATTGTAAGTGGAAGAAAATCAATAGTAGGAACTGCTGAGAGAAGGGATGGGTCTTTCAACTTACATTGCTGAAGATGCACCTATCCATTCAAGGGACTCTGTGTCTCAAAGCCAAAGGGAGTACAGGTTTATCGATACTGTATTTGACCATTCAAATTCATCAGCAAATGATAGTATTGATCCTTGTTTATATTTGAATGTATAGTCTCATTTGAAGTCAATGTTATCAAGTCTAAGATAATGCTGAAGGACCTGATTTTGCAAGTGCTACAGTGTGTATTTTGTGAACACCAAACTTGCAGCAGTCTCTTGAATAGCTGTGTAGCTGACTATCAGACTTCCTCCTGGAAGGACACTGTTATTTAAATGGTTTTGTTATCTACTGAAAAAATATAGGGCGTTATGGGAGTCTCATATCCTCAAAAACAGTCCCTCAGGGAAAAATGTAAAGGCTGACATACTTAGAAGTGAGATTAAGAATGTAGACATAATACTCAAAGCAAGGCTGAATCACTTAGAAAATGTTGATGTGGGTTATCAGTGGTTCTAGGACACAGTAATCCCCAAATAAATGGTAAAGATGGGCCTTTTAAAAATTTATTAAGGTACTGATGAAAATAAATGAGTGCGTTAGAAATTTTGGAGCAATTTGGGAGCTGGTGCATTTTGGGGATGCGCTCAAATGCTAGACTCAGACTTACTTACAGGCACAAGCAAATCCTTTGAGGGAAACTGAATTTTAAATGTGTTACCCAAGAAAATTAGTGTGCTTAGAGATACCAGAGGAGCAGCTGAAGACAGGAGCAGCAAGAGATTTCAGTGCTTTGGACAGCCTTCTAATTCTTTGGTATGAATAGCAATATGATTGATGCAGCAATAACTGCAGTACTGGAGGGATTTGATACCCAGAGGGAATCAATTAACTGAATCTGGGATGTTGGAGCACTGTGACCTTTGCCTTGATCATAGTGTTGACAAGTAAGAGCAAATGGAAAAATATGAGTCTTTTATGATTGCGGTTGACTGGAGATACTGAGAACAAGGTGGATATCTAGATTTGCTGATACTGTGTTGAGCCTAGAACAAGACTGGAGAACAGCAAGTGAGTCTTGCCCCGAGCTGAAGCGATCAGGTGACAAGGGAGAAAAAGCTTATTTAGAAGCAGCTCCTGCCTTCCTTGCACTCTTTACTGGGCAAATTACATCCATCTAACATCTTGATTATTGATTTAAGGGTGAATGATGCTGTGGTTTGCTCCAGAGTGACACTGAGTCAGGATTTATTGGGAAAGTTTATCTTATTATCCGGTGGTGGTCTTATCCAACATCCTTTCAAGGTGATATAAAGGGGAGCTGTCATCACTCTTTCATGAATCACCGCTGAAGTAATGGCCTTTGCCATTGTTGACCTGTGAACTGGGAAGACAACAAGAGTCTTTGTGGGCTTTCATGGGATGGGAGTCTCACATGGAAAAATCAAATATATTAGGTACATTATGGTGATGGGCTAATATACGGCTAAGCCAGCTCTGGGAGTCAACAGACTGGGACAGTTGCCAGTTTGCAGGGCAGAAGTATGTTAGAGCCTGATGAGGCCAGTGGCCAGAGCAGGAGGCAAGTCCAGGAATAAACAGTCCCGCCGTATAACTGGTGGGCAATTGCTTAGCAGCATGGGGAAGGGTCTTAAATCTTATAGCCCCAAGATGTGGTGAAGAAAAAGGTTTTGAATGTAGGCTGAATGTCATGTGAATTGGTGAAGGTAGTTCACGCTGAATTTTTTTTTACCCATTAATACTTAATTGGATTTAAATAGATAACTAGTAAAGTCAGGATAATAAATCTGGACTTCTCAAAGAGCTGCAGTCTGTCTTTCATATTACTTTCTGATGTGATGAGTAGATTTATTTTAAGTTTTGATGTGTTTTTCCTATATAAAAATGATCTTATCTCTTTTTCTATATAATCATGGCATGTAACGCAGGCAGATATTCCTTTATGATTGCTTGTCTCTTGCTGAACTAGGATTATGTTGTTAGGAGCCTTTTTCCTTTTCTAAGGCTAACTCTAAATTTGACAGAGACAGCTAGCTGTGGCCTTCATGTAACTGTTTTCCGATATGCATGCTCTATCCTCCTGTTCATCTGCTGGTGAATACTCCTAGTTCTTACAATGTATATATGTCTTCCTTTTTCCTAGTGCAATTCTGTAGCTGAGGAATGAAAAAATAGGTTCCATAGAAACTTTTAGGGTGGCTGGAGATGAAGGATTTGGTTTATGTTAGTTACACACAGAGGAACTTGGAAAGTGTAAGACATTGATCTACATGATGAAGTTCTCTAAAAAAAGAAGAAGCAAGAAAGAGAGAGCGCTACAAAAAGAGTTCAGATAAATCATCCATCAAAGTTTACTTTATTTTCTGAGGTGTTTACTCTTTTGAACATTCCTTTGTTTCCTCTTTTCTCTGTTTCTCTCCACTTCATCCTTCTATTATCTTCTTTGTGCTCATAAAACTCTCCACAGTAACTTTTTCTCATGCCAGGGCAAAAGTCCATTCATTATCCCTTTCCACTGGACTCACTCTCCACCTAGCATTCTCCAGTTTTAAATTCAGCTCATTTTGGAGACAATCAGAAAGCCCCCCCATGCAAGAAATCATTTAAGAGTATGGATGAATTTAAAAAAATGCTTTCTGGCAATTCTAATCGCTGATAATTATCATTTTAGAGTTTTTGTTGCGATTCACATGTGATTGTATTTGCTTTTTACCAACTAGGTCATCGTATAAAACTTTAAACAAAGAATTTTTTTTTAAATATGTGCTCTTAAAGTTATTTTACTTGCATTTCCTAGTAATTCATTTACAGTGTTGTATTGAGTACTGTTGTATATTGTAATAGCTTCCTAACTCCACTGAAAAATAGTAGGTCTAATTTTAATTTTAAGTATTTAAATTTGCCTCTAAACGTTGTGTGGAAATTCTAAATCAGAATAATTAGACCTGTCAGTATAACTAGAACTGTGTTACTTGTTCACCTACTTGCCTCAAAATGCTTAAAGCTGCTCCATATTAATTTAAAGTTAATGTTGCTTCATGCCACTTCAGAACACTAAATGTTTTGGTATGACAATCTGAATGTGTTTCCACTTTGCAACCATCTCTTAAGGGTGGAACAAAAATACCTTATGATGTTGATCTAATTTTATTCTTGCTTTCTTCTGTGAGAATGAGCATAGTGGTTGTTTTGATTCCTTTCGAATCCTTTCTCCTTGCCAGAGTGTGCATTGATAAGAGCTAAGAAAAGGAAAGGAAACAGAGGAGTATTTTCCCTTACTTTTCTTCAGAAGACAGCTACTATGACTGCAAGGAATCCTGGTAACCTTGTTTGTTATATTAATTCATTTGGAACAATCATGCCACCTGCAGTCATGACTCTGCATGCTGTACGTGGCCAAATGCCATCTGCTTCCTAGTGAGGGTGGCTTCCAAAACAGCTCCTGAGTCACAGTTAGAAATACCTCTTTCCCTAAATGCTTATAGGAGAAATTACGTAATAAAATAGAAATTTGAAAAACCCAGTTCGTGCAGGATAGTGCTGCATTCCAAGTATTATTTTTGGTATTTATGTTTTTCACTGGCTTTTTTGTCAGTTGGGAATGAGATCCAAAGAGCATGACAGCTTAGATGACAATAACGCTCTGAGTTCAGATATTGCAGTGTCTGGGCCTTGGAAATGGGCATGAAAAAGATTGAAACAAAAACTCAAGGTATATGGCTTTATTTGGTTTCAACTAAGCATCGTTTCTGATTTAAGTTGAGTTCCTGGGAATGACATTTGCACAGAGAGAGTAAAGGTAGAAAACAATTACAGAATAACGAAAAAAATAAAAAGCTCTTTGGAGCAATGACAGCATTCAATAATTGCGTCAATGCTGCTTTAAAAGTTTCAGTTTCTGCAGCATCTCCAGTCCCAAAGTGTCTCATCTGCTTTCTAATTTTCCACAAGATGCTTTTAATATTTTGAGATTGATATTGAACCACAGGGGTCTAAAAGGTTTCAAAAGATCTTGCATATGCATTTGGAACCAAACGATCAATTAGATTAATAAAGGGGAATTGTAATTTATATATGAAGCCTGTAAGCTCTTGCAGAGAGGTATGGAATAAGAAGCCAGGCAATGTTGATAGCTTGGGGAGGGCCAGGATGTAAGGTGAGAAAACAAACATACTCAGCAGGAAGAGTCCTCACCATTTTTGTAACATTAAACTGATGCTTCCTGTTACAAACATGTATGAAATAGGAAGAAATACTGAATTTAATACAGCACCTGTCAAGGTAATTATAGTCTGAAACCAGTTGTATCGGGGGAATGATTCTCCTGCAGAAAGAAAAGAAAGCTTGTAAATGTGAAATTGTTATTAATTTCTATTAGCTGTCCTGTTATGGCTGAAACATTGCCTTCAGGCTCTTCCTTGCAGTTATAATGGCATCTCTTTTGCTGCTTCCTCCCTGAAGGATCACTGGACTGTCAGTTTTATGTTTTCTTAACTGATAGTCATCAACCTCTGCTTAATCATCTTCCTCCTTCAGCACGGTGCTGCTGGCGGGGAGCGTCCTGGCTCAGAGTTCCCGAGTGCTCCCCAGAGTGCTGGAGGAGCTGGACTATGCCGAGGGCGGCCGGTGCCTATGGTTGAGCCGTGGAGGGGAACTGCCAGCAGAGCTCGTCAGGGAAGAACTAATACAAGCTTTTCCATCAGATAATACATTTCTATAAAAGTAGGCTTTTTTTAAGAACTCATATTTTTTTTTTTTACCAACATATTCTTGTGAAGAAAATCAGCAGAAGAATTTTTTTCTTTAAGACTACTACATTTTAATTTTAAAAGATTTTCCACCAAAATTCTATTTTAATGTTTTTTTCCAAACACCGCCAAACTGCAATGAAAAGTTGTGATCAACCCAAACCAAAATATTTTTCCAGAGTAGTCTTTGTTGAAAATTTTTAATGGTCAGGGTTTGATCCTGTTTAACCTCTTGATGAAATCCTTTGTGAAACAGAATTTCTGTTCTGTGCAGAGTTCAACTTATTGGGCCTTAAAGTGGTGTTTTTAGCAGCTCTTCATGCTTAGTTATGTTTTCTTGAGTGCCTGGTGACAGCTCCAAGCTCTTCTGCGTTTACTCTGTGCTGGTTAGAAGCAAGCCAGTTCTGCTACAGAAGCCTTACGAACATACGAACATGAAATTGCACTGAAACGGCTAAAGTTTACGAACAGGGCCATATGTTTTCTAACAGGACTTGGCTTGCCTAAGGCC